>NC_143389.1:40347216-40694716 GCF_980474605.1 Leiobunum rupestre
TTGATCAAAGGCGAGTTGTAATTAAAGCCCGACTTTCCTTTTCCCCCGGCGCAGTGTCTTACACAACCGACGATCTAGTGTTTCAATGGGAGAAAGAGGTGCCGCTAGTTGTAGACCCACTCATCGAGCTTCCTCAACACAATCTGGTCGAAAGCACCCTGGGTGATTGCACCCAAGTATATTCAACAGGTAGTCGTAGCGGGGCTCGCCGTTCATTACTTTTATACACAGTTAGAAAAAAGGGTTTGATTATAAACCCCCAAGGTTCTTAAAAAAAATTCCACAAATTCAAACCCTCCAAAACCCTTTAACGGAAATTTTCAAACCCACAAGGCTTGAACCATTAGAAACCCTTTAAAAACTTCCTAGGGTTTGCAACAAAACCCCGTAAATACAGACACAACACGGTAGAGAAACCATTTTGGGGAAAGTCCGTCTTCCTTTACGTTTTATGAAATTATTATACGGCTTGATATCAAATTTTGGCGTAGATGGCGTGAGATAGTTTAAAACGTGCAGGGTTTGAAAAGGGTTTTAAAAAGTGATAAATTATTTTTTTTTCTATAGGTTCTTAAATTGGAATCCTAGGGGTTTTCCATTGACCTATAGGGGTTTCCTTCAAACATTTAAACCCTATTCAAACCATGCAAGTTGCCAAAACAAACCTTAAGGGTTTATAATTTTTTCCTAAACCTTTTTTAAACCCAAAGCAAACCCTAATAAAACCCATGGAAACCCTTTTTTCTAAAAAAAAGTCTCCCGACAAGATTCCGTTCGCATTTTGTTAAAATGGTCGTCGTACCGTTTATCCATCCTCGCGCGCAGGGAACTTCACGTGCATCCAGGTGGTGTTCACGCTGAAGCGTCGCCTGGGCTACTACATGTTCCACACGTACATCCCGACCTGCCTGATCGTCATCATGTCGTGGATCTCCTTCTGGATCAAACCGGAAGCGGTGCCAGCCAGAGTCACCCTGTGCGTCACCAGCCTCTTGACGCTCTCCACCCAGCACGCCCAGTCCCAGAAGGCCTTGCCTCCCGTCTCCTACATCAAGGCCATCGACATCTTCATGTCCTCTTGCACCATCTTCGTCTTTGCCTCTCTTATGGAATACGCCCTGGTCAACATCCTACTGGGCGAATCGGCCGACATGGATGAAGGAACCGTTAAGAAGGGACTCAGGAATGTCCTCGTTTCCACCAGAATCGCGGTAAAACGTTTTCCAATTTCTCTAAACCCTCCGACGTTGACTGTACCGTACTCGAGTTCGAAACAGTCAACCGCGACAATGGAATCCAATCGCAGACCGCCGAATCGAATGTTAACCGTCGCGGAAATTTCGGTGCCGCGATCTTTCCAGTAATGGTTTTAGGGACTGAAGTAAAGGTTAAATCAAGCTTGATGCCATTTGAATGGACCCAACGCGTCAAAAAGGCGATAAACTATTAAACGTCCGCGGACTGGGGGTCCGAAGCCCCTCGATTTCAATCTAGGTATAGGCCCTCCATCGGATTGAAGCGAGCCGTCAGTGGCCGAGTTATCCGTCAACTGTGTTGGAGTGTAAACGGCGGCGGATTCATTACGACCGAAGACCAGTCAATTGCTTTTAATAGATGAAGCCTTTTGAAATATCCCCCTTTTAGCATCGATCGCGCGTTCCATCCATACAAGCACCGTCTCCGGCGTGCCATCGTGATAAAAACAAATTGATTTTTCTAGAGAAGAAAGTATGGCCATCGATCCATCGTTCATATTGATTTATAGGTGATGTTTTAAAACCGTTCCAAAGTAATGGCCGATCTTTTTATTTACTTTTTTATTACCCTTAAACGAAGGATACTGTTTATCAGGATTAAGACTGTCTATATTAGCCGCTCGTTAGTCTTTTAGCGCGTTTCGGGTTGACTAAATAAATGTTTCTGACGTTCTGGAATTTTATTTTTCCAGTTCGGTTCGTTGCCGGTCAATTCCTTCTGTCCTGATCCGCTGGATACCAGGTCCGAAGACGAAACGCAACTTCACGCTGATCTGCAAGACAAGGCACTCATTTTCCTTCTCTTACTTTAGCTTTTTTTTTCTATTCGTGAACTTTAGCGTAGGCTATAAATTTAGCGTCCTTCAAAATAGGTAGAAGTGGATAATGATAATTCTTACAAACGTTTATTCCTAATCTGACATTCTAGGTGGGTAAGGTTTTGGTTGTTAGAGCCCATGAAGTTTATAATACCTACCCAAATGGGTTTAAAGGGATATATTATAGGCATACAGATACAGTCTCGATCAAACGTTTATGGCCGTTTTCTCTTGGCAGCCATTTTATTTCTATTTTAGGTAGAGAGCCGAAAGAGGGCTTCTATGAAAGAATACCCTCACGAAAATAATATAGGTAAAATTTAATGCCCTACCACAATTAGGGCGTGAGCAAAGCCGGAAATAGCCAAACCCCTCCAATATGACGCCATGAACAAATAAATATAATTTATCGTGTCTACGCTTGTTCGAAGCGTCATAATATTCGGAAACCAAATCTGGTTTCATGTTTAAAATCGGATTTGTGGTTGTAAAGTTATTGAAGAAACGTGATGACGGAAAACATGAAAATTAACCCTAATTTAATTTTTAACTGAAACAAAGCAAGCGTGAAAGTAGTATTTAAAATAATATCGCTCGAAACCATGATATTTTTTGATTCACCCCAAATAGCGATATTATTTTAAATACTACTTTCACGCTTGCTTTGTTTCACTTAAAAACGCCCTAATGGTGGTAGGGCCTTAATTTTCACTATTTTCTTTCATAGAAGCCCTCATTCGGCTCTCTACCTAAAATAGAACAAAATGGCTACTACTAGTAGTTTGTCGATGGAGAGGTGAAGTATTTGCGGTAATGTAGTAGCGGTAGATGGCGCTACCGCATTACCACACTGGAAAAATTCAAATTTCAAAAAATTATTTTTTATAAGGTCTTAGCATATGTAACATAATCACTCATAAAAGTAATTACTATAATGAAATCTTGTTCATGGGATATAAAGTAAATTACGTCACTTCCGATTTAGTAACGAAAAACGCGTCATCAGCTTAACTGATGGGAAACGGAATTTATTGAACGATTTCTCGCGCGTTTCTAACTTAAACAATCTACAGTTAAGCTCGTGCCTAGCGATCACGTGATTTCGTTTCCATAGTAACATTTTCAATAGCGCGAGGATTATAAGAACATTTGCATTTTTGGGGTACGCTTATTGTAAAAATTTTCTATGGAAATGTTATACAGAGGCATACTTTTAAGTGATTATTTAGGCAATTAAACACTAATGACGTTGGTCCTTTAACGAATTTTGGTTGTAGGACCGAAAACCAATGCCATTTTGTATTTTTCAGGACTTGGCTCTGATGAACGCTCAAGCGACAAGTACGGGGTTGAACTCTCTGGGGGCGTTAAACGGTTCCAACACCAAGGTCTACCCGATCGGCGCCATGAGATGCCGAAACCGGGCCATTATGGTGGACAAAATATCGCGCGTAGCTTTCCCACTCTCCTTCGTCCTCTTGAACGGCGTCTATTGGGCCTACTACAGCGTGGACTGAGATTCCGCGCCACCGCGACGTCACGGTGCGGTTTAGTTCAGTGCGCGCTACGCGGAGACCTACACTACCACTACTCTACTCTACTCTACTATACACTATTAACACTATATATTGAAGAAAAAACATTATAAATTAAATGTCAAATAAGTAAATACGAATCATCCATCCCCACACCACCTTTTTCATTTCTTAAAACCATCGTACACACACCGCCATCTATCCACCGAATTTCGTAATCAAACGTATAAATAAATGACGCGATATAAACTGGGCGCGTTACGTAAACGTCGACCAACATCGCGTCGAAAATAAAATATTTAAAAGGTTATTTTCTCGACCGAAGTGATATGTATTTCCGTTTCCGGTTTTGCTAAGGCACATTCTCTCTTATCGGAAGCGTCGTCTGCTTGAAAGTACGTTTCTTTTCTTTCTTCGTAAACTTCTTGCACTCGTCTCTCTCAATTCGAAACAAAGCAATGACGAAAAGGACGCAAAAAGTTTTTTACTTTTCTGCAAATATCTTATCTACCGATTTCGGACTAAAATGGATAAAAACATTGAAATGAGGCGAAAGGAACTCTCTACTTTCTAGAACTGTTTTCTTCGGCCGAGTCTTTCGGGCTAAGCCTAGGCTCTTTTGGAAGATAGGCCTTGGATTTGCGTTCTCACGCGCAATTTTTCATCCTTCCTTACACTCTTCTACGTATATTTCGGAAGGGGAAAAAATCCTCATCTTTCGGCTCCCTTTCTTATAAACTGTCTGTCTTCTTTAAGAGCAAAAAAAAGCACTCACTCACAACTTTTAGGCTTAGGCCTACTTTGAATAATATATTTCGGGCAATACGTATATAAAGTCCGTACAAGGTGAATGCGCGGAATAATATATAAGAATATGAAAATATATATCCCTATTTTTCAAACACGCATTATCCTTTGATTCCCACGAAAAAAATAATCTGTCATTTTGCGCTCGTAGTATTTGAAGGAGTCGGCCTAACAGTTATACGTAAGCTCTAAGACGTCTTATTTAAAAAAAATTGAAAAATGATCTATGGTTTATATAAAATGAACATAACGGTATATTTAAAAAGAACTTAGAATCTATAGATTTTAATAAATTCCAAAAATAATTGAAATTAAATTGTAAAAATATTTAAATTTTTATCCGTATTTACGGTTTTTAAAAAAAATGCGATTTCTTTGAAAGGTTATTAATAATAAAATATCGCTACTTAATAATTAAAGAAGGGGGAATTTTGTAGGCCATTTTTTGAAAATAGTCTATACATTTTGTAGCGAGGGAAAACTGAATGGTTGATAGATTCTATAGGGATGAACGGAATAGAACGTCATTTTGTTGAAATGGAAAAAAGTGGCCTTTTCAAATAAATTTAGAATGTATTTTCGGGGGGTGGCGACCAAATAAATATTGAAAGAAACAAATATTGTAAAATAAAAAACTAAAAACTTGTTAAAATTAGCGTTTGCGAACAAAGTGTTATAAAAAATAATTGTATATTAAATGTTTTGAAAAATCCCACCTATTTGAAACATTGAAATAAAAATGTATCATCACATTTATCCTTTGATTGATTTGTAGTAATTGTTTGGCCGTCAAGATTGGTTTACGCTTTCACGTCATTTCTGGTTCAAAAGGTGATTAAATCTGTATCTATTTTTTATGTTTCACCACTTGGCAGTGGCGGCGAACCCGAACTCCCGAAGGGCTCTAGGGATCGGGCCCCAAGGGGAAACAAACGGGGGCAGAGCTGCCACAGAAATAAAATTAAGGATAAATAGTAGTGTTGTAAGTCGGAAAATTTTCCGCGGAAAATGACCAAGGCCTTTTTTCCGTTAAAGTTTCCGTATTTTTCCGCAAAAAAATGTTTTAATTCTATGATTTGTCTAATATATTGTTTGCAAATTGAAATAAAGCGGCATTTTCGCTTCATTTCTTCGAATCTAAAGTAAAACTAAACCTCTAGACTAGTTTAAACTGATTAACAATATAACACTATTAATGTTTTGTAGTATGTTTACTGATATTAGACATTTTATATCGATAAAAAGTTAAAAACATTAAAAACCCTTAAAAAGTAATTTATGTTTCAATTTTTTATTTTTCCGATTTTCTGGAAAATTTTCCGCATTTTATTTTTCCGGAAAATTAACAACACTAATAAATAGCAATCAGGGAAAAATTTCTAATCTCAGTTCCATATTTTACAGAAGTTATTTTGATATTGAAGATGCGAGTAACATTAAGATGAAATAAGCGTAAATTTTATTTCGATAGGTTCGTTGAAACAGAAAATTGCCTCGTCGTGTACTCAGTTTTACCCAATTATCTAAAGTTAAGCTTAATAGACTAAAATACCTTCGTAATGTATGTGGCCAAAAAAGGCTTAATGGTTTAGCGAGACCGAAAAACAACGTAAAAGCGCGCGCTGCTGAAGACGCAAAAAATTTGTTTCGCACGCGCGGCGCGTTCCAGTTATAAGAGACTTAAGCCTAAATTGCGCGATTTTAAATGTTAGGATAGTTCGCAAATCGCTCATACGGGGTTAGGGGCGCTGGCGGCAGCCCCTAAGATGGCGGCGAAATTTCAAACCCAAACACCTGGCGTTATTTTTCGTTTCAACTTTTTGGGCCAAAAGCTATTTTTTCAAGACAAGAAAGGTACGTGTTAGTATATTGAGTTTCTTTCTAGCCATGGATCTTAGATTCTTCACCTAGAATGCGCTAGTCCTTCAAAAATAACTGAAGTCACTTTTAATCCCACACTACTCGTTGAGGAGTTTTTACCTAGGAGCAACAAACACAGCACCCCACACAAGGTGAACGCAACCTGTCAAAAGTCGTGCATTTTCTCGCGTACATTTTTCATTGGTTAGACGCTTTAGCGCCTGCTGCCGTCGGAAGGGGAAAATACGGAAATTGTCTTCCCCCTTTCCGTAAAATTCTCAGCGTAAAGGCTCGTCCAATGAAATTTGTACACAGCACTGCGTTAGCGTGTTTAAAGGCTAGCTGCGTTCTATTTGTGCGATGCTGGTGTTTGTTTCTCCTAGGTTTTTACGTAGGCAAATAGTCCGAATAAAATATTTTATCATCGTAACCGATCATTTGCGCTCTTGTCCTTGCATGAGTTAATCAGTCTGGACTCTAATCCTTCTGGGTTAATCGATATTTGGGCTAATTCTTTTTTATCGTTCAGTGCCACACTTTCGGGATTATAAATATCTTCAGGACGAATAATTTTTCCCTCATTTTATTCGGGATTTTTCACAAGGTTTAGTGTGTTATATTTAATATACACTTTCGTATTCTGTACTTTACCATTTCGTTTAATTTAATAAGCGTGGATGCGATTCGGACTTTATTTAATTTTCATACTATTTTCCAATTAGGATATAACGGATATTTAAAATATTTCGGAGGATGGCCTGTCAGGTTGGGCGTGTTGCTGAAACTAAATCCGTAAATGTCATTTTATTTTTCATTTACTAAGGACAATCGTCCGTTTTCTAACCAATATTTTAATATATGAAGGAGAAACTGAAATGCTACACCGATCACTCGAAAATTAAACAGAAACTGCGCGATTTTAGCGTGTAAATTCCGCGAACATGGACCAATCTTATTTTCAACTAGTCAAAACGTCATTCCCTAAATTGGATTTAGAATACTAAATAATATAAATTTTTCTTCAATAATTATTATTAAATTTTAAAATTTTTTAAACGATCCATGGAGAAATAATAAGAATAAAATTTAAACGGAGGAAACACATGGATTTTCAGAACAAAAGTTTATTTAAAAACTGTCGTGAGCTTTCGACCCGCGGGGGTTTGTCAAACTAAGAAAGCAATCTAAAATTTTTGATATATATACAGTTTCTTAAAAAAACTCATACAAGGTTACAAAAAATGTTAAAAAATACAAAGCAACTAATTTCTACGGGTAGGGTACAGGAGTTCCTTATCAAATAACCCCCACAGTTTTGCTGTTTTACTCCCTTCATCAAGGTTGAGTCTACCAATGTCATTTATATAAACACCTTCAATAAATTTTCTTTTAAAATAATGCGATTCCCTGTATAAAATGTTTGGTTCATTAAAATTGATCACGTGATTCTCATTTTTTCAAGATTTCCAAATATGCTCTGCCATACCATTTTCCGGGTCACCCAACTTAATACAATTCGAATGCTCACGACAGTTTTTAAATAAACTTTTGCTCTGAAAATCCACGTGTTTCCTCCGTTTAAATTTTATTCTAATTATTATTAATTAAAGAAATGTGGTTAAAATATCTTAATAACGATAATAAGCAGCTAGGCTAATACAGAAGGCCCCACCTTAGGCCCCAGTCATCTAGCGATTTTTAATATCTTTAATTCGGGTGGCCGTATTACAAAGCTTAGGAGTTTAATTTTACTCTGTAACCGATCTAAGTTACTGAGGAATGGGTTCGTTTAAGAATTACAATTAAATAAAGACACGAAGGTTAGGCGCAATTCAAAATATTTAATATTTGCTAAAGCATAGTATTTCTAGGAACTATCAAAAACTTACCAACGCTGACAGAAACATTGTGTTTCATTGAATTGACGATGACATTTCGTGGCAAAGCAGGTACTACACTTCAGGTCAAGGTTCGAAAATAAGTATATTTCAACTTGGGCATATTTAGATACTAAGGGCTCTACGCTGCACTAAACCTTGATGGCGCAATAACTCTGAAAATCAGCTCGGTGAAATGAAGTCATAGATCTTTCGATATGACTAAGTAGTCGACAAATGACGTAAATGTTTCGGTGCCTTCATAAACGATACGTTTTGTAAGTAGTCTTATTCGCTCGAAACATGTACCTTCAGAGAATAAAAATGTTCATAATACGGGTAGACTACATTTTAAAATTAGTTAAGTCGTTATTTACTTTTTTTAATTACTCGTTAATAATTTACACTCAGTAGTATATTTCAAAAATTATAATTCGCTAACAATTTATTTAACAAAATTAAAGGCCTAGTTTTTCTTCTGCCTGTCACCCTTTAAATTTACTTTCCTTCCAAACAAATATCCTGGTGGAAATTGGGAGGGCGATCAAAAATTCAAACCATTTCGCGTGTAGCTACTAAATAGGTAGCCACTTTGTTGGTAATATCGTCAAAGCTACAAAACGTATTAGATTTATGATTTAAAATTTTAAATGGGCCCTAAACAAAGCTAGATACGATTCTAAGGCCGGGTTATTTAAATAAAATATCAAATTACGACAGAAATATCTACGAAAATAAGTTGACAAAGCTTATCAAAGTTAGGCCTTTACGGTCATCCTTTTTACAATTAACTTCGCTATCGAATAAAATAAACAATTTTCGCTCTCTCTTGGTAATTGAACTACTCGAACAATTTTTAACCAGGCAGATAACCATTTTTAACGTGAAACTAATTTCTTAATCATTTGAAAATAATTAAAATCCGCAAACAGACGATTGAAACTGTTAACCCTCCCGTTTTACTAAGAAATCTACACCTTCAAAATGGCGGCATAGAATCGTTCATTCTTGCTCAAATTAAATATTTATTCTTGGTTCTTATATCTATACTTGGACGTTGGGATGCAAACTATGTATTTGGGGTAAATTGGAAAGAAAATATTTTAATCTTTAACGGAGAACCTTCGGTCGCAGTAGGAGACTACCCACTCTCTCCCCCCGAGCTGGCCCACCATTACCTGCATCCTTCGGCTGGGAGTCTATGCTCAATTCCTTGGACAGTGGATAGGCCGAATGCGGGTTGAAAACATAGACGCGCATCTCAAAAATTTGGCGTAAGAGTGTATATATAGTTGCAGATGAGCGCTACGTCACGTAAATGGTACAGTATGACGCGCCATCTGTTGAAATCATGAGAAGTTAGCTTCTGCGTAATATCGTGCAATGTCTTGGGGTAAAAGCCTGGAAGCGGGCCAGGTAGAGTGTATACACTCTACCGGGCCTGCTATAGGGAGAAACCTGCACAAATTCCCGGGGCCCATGCAGTAGCGGCGCCAGGATTTTTGGGGAGGTAGGCCAACCATTTGGAGCCCCCCCCCCCCCCCACAATTTTTTCAAATCCATCCTCGTTGATTATTTTTTTATTTAAGCAAGTGGTGCAATTTTTGAGTGAAATGGGTACGCAACGAAAAAATTAGTACTAATAACACTTAAAAAATGAGTGGTTATTTACTTATTTCTACGGCTGAATTCAAGTCTATCAATTTACATTCATTCCTTCGGTACTTCGCTTGTACATCCCTTACATCAGAACTTAGAACTTTACGAAAATGAATGTACATATGTACACTAACGTCGTAAGTAAAGTAAGTTTAAGAACCATTTATTTGTAAAGATAAAATGAAAGATACAGTTTGGATATAGTAGCGCTCGCCAAAAATTAAAACTAAAAAATACACTACTGTCAAAGAAAAGTTACTCGTACCTTTTAAAGGAATAACAAGTTGGCAAGCCAAAATATACCTCTCCTCGGAAGAGTTTTTAATTTTCAGTGAAGCGTAACTGTATCCGTGGTTCTGCGGTAAGACGCTCACCTGTCGTTCAAGAGGGCTCGGGTTCGAATCCCGGCCGATTAAAAAATTATACTACACCCAATGACAAAAAGAGGTCGCTTTTGGAAAAACCTTTTCCCTGATTCTAAGAAACTGCGTACGCAGTGATTACCCTTTGCCCCGAAAATGCGAACGCGTTCGCAGGCTTGACAGACAGACCCACAGACACGGTGGTTTTATAACCCCTCCTAGGGTACAAAGTCCCCTCGGAGAGGTAAAAACAGCAGTGTCGTTAAGCGAATCACTCGCATTGAATATTGGAAAATTAATAAATAAATTATTTCGCAAACAAATTACAGAATTTTCTGATATTAATTAATTTGGAGGCCCATATATTAAATTTTGGAGGCCCCTACCAAAATTTCAAGTAGGCCCAGGCCTACCCCGGCCTGTTGCTGGCGCCGCTACTGGGCCCATGCAGTTTGGGGAGCTCCATGAACTTGGTAGCTATCTCTAGTAATAACCGCTCTCTTGGGTCCCGGAATGATTGCTATAGTTTCCCGCTAGGCGATGAATAGAGTAGTAACGCTCTGTAGCTTTGGGCTATGGCTGCCATTTTTAGGGCAGTTATTATCTAAAGGAAAAACCATGAGTGACGTCGACATACGTCACGCCGATATTAAAAAAAAAATAAAGGTAATAAATAAAACGGATCAAAACTTTCTTGAATGTGTAATGTTCCTTCGAGACCGTTCGTAACTGAATAGATCTTTAGAATTAAGCCAAATTAAAATAATTGCTCGACGAATGGCTATTCTGAAGTGATAAATTTAAATTTTAAATTTATATTTTTTTGAAAGTTTTAATTTCTAGGTCAATAATATTGCTTGACACAAATTGTGATATTCCATCCGCTCGAGTACAAAGTATCGATTAGTTCTGAAAACTTGGCTTCTTGGCTTTCGGACGAGACACTATCGCCCTCTCTCGGCTTTAGGAGGAACTGCGTTCAAAGTTAATATCCGATAATAACTAATTTATACCATTAGTTACCTTTAAATAATAAAAGATTTTTAAACGTAATAGGGTAGATTGAAAGTTAAGGCTTCAATGTATGCGGGGCTCTTTTGCGATATTTTATTTATTTAGAATTAAGTGTTTAGATAATATATTATGAAATAGAACGAACCTTTAACAAATTTAATCATGAACAATTCGAACATTTCCCGTACAATTTCCATAAATTAATAAATTAATTTTAATTGCTAATCGTTTAAACGCAGTATTCATAATTCAAGTAATTCGGAAACTATCCGTAACAACGGGCGGGAAGGAAGTAATCGTACGTTTAAAAAAGCCCCTTAGTTTTAAAATATCCCCACAGACGCTCAATACACCCCCCGGGGGAAAAAAAAAATAAATAAAAAGTAAAAAAAAATAAAGTAAATTTTCCATATCTATCTTTTTCTTCGTCAAGAAAACTGTAATTAGGTTTAAAATTCTAATAAGAATCTCCCCTGGCGTCAGATTTTTTTAATATTCCCAAAGCTAGCTATTCGAGAAAACCATTAAGGGGCGAGTAAGTAGCCAATTGGAGGACTATTCCGCCCCCATTTGGCTCCTCGAATCCCCCCTCTATCCTCGGCGCGAGGAGCGCCCTAGTGTTTAGCGGAAGATCTGTTCGCGGAAGCTCAGAGTGCGGGAGTGGAATCGTCTCGCTCTCCATCCTCCGCCAAAATACACACATTCGCTGCTAGCGAGCTCACGGAGGAGGCCAGTAGTGGGCCTCTTTGAGAAATGGCGCGGTAATCAGCGCTACCGCCGCCGCCGCCCGCGTCTCAGCCTTTTTGTCACAAACTCTCCCTTCTTTCGTAATAATAAGAAAACGAGACGAAGATAAAAAAATAAACTTTTCAAAATTGTCTCTGCCGGTATTTTTGTTGCGGCGCCACTGACTGTTAAAGAACGATACATTAAGAGCGGCGTTGGTTAGCCGTGAATCTCGATGCGCCGCCGTTAGACACAGACTGGCCAGCTATTTGTTTAGGTGAGATAGAAAATATTCCGCATGCATTACTAATATTTTAGTTCTTTGTTGATTTTATATATATTAGTTAATATTTTATTGGGGATTTACGCGTCTTTAACACTCGATTAAATTAATTTAATTAATTTCTATAGAATCTTTTCACTGTTGGTTACTATTTCACGTTACATTAATATATTTTAAGATATGGTAAAGCGTTAATTTCCCATTGGTTTAAATTCCATATATTACTTAATACACGTTAAGAATAGATTCAAACTAAAGTTATAAGAATAAAATATTTGTTTCTTACTTTAAAGGTTTTTAGCAATAAAATATTAATTAATATTAATATTAGTAAATTATTTACTCGGTGCTATTTCTGTAAAAAGGAAATATTAAAATTTAACTGTCGTGGTTACGCATACGTGTAAAGAATAGTAATTAATATTAATAGTACCGAATAATATGGTATATTAAAAGTAAGTACATTTCTAAAAACAAGCAGGCTGCTAATATACTGACTATTAATATCAACATTCAATATTATTATTAGTTTGACAAAGACCCTCTGGTCGAAAACTCACGCCATCTTAAACAATAAAATATTTTTAAATTAAATCCATTTGTCGCTCCGTTAAAATTTTTGTTAACTAATATCTTCCATGGATCCGGTTTAAAACTTTAGTTCAATATTATACGGTTCAATTTCGTGTTCCTCATTATACCCATCAATTCTACGCATTTCCTCATTTGAAGAAATGTTAATTTAGGCACATTTTGTGAAATTGAAATAGAATAGAATAACATGTTTAACGCCCACATCAACAGTACTGAACTACTGACCTTCAATGATATACTCATAAATTGCACAATACTTACAGATTCGTTCAAGGTTCATATATCACAATATTGAAACGTTTATTAAAATTACAAAAACAGACACTTTGCTTTATACTTTAATTTTAAGCTTTAAAATATCTTGGTATTTACAAGAAAAAATATCAATTTGCTGACTATAATTGGTTACACGTCATTTGGAATCTCCTTAAAGGAGATGAAACGTGATTCTTGGAAAATGTTAACTTTGCCTATTTAATTTTGATAGATTGAGTTAGATCGGAACTAAGTATGTGTTATTTAACTTGAAAGGCGTCCAAAATGTAATCAGAAAAGCCCTTTGAAATCCAATTTCCGAATACACATCCCGTAATTATTTACGAATCACTTACGCAAAGGAGGAACTGAACGTTACTGAACGTTTCGCGGATATAAATCTTCATAGCAAACGCATTAGGAAAATTTAATTCCGTATTTACTTCAAATATTAATACTTTAACGAAAACCGTAATTGACTTTATATAGAATACCTATCAATGGTTTGACTTAAAATAAAGTCGTCCTAACTAGTGCCATGAACGTTTCAATCTCAAATGTAGCAACACAGTCAGCGCTTTCCCTCTATTCCCCTTTTGAAAGACTCTTCAATCATGGATTCGGGAATCTTATATATAGAGAGAGAAGTATTATTCGAATGGTTCTCTCACTTTCTCTCTGCGTGGCTACAGCGACATCTTTGTTCGCTAAATTGAACTACAAAAGCAAAATGTATAAATTAAAGAAAAATAACAATATACATACGTGATAAATATTAATATATCCCCGAAAGAACGTCTTACTACGCCTTATGAGGAAAACTAAATATTGATTTTGTAGAAAATGAAATTCCCTGCTGGCCAAAAAAACAAGGACTCTCGGGACCTTAGGCCTTTGAAATAAAAAACGCATTGTCCCATAGAAAATATATTAACAAAATGCCAGGAAAAGCGAGGGGGGGAGTGGAAGGCTGGGTTTGACTATATGGTCAATAGAGCGTAGGTTTATTTTTGTTTTCTCTCCAACGCTTTGCCAGATATCTCTAGGCCTTGTCCGGAAAAACCTAAAAAGCGTGGAAAGTATAAAAAATTTATCCAGAGACTATTAAAGTAAAGGCCCGCTAGAACCCCAAGGCTCCCCCAATTCACCCTCTGCGGAAAACAGAACCTTTTTCTCAAGGCGTCTCACGTTTTGAGGATGTAATTGGTAGATCGGCGACAAATCTTGAAAATCTTTTTGGACTGCGGGCTTTGTATGTGATCTTTTCTCCGCGTTTCTTTCTGAGTTTTTGAAACGTGCGGGGGGCATTTCAAACCTAGTTCAGTCAAAGGACACAGAGTCCTAAAACTTTTTCTTATTTTCCAGTGACATCTCCCGGGGGTTTGATATTTGAAAAACTTTGTTGAACTTTAATAATATATATTTTTGGCGTCCGTAGAAATTCCGGCGTATAAAGATATTTAGGACATAATGTATGTCCCATTTTCCGCGTACGACACAGTTGCCATTTCGAGTTTTGTAGACACGAGTTTTGGTGGTATTTGAATATAGACAAACATAATATATTTTAAATTCTGTAGATTGTCCATCCGCTACGGGAAAAGTCGCGAAACGCGCATTGTCACAAAAGCAGTCTGAAAGGTACTTTTTTAGCACTCAGTCCCGGTGTTCTCTTACAGTTCTAACATTATTAAAATTTGGAAATAACTAGGATTTAGTAGAATTTTCGATCTAGCTATTTTAAAGGGGAACGGCCAAGCTTTTACAAATATGGCCTTATTTCCGTATCAAAAGATTAACAAGACATTCAATATACTAACACGAACCTTTTTTTGTCTTGAAATAATAGCTTTTGGCCCAAAAAGTTGAAACGAAATATAACGCCGGGTGTTTGGGTTTGAATTTTCGCCGCCATCTTAGGGGCTGCCGCCAGCGCCCCTAACCCCGTATGAGCGATTTGTGAACTATCCTAACTTTTAAAATCGCGCAATTTAGGCTTAGGTCTCTTATAACTGGAACGCGCCGCGCGTGCGAAACAAATTTTTTTGCGTCTTTAGCAGCGCGCGCTTTTACGTTGTTTTTCCGTCTCACCGACTTCGCACCAGGTGTCGCGGCAGACGCGCGCTTTTCGATTTCCCGAAATTTCTTTATTTTATTAAAAATTAACCACTCAATATTTGTTTATGCGGTTTTCGCCATAAATTTTAGTTTTTAATGGGCTACAGGGCTATCTAACTGGTTAAAGCTTGACCGTTCCCCTTTAATTTTCGAAATCCACTGACGCTCAAAACTAAAGAACGAACTTTATTTCCTTAAAATTTGAAGCCTTGTTTTCGACTTGAAAGCTTATTTTTTTTTACAACATCGCTGTTTACGCGTTTTCCTTTTATTGGATGCCGTAGAGTTTAAATCAAATTGACTAAAAATTATTATTGAGCTTCGGATCAAACATTTTCCATGACCAAAAACATGACGTGTCAACAAACAAAGCGAATTTTAACCTTGAAGGATATATTCTTATTTGCCATTTGTTAGGATGGCGTTGGATTTCAAACAAATCAATAAATGTCATCTGCTGAGCGTGACCATGAATTGTATAGACGTCGTATCCTCGCTTCGAAATCACTGCCTTACGGTACGGGCCCTAAATGGGTCGGAGTGTCACAGTGTGCAATAACTGGTGGCTTTACCGGGGAGTCGGGGTCCGGCTCTTGTAACCCAGAAGGGCGGTGGCGCACTGGGAGATCAAATGGTCCTATCTCCACCTCCGACTTCGGTCAGGTTTGGGCTGGATACTGAGCTTCGGCTCAGGCTAACGGAGAGGGTCCGTGCAAACTGGCCGCTTCGGCGGATTGGGTAGCCTGCTGTGGGGCGGCGGGCCTCCCTATGAGGGCACGGCGGTCCTGTTTCCCGGCTTTTGGAGCCACACCGGGATCTCCGGTGCCAGCTGTGCCGGATTACTTGGGCTGCTGTGTGCTCGTCGTTCCCCTTTAGGAGCTCTCTCCAAAGGGTTTGGCTCCTTACCTACGTAGGTAGGGTGTCGGCTGGAGTTGCTATAGCATCCACTCTTAATCCCACTGCAGTGTGCGAAGTGGGGATTGGTCCACCCTTTGCTGCACCTTCTGCTGGGTTGAGTGGCTCGCGTCAAAGGTGCGACCATCAGTAGTAGGGTTCTGCTACCCATGCTGGATTTGTCACCGGTCCGGGCTAGGGGGACGCTGGCGTAGGGCACTATGATGGTAGGCCTCCGGTGGTATGGTCTTTGTTACTAGGTACACCGGGCTATAAATTCTGACACACTGCCTCGCGCGTAGTCAATAGCGCTTACCCACTTCCTGTCGGAACTCCGAAAACATTAGCTCCAGAGTTACCAACTATAGATAACGCCCTATAACAACTGATGAAGCATGATTTATCACAGGGGCCAACATTTTTGGCATAATACAGTTGCTCCGTGTGAACGAAAAAAAATCTACGATTAGTTGGTGGCCAAGTTTTGAAAAACTGCTGATTTTTAAACATTAATATTTAATGATTTTGGTACACATGGTTTCTGATTATACAAAACTAAATGATAATATCAAAGTAAAATACCTCTATTAACGTAAATGGAGATATTTTAGAGTAGAACAGGTTGTTTTATAAGAATTAAAGAGTAATTTCTATCGCGTCAGGATCGTTTAGATTACAAAATCACAAGTGAAAGTTCTTCTCAAGCTCGTATTTTTTGCGTATTTTAAACGAATAACAAAGTTTTGAGTTCTCAAATGCTTTTAATTGAACATCGGCTTGTTTGTCAGAAAATATTACAAAAGGTGTAACCTAAGTGTAGTTTGAAACCCTTAAATTCCTTTTTTAACTTTTCCTGTTTTACAAATTCCCTTTCATTTCCCCCATTTGTCGAAAACAGAGATGCTCAAATGGGCGATCTTAAGTAAATGACGATTTCAACCTTCAAAATTTTTCCTTCTTCGGGAAACTCTTAAATTCCTTTTTTTAACTTTTCCTGTTTTACAAATTCCCCCATTTGTCGAAAACAGAGGTGCTCAAATGGGCGATCTTAAGTAAATGACGATTTCAACCTTCAAAATGGCGATCTTTTTGGGCACCTTCTGTCTAAAATAATGTCATTTGTCGGGCTACGTATATACCCAAGATATTTGGTTTCGACTCTTGCTTGTTCAATTGCTGTCGGGTAGTTCTTTTGTTAAAGACAAAAGTATTTTTCCCTCGTCAGTTGTCCTTCCTAATTAGGTTTTATTCCTCACTGTACTCCTGAAAATTGGTCGTTACGTTTCACGGTTGAACCTAATGTCTGTTTAACCATTGACAAAAGACTTTGTAGAATAAATATTGTAATTATTTCCACTTAATGAGAATGGTTTTGTTGACTCTTGTTCGGTCTAAAATTGGAGCCTGTGCATCTATGTCGAAGAGTATTCTCCTTCCCATGATGCCCACAAATCGTCTTCACATAGTCGAGTAGAGAAAAAGGTACTTTTATTTTTTTATTTTATTTCTATATTCAATTGCAGGTTAAGAAATGCCAAATGGCTAGTACATTTGGCGGAAAGATACTAGCACGACCTTCGAATTTGGCCTGTTTAAGTTGTTTTTCTAAGTATACCCGCGAGCGTTTTATAATTTAGGAAAATCCCGCCTATTGCGTTATATTTCAAAGTGATCATGAATTATTTAACATAGATAAGATTTAAAAACAGTTGTAATAGTTTATTTTTAGTGAGCCATACCTAAATAAAAATCGCTTTGGAGAGTCCAGGGTAAGTATAGAACAGGTATGGCCGAGATTACCACGTTGACGTATATAAACGGGCGATTTGATTATTGTCAATAGGAGCGTAGTACTCAAAATACGCTATAATGAAGCTTAAAATTAATAATATACAGTAAATATTTATTTATTTACACAATAGACATTTCTAAAAAGGATTAATATACCACGCGTAGGAACCTTTATAAACACTAGGAGAATGCAGCTAGCCTTTAAATACACTAACGCGGTGCTGTGTACAAATTTTATTGGACAAGCCTTTTCGCTGAACATTTTACGGGCGGGGGGGGAGACAATTTCCCCTTCCGACGGCAGCAGGCGCTAAAGCGTCTAACCAATGAAAATTGTACACAAGAAAATAGACGACTTTAGACGGGTTGCATTCACCTAGCTGCTCAGAATGAAAACGCCCTAAACATCAGTCTGTAGCGCCATCTGGAAAATGTAAAAGTGTAATATTTTCTTCCCGCTGATTGAAAGTTTAAAAATTAGGAAGATAATTTATTATTTATTATAATTATAATTAAATATTATAAAAATAATAACAATAAATAATAATAATAATTTAAAGTCACCATTGTCCCCGACTATAGGTAATTATAGGCAGTAGAGGGCGCCAGTCAATTCCCCGAGTTTGGGAAGTATTACTTCATAGTGCCAGCATTTCATAGCTATAAAATAATGAAGTATCTTTACGGCTAAATAAACCTGTAAACCTGTAATAGTTCTTAGTTACATACCTAAAAACATACTTGCTTTAACATTATTATCGAAATATTGGTTAAGTAATAGCTCATCATCCCCCCACCGACAGTTTTGAAGCTAAAATAGTAGCATATACAGGGTGGAAGCCTCAGCGTGGTCCAGCCTCGGTACTTCTCCTAGTACACCAGAGTGCTGCAGGTCGAACACTTCTACAGGCGCTGGTATTCCACAAATAGACCAATGGGAGAATTATAAGCGCATCTTTATCTAATCGCCCGATAAAGCATTTGGAAGATGCGCTTCTAATTCTCCCATTGGTCTATTTTTGGCCTACCAGCGCCTGTAGAAGTGTTCCACCCGCAGTACTTTGGTGTACTAGGAGAAGTACCAGAGTCGGACCACGGAGAGGCTTCCACCCTGTATATATTTCGATACATAAAGGCTCCGATTCTTTGGTCTCCGAAGAGTGGAATAAGTAATGGTTCATTTCTTTGCCTCTTTAGAGAGCTGGGCATCCCCAACCCTCTTCACCTTGTTTTTTTTTCTTTTATTCGGTCCCTCTCCGCGAGTATTACGGAGATTTAGCGAAAGGACGTTTTCCATAACACAATAGGTCCGATATCGGAAAAAATCCGGAATTGCGATTCCCTGCCAGGGAAATGAGACTAGCTTTTTTTATTTTATTCTTTGGGCAGTATTTTTTATATGGAAAAGAGACAAATGGGGAACGAGCGAATTTGATTATGGAAAATATAACCAAACACTAGAAAATATTAAACAAAAAAAAGAGTTAAATCTCCCGGAACGCGTCAGACGTATTGGATAAAGATACGCGAACTTTACCCGTTCGTTACCCTAAATCGTAGTAGCGATTGAACTCTAGCGGCGATTTATTGGAAAAGGCAGTTTTCGAAACTAGATTCTAGATGGCGTTTATGGCCTATGTCATTCGTCCAATGGAACGACGACTATGGGGCTAGTTCGAACCAATAAAAGGGGTCTCCGGATTTCCCCCTCGCGCGCGTTGTTATCCCTCCTTCTCAATATCGCTTCAATCGCAGAAATGCAGACGCTAGTTAACAACTAGCCAGACTTGACAGGACCCAGAGATAAGAAAAGTTTTCGAAAATTTTAAAAACGAGGATCTATCTAGGGGAGCGCCGATAGAACTGCGTTGCTTAAAAGGAAAACGAAAAAGCATCTACTGTCAGCGGCCGAGTTAATTAGGCCCTTAACGGAGACGATGAATGTGTTCCACTCGGACGTTTTGTTTTAACCCAGGACCCCCCTTACACCCCTCTCCCCCTTTCCAGCGGCACCGACAGACGGACACCGTTATTTGGGTGAGCTGACCGAAATTTGTTAACTTTTTTTGCGTCGTGATTTGCTTTCGTTTGTTATCAGTTCTTTTTGATTTATCCGAAAATGAGTCAAATTTGTCTAAAATTAAACAAGGGGTGTTAATTAAGGGGACAACAACGCCTTAAAGCTATAATTAAATGCATTTTTAACATCTACAAATTGTCACAGAAAAAGGTTTCTTAAATTATGAAATTTATATGTATCCTGGAAATTTAACTTAACAAAAACTAGCTAATTATAAAACTATACTAAAGCCAAAAAATTTCGTATTTTAGACAATCTATGTTATTTTAATTATTAAATTTATATGCGTAACTAAAATTAATCGAGTTATGTTAATTGAGTGGTCAACAATTGAATACATTTTTAAAGCCTAAAAATGTCACTGAAAATTTTAGACCATCTAATTTCTCTTAAATTATGATACTTAAATTAAACTTAACTAAAATTAATTGAGTTAGGATAATTAAGTGGCCAACAGCGCGTTAGAACCATCATTTTTAACGCCTAACACTTAGGTTCAAACCGAGGGGTCGGTCATTTGGCCAAATCCCGTACAAAATGTGGAAAAAAATCCAAAAATCCAAAATCCAAGAATTTTGCTCCCTTAGACTTTGTATGACCACGGCCAACTTAGATCCACTGCTACTCGCACTAGAAGGCCCCCCAGCTTTATTTTCCTATCATGTTAACGACCGTATGAGGAAAAGCCGATTTACGCGGGAAAATTCCGCTTGGCACGCTAGGAACCGGGACAACCCTTCTAATGTTATCCTAAGGGGAAAATTTTTCGAAACAGTCCCACTTTTAGGAACCTTTTCCCTTATCTTTGCAATATTGTTCAACGCTGAGATTTTAATATGATTTGAAGTAAGGTTTTAGCTTTATTTTAAGACTATGTTTGTAATTTTCCGATCTTTGGTTCGCGTACAATCTTCTTTTAAAATCGACCAAAATTTTAAGGCGAGGAATTGACATGGGAGGAAAATAAAGCTGGGGGGCCTTCTATTGCGAGTAGCAGTGGATCTAAGTTGGCCGTGGTATGACAAATCCACAATAAAAAATCCAAAATCCCGTACACAAAACAGGCAAATGTCCGACCCCTCGGTTCAAACCCCTTACTCGAAAAGGGGTTTGAACATCTTTTTGTTCATGACTCAATGTCGAAAGATTAAATCTGGCATTGTAAGCGTTGTCAAAATTGTCAGCAGTTTCATTTTAGAAACGCGAAGTCCGAATTACGAGATGATCGTCGCCCTCAATAGAGTGATAACGAAGGGGAAAGCAAAAAGATGATTGAACCCTTTTTCGATATTGGAGGATGAAAATTTATGAATGTATATACATTGAAATTAAACTTAATTAAAATTAATCGAGTTCTGTTAATTAAGTATGCAATAACGCATAAAACTATAATTAAATACATTTTTTAAATTTGAGACAATCTGAGTTTTCTTAAATTATGAAATTTATGTACAATTACCTTGAATTTTAGCTTCAAAAGTGATTTATAACCATACCATTAGTAGCTAATGACAGCGGTATAATTAATTTTTGCATAAATATATATTGAACGCATTCATCAGATCCATCTTCCGTTCATAAAATGACAAATTCTTACGGTATTTTATAAGTATATCACCCTATTAAACATAGACCTAATTCTTTGAACATCAACTAAGCTTTTACATTTGATATGACCCTTAAAATCTTATAAAATTCAAATTTGCTTCGGAGATTTTTCCGAAATTTTATCGCTCGGAATTATTCCCAGATGCAGTTACGTTTCTTTCATTTTTATTTTATTTCTCCTCTTCATTTCCCGCGAATAATAAGACACAGCGATAGTACCTCTTTAAAATCTCGTTCGTCCATCCGAACTTAAGGACGCTAAAAATGCTCTTATCTCAAACTCCGGGCTTCGTTCCATCTTTCGCCGTGTCGCGGTGAAATTAAATTTTCGAGTGCAGCCAGCCTCTCCTGAGATAAAAGCTCAGAAACAACTTTCCATTCCACACTACTTTTTCTTTTCCAAACCAAGGAGCGGGAAAATTACGGGGATTATTAAAATCCTTACAAATATTAAAAATTTTCATTTTAAGAATTACAAAACATACGATTCGTCTTAAATTAGAAGTACAAGAAGTCTAATATAATATTACCATAAGTAGTTAAAAGTATATAATAAGATAAGTATGACTATTCCTCAGTGATGGGCACTCTCCTCTCACCGTGAGATCAGTGAGAGCAATTGAGAAGAGGTGAGATGCTCTAAGCTTCCAATGGAGAGAAGCGTGAGATAAGTTTCCAAGCTATGAATTTAAGTGAGAGGAGAGTGAGTGGAAATAAGATTTTTCAAAGAATGTATTTGGAATGTGAGCGAGGTCAATTTAATTAGTGAAATGCGATGAGAGGAGATCAGCTAAAAAGTTAGTTTGCGGTGGTGAGAGGAGGTGAGTTTGAGTTTAGATGTAAGAAAACCAAAACAAAGGAAATATAAAAACATGACCTTCTTGGAAAAAATTATGTAACTTGTTCCAATAAAAAAGCCCAAACGTACAATAACACAATATGCTGACGTTAGAAGGCTATAAAGAAGTTAATGACAGTTAAACTAATGTGGCCGAGGTTAGATTAATTAGCCAAATTCAATGAGTGGAGATGAGATAAAAAGTTAGTTTACGGTGGTTAGAGGAGATGAGTTTGAGTTTCAAATTTTAGAAACGGGAATGAGGTGGAGTGAGAGTTATCACAATTTTTTTAAAAATGACCATAACTGCTATTCCTATTGTTTCAAATCTAATTTTCTTCCCGAACCTCCTTTCCGAACTAACACTCTTGTTCAGCTCCGTTTTGAACTCGCAATTGAGATGAATAGTATATTATCATCATTGGTAGTAGTATATTTTGCCTTGGATATGTTGACACTAACCCTGATGGCGCAATAACTCTGAAATTCGTTTTGCTGAAATTTTTTCCTCATTGTCATACTTATCGTGATTACCTAACTTATGATATAAAATTCTTTCGAAACATTTTAATATGCCGTTTGAACAAAAAGATTTGTCCGAATAAATATTTCGTTGATAATCTTTCCAATATTTAATATCGGCGCTGGCTTCGACAGATACCAAAACACCCTGTAAATAATCATTTACGAGATAAAGGTTTCCTTTTCTCGCGAATAACTGCAATTAGCGGCGGCTTTTCGGTATTTAAAGACGCGAAATCTTCGTCTAATTGCGATCCGACTTTAAAGACGGCGAAAACGTTTCGAAAGAGTACTTCTCGGCGACGATTCCAATTCGTAAACAATTTTTAATTAAAGCCAAGTTTTAAAACTCCCAAACTCTCGTAAGTGCTATTACGATAGGTACATTTGCTCGAGCGATATTAAGCGCTTTAGCGATAAAGGGTGTTACGTATCTAGATTGTCCTACTTAGGGGTACCTCGTGGCTCAATAATCATCATTTGTACGAGGTTTGTTAGTTAAGCCTAATATAGTGGTGGAAAGGGGCAAGAGAAGAACGCCGGGGGGGGGGGGCCGACTTTGCATGAACGAGTCTGAAGCTGGCAACTACGCACTATTTCAAACCCAAGACGCATTCGCGTCACTAGGCTAATAAACTTTCTATTTTTGGTACGTCCTCCAGTAGAGGCGCGCTGGAGAGAGAGCCCTTGAAGAAGGGAAGCGCGGCCTATCTACATTTCGGGATATACCGGGGCATTCGCCCCTCCGGCCCCCTGCTGGTAATAGAGGAGAAACGCGCCCAATTGGAAGACGAGAGATTGTAGGCGCTATGATTTCTGCTGACGATGTCTCGCTAGTAACCTTCTATTGAAATTGCGTCCGGGGTCCCTCCTTGTCCTCGCGGTCGAGATGCTTCCGAGATACGCCCCTTCTCACCCAACAACCGTCCTTCCATTTTACTAGCTAGTAGTCGCCTTAACTAAAAGATCTATACATCTATACTTATATATCTATATACGCGATTTTAGTTAGCCAATTCAGCGAATCTTTCGGCCAAAAGGGTAACCACATTTTCAAAAGCCACGAGAGAAAATGTTAAAAGCCAACTAAGTTCGACCCATAAGGCCTAGGCTTAGTCGAGAGTGGAACTTGATATACTCTATCGTAGCGTAGAATGTTACGTACGGATGACGCGAAGAGACACTACGGTAAAACGTCGGGGTGGTTGGTGGGAAGAGGTATTAGCTGCCCTCTGGCGGCTTCCGATTCTCGGGGGATCGAGTAAAAGAAAAGGAACGCGTAGGCATATAACGTATTAAAAAAGAAAAGACCAACGATAAACTTAATTTAGGAAGTACTTCGTCCACTAAATCCTGCGGGCGGGAGATGGCGCTGGTAACGTGATCTTCGGACAAAACGAAACTAAACGCGTCGAGCAAATGCTATTTAATACATTTTCCGTAAAGGACGTGTACGTTTTTGACAAGGTCCCGGTGGGGGGGAAGCAACAGCCCCGCTCTTACACGATTACTTGGTCATCCTTTTATTGTTTTATCTTACCGAAGAAAGACGACCAACGAGAAATGGTCCTTTGAGCGTTACGAGTCCAGCGATTGAATGCTTTCTCGTTCGGTATAGACGCGGTAGGCGTCTTCCTAACTGCCGATCTTCGTCTCAGCCGTAGACAGTTGAGACTGATGAAAATGGATTTGCTAGACGAGCCCGTGAGACGAAACGAAACGACCATTCTGGAGTTCCAACTCGACGACAACTGAACTCACTCCCTCGCCTAGAGGGCAAAAAAGGACGTCGAGGGAGCGTAGCCCGCTCTGATAATGTTCCCAGAAAAATGACTGTCTCTCTCGAGGACGGGAAAAATTAAATTACTTTTTTGCGGCGCACTTAGTTTCGCTTTTGGGTCGTTGTTAGATCCAGTTGCTCCAAATGATCTAATTGGATACAGGCGCGCTTCACTGGCATTCAAACTAAAACAAGGATTGTTGTTCCCCTCGAAACATCTTTTCGCGTCTTCAGATCCCCAGAGTACCATCAATACATTTTCGGACAGTGAATTATCAATTTTCCTTATAAAGTAGCGTAACTAGTGTATTGCTAGTGAACGTTTGAGTTCTTGAAGGAACCTAAAACACCCCACCTTTACACTTCTCTTCTCTTGGCAATAGGCGACAGGAGTAGTAGCTAATGAAAAATGTCCGATGGCCCTAGCCGGAACCTGGAGATTTACGATAATTTCCAAAAATCATCAAAACTCCTTAGTAATTTTTCTTCGAATTTTAATTGATCACATAAATCATCCTATTAGCTTTAGATTATCTTTTCTTTTAGGTTCGCCTTTCGATTTACTTAGGCTTACTTCGTTAAAATTAAAAGATTTCATATCGAATACTTCGTGTATAAATAGAAAACACGTCATAAACACTTTTTAAAAACTCCTATTGTAAGGGAAACATTGTCCAGTAGGAATTTACGCGTGTTTTTCCTTGTCCGTGTGAAATCGACCATTGTGGTCTAGAACTCTGAGTTGGGATCAGATATATCCGTTTTATTTGTTTTTATGCATAACCGAAAATTATCCGAATTGAAACTTATTTTTTGCATATTAAATCGTTTTATACCCGCAAATAATAAATAAACAGTTAACCGAAATTTTTATGAATAATCAAAATTTGGGTGGTTTGTCTGTTCCGCCGAGCTCTAGTGTGGTCACCGCTACTTCGCCAATTGTTCCATGGATTTTTCATTTGAAAGTAGATTTCGACCATTTCGAAAATTTCAGTGGTATTTTTACAAAATTAGTCTTTTTATGCAATATTGGAGCAAGATCGAATTGTCACCATAGCGTCTAATAAAATTACTTGGCAACTAGGAGCAACAAACACAAGCTAGCCTTTAAACACGCTAATGCAGTGTTGTGTACAAATTTCATTGGACGAGCCTTTACGCTGAACGTTTTACGGGCGGGGGGAAAGACAATTTCCGAATTTTCCCCTTCTAACAGCAGCAGGCGCTAAAGCTTCTAAGCAATGAAAACTGTACACAAGAAAATCCACGACTTTTTGACGGTTTGCGTTCTCCGTGTGTGGGGTGCTGTGTTTGTTGCTCCTAGTTGGCAATAATGAAAAGGGGTCACCTCGTAACCATTTAAACATGAAATCCCAATCGAGCTTCGAAATCCATCTATAATCACTGATTTAGACAATTTAAGGACGCAGTTACCTATCTACAGAGACGCATTTCCAATTAGAAATATTTTGACAAATGTTTCTCATGATTCATAATTGAAATAAAAACTGCTTGGGTCAAAAGTATTAATAGGAAAGAAATAAATAAAAACGAAGATAACCCTATCCCTATGGGGTGATAAGTCGATTACCAGATTCGCCAGGCTAGTGAAGGTGGCCAATTACAATCCATACTAGGTATACCAAGTCAACTAACAATTGTAAGTTGGACATTCACTTTATGCACACAATATTTCCTTATTGATTTTAATTTTTCAAAACGTATAAACGGCTCGATGGCAAGCGTTAGGCCTAAAATCATTTTTTCGCATCGACGCGACGCAAAAAATCTTCGTTAAGCCTAACACAAATTTTTCGCGGTCAAGCTCAGGGCCGTGCTTAGAGGTCTCGCGGCCCCGGGCGAAATGCATGGGCGAAACTGACAAGGAGACGACCCGAGGTGGTTCTCACCGATTTTGTTCAAAGTTGGGGGATTGTTAGACCTAGATGTAACATGAAACCCGTTAAAGGGAAAAGTTACGCTGGGCTTCCATTTTGCCATGGCAACCAAAAATGTTTTTGACAACAGAAAAATTCAGATTTATCGTCGAATAATTACGGAACTTATATAACCGTGAGACATTTTGACATCCGCCATTTTTCAAAATGGCCTCGAATTTTATGAAAATTAATAGGATTAATTATCTTTAATAGGTAATGTAAAGTAGAAAATTTCAAGTAATTGGACAAATAATTTCGGCAGTTATCGCATTATGATATCTGCCATTTTCTAAAATGGCGTCATATTTCTATCACAGTGTAAGGTTCTTATTTATTCGATCAGACAATGTAATGTAGAAAATTTCACGTAAATTGGCAAATAATTTCGGCAGTTATCGCATCATAAGTTACATTTATATCCACCATTTTTCAAAATGGCGTCGGATTATTATTGGAAATCCCATAGGTCTAATTAACTCGGGCAGATAATGAAACGTAGAAAATTTCTGATTAATCGACGAATATTTACGGAACTTATCGCACGATGATTATTATTGATATCCGCCATTTTCCAAAATGGTGTCGGATTTCTTTAAAAATCTATAGTACGAATTCATTCGGGCAGATAATGTAACGTAGAAAATCTCAGGTTAATCGGATACAAATTACCTAACTTATTGCACCATGATTTATATTTGTATCCGCCATTTTATAAAATGGCGTCGTTTTTCTATCGAAATCTAAAAATATGTTTACATCGTTCAGATAATGTAATGTAGAAATTTTAAGATTTATCGGCGAAAATATATGGCAGTTATCACGGCATAAGTTTTTTTTTTTTTTTAGAAGCTCGTTATGAGCGATTGTAACGGGTAGGACAATTCAGTCCGCTCGTCCATTTGATTAATCAGATTAATGTGTTACGGCCACGCCAACGGGGGGATACTTTGGGATAGGGTTGGGACACCCGTGGCGGAAGTATGACAACCACCCGCTGGGGGATTAGTGGTCGTCATCACACGGCCATCCACAAACTCTGCCTCCCGGACGCCTGGGTTTACAGGAGTGAGCCACTACTCCCGGCTCACGGCATAAGTTTTACAAATATTTTGTATTATACCTAAAATTTCGACCTTTTTATTCAAATTAGCTCGAGTTCACCCAAAATGGTTTTTATTCCCCCCTATTTGTCCAAAGTAATCCAAAAATGTAAAATTTACAATTTTTTTAAAAATAATTTTTTTTTAATTATTGGAGTTTTGCACAGGGGGGACCCTTAGAATTTGTAATTTTCGCATGTTATTTTACATAGACTTTTTCTCATTTTATGTTGTCAAAAACATTTTTGGTTGCCAATGCAAAACGGAAGACCAGCGTAACTTTTCCCTTTACCGGGTTTCATGTTATATCTAGGTCTAACAACCCCCCAACTTTTAACAAAATCGGTAAGAACCACCTCGGGTCGTCTCCTCGTGAGTGTAGCGGCCCTCCGGTAAATACATCCCTATGGTAAAATTTTAGTGGCCCTGCAAGGCGATCGCCCGGCTACCCCCCCCCCCCCCCTAAGCACGGCCCTGGTCAAGCTGTTAGCATCGCGGCGTTTTGACCCATTTGAAAATCAGCCCTTACGAAGACCATTTAAAGAGTAGCTTGCGCGTCCAAGCTTTCTGTATTAATAATTACTATCGAATTACTGAATGGGTTTGAACCGTCTATTAGACCCCACGATTAGAGGTCGGGGATGGTTAACTTTTATTCAATAGATAAAGCTCTCAAAATTATTCGAAAAACGTTTTGATCAAGTAATTTATATTTCTCTATTATCCGATTAATTTTTTTTATAAATTTGTAAAATTAATCGGAAAAACGACGTTTTTTTCGATAAATAGCTCAAATTTTCCGAATAATACATGTTTTTTAATCATTTTCCGAAATATTAACCGGTAAATTTCTTTGTTTACATTTTTTTACCGAACAAAATCAATTTAATCATGGATAATGATTAACCGTCCCCGACCTTTACCCACGATAGAAGCCCGATTCGGATTCGATGTCCAAATTATTATGGCTCCACGGATCCCTTCGTTTGGATAAATTCCAATAAAGCTCTGTTCTTAACTATGGCCACGGCCAACTTCGATCGCTTTAGCGGCCCCATAAATCGCCTCGCATCTAATGTTAAATTGCGTGTATGAATAATCCCGATAGGGGCGCTACATACGACCAAAAACATACTATCGCCGAAGGCGGAGAATACGAGCGAAACCGCGTAAAAATGTTTTTTATTCGGTTTTCCACTTTCCTTTTTAGAAAAAATAAGCCTGGTTTTCACTTGGCGGTTTTTGGGCGAAAAAGCCCGGCGTCGACGGAAAATGGGCGAAAATTTCCGTCGACGCCGGGCGGAAATTCCGTCGGTTTTCGGTTTTGTGTGGCGATTTTCATATCTATTTTTTTCGCTCAGTTGGGCGATTTCACTCTTTTTCAACCAATCAAAACCCATTTTCGAAATGTGACTGTGACGTCAGAGGGGATGGTTAATTTCCTGCTTCTTGCATCCGGAACTCGGCCACGTGCTTTTCTGTGAATTTTGGAACGTGTTTTTTTTCTTGATACCCTTGTTGCCTTCTTTTCCAGTATGTTTCTTTCCCAAACCGATCTTTCATAACTCATATTTCTTTGAACACGATAGTTCATGTAAAATAACATTAAATTTAAAATGCTTACATGCATGAGCTTTAATCAATAGTTCACTATTATGATTAGGTAAATCATCCATTTTTAGGCCTAGGCTTAAATCTCCACTATCAGACGAAAACCGACGAACTCGCTGCCAGAAAAAAAACGCTTTATTTCCGCCCTAAAAAAAACGCCAAGTGAAAATGCTAAAACGCCGACAGTGAACGAAACGTCGAAAACCATATCGCCGACGTCGAACTTTCTGTCGGTGATTTTCCGCTAAGTGAAAACCAGGCTATAAGGTATAGTAAGTTAAACTATCTTTTCGCAATATATTTATGTATAATAGTATAATAGTTTAAAAAATATTACCTGATAAAAATTAAATGAAGAAAAAGAGACGCGTTTTTTACGCGAAGGCGCCATATTAGAACACAGTTTTGAAGGCTGTAGAGGTGTTTATAGCGTTTTGATACGGAAATAATGTCTCTCTTAAACTTTATAAATCTTTATTAATATTATATATATAGCAAATTAACGAGTTTATAACCGTTCGTTGGTAGTATTTTCTGTAAATCTAATTAGTTTTAAGAGTAAAGGCGTTTTCACACTAGCCAACTTTTTGATCCAACTAGATGAGTGAACTTGAGTTGAGTCAACTAGTTGGTTCGTGTGAATAAAAGTTCGATGAGTTGATCCACCAAAAATGTACGCGAGAAAAAAATGGATCACTGATCCATTTTTGCTGACTCAGCATTTTGATTTAAAAAGTTGGCTCGTGTGAAAAGGTCTTAAGAATCTTAAAACTAATATAATTGAAGATAAAAGATGCTTAGGTACATCTATGGAACTAAATAGGTACATCAAACCATGTACATAGAAAAGACCTACCTTTTCACGAGTTTACTAGCGAAGAAAACCTTAGAAGTTTATGGTTAAAAACATTAGTCGGGATTATTTTGTACCAAAAGATACACAGATGGTCTGCAGCCTGCATTTCAAGGAGGATGATTTCTGTTCAGGTTTGTACCTTTATTTTGGAAAACATTTTCAGTCAGATAAAATTACAAACCGGCCCTTACTAAATATACAATATTATTCTAGGTTTAAAAAGACGAAAGCTTAAAACTTGTTGAAACCTAAAATTATAATTTATTGCGCTTATAATATATTTTAACTTAATATTATTTAATTAAAAATGTTAAAATAATATATTTACCCTGAAGTTACAACTGTTACATTGAATCTTGTTTTCACTTTTTGTTTTCTTTATTTACACGTGTTTCAAGTATTACGCAATAATATTATGTTGCTGACAGCATCTAGAGGAAGTTCTTGGTTTCTGTTTAACTCTTTTATAATTTATAAACACCGTTAAAAAATTATAATCTTTAAAAAATATATTATACTTTTATTTAAATATTAACCTACATTCGTTTCAATTAAATGTTTTTTAAAATTCATTTAAAATAAGTTGTTTTTAGTTGAATTTTCCTATCTGACTAACGTTAAATTTTAGTCTTAGCGGAGCCCTGGCGGGAAAATATATACACGTTAAATTCAGGCGATTGGCGGGGCCGCTAAAGCGCGGTACACCCGATCGAAGTTGGCCGTGCTATGTTGAAGGTTTTGTGGGGTACAGAAAACAACCAATTCCGCTAGGTGGCGTTCGTAACAAAAAGCGCGTAGTCTGTTCACTTTGAGGTACGGTCCTATATCGCAGGTAGATGTAGTTAGTTAATCATTGCTATTTCATTGGCGCTTCTTTGATACTAAAGGTGATAAAAATGTAACCAAGTGTTAAAATGATTAAAATTCACAATTTGCTTTAAATTATAAAATTGTATGTTTTATTTTACGCTTTTTCAATTAAATAAATTAGTGAAAAATATATTCTTTTAAAGTTACGAAATTTTAAAACGCGACTATTGGTTTTAAATCTTACTAAACATTTGAAACTTCTGTTAAGTTTTTGAAAATGTCTGCGTTAATTTCTGCTACAATTTGAAATTTAATTAACAATGAATTCCATATAGTATTTAAGGATGGTTTAAAATTTCAAGCTAATTCGAGTATTTTAGACCTATCTTTGTTGTAGTTTCTAGAATGCAGATTTTTCAGTTCTATTATACTTGGTAATAATATGTAACGAAAAACGGTCGATTTTGTAACGTGGTGATCTTGAGTCGCTAAACGAAATAAAATGTTTGGCAAATAAACCGAAGTAGATTAAGAAAAACGACCAACTGACATTAAATATTTGTTTAAACTTAAAGGCTTAGTAACGAGACGGGCTATGGTCTTGGATACTTGTTTACACTAAAAGATTTAATACAATTGACCGGTTAAGCTTGTGCTAGAAGCCATTAAGGCAAACAGTACGTGTTTTCTGAATATCTATACACTCTTTTATATCCTTATTTGTGAGAGCTGCCATTTGATTACAGGTCTGATTTCAAATAGTGCATGCAAGGCCGCCTGCACTATTTTAATTTAGGCCTGTAATGAAATGGCTGACCTGGAAAAAGAGTGTATTGAACCGATTCTTGTAATTTACTCGCGTCATTACATTTTTATGGACGACCTTGCTTGCCTCCTCTTTGATTTCACTTGTAAACCCAAAATATGTTTCTAGGCATTCATCAAACATTCTTAAAATAGTTACGCTGATTTTTAGTTCAATAACTATATTGATTCAAAGATAGTTTTGCTCGAATACGCCTTCATTTAACTTTTGAGTTTTAATAACCTCAAAACTATCTTAACTCTAGGGAAAAGAGTTATCCGCCCTTGAGGATTAGTGTTAATGCAAATACAGGGTGTTAACTAAAAAATGGACCAGGGCGAATATCTCAAAATGTGTTTTAGCTACGATTTTGAAATTTTAGGTTGTTGTAGAGCACTCAGGGGGTCACCCAACTATGAAAATTTCAATGACCTTGAACCATGTCTTCAAGGTCATTCAAAAATTAACTTGAGAACCGTAAGAGCTACGAAGTTGGTTCCAAATAGAAAGTTGTTCCCCGTCACATTTTATGGTTAACTAGCTTTGACTCGATCTGATTTGCGAAATAGGAAGTCGAGAAATGTTAGGCCAAAAACAAGACGGTCGTTAAGTTGATAACGTGTAGAAGACGAGTTTTGGGAGCTGAAATTTTCAAACTAAAGACCCTCAACCACGATGAGGTTGTCTAACAAATTTCAGTACTCTAACAAGAGTACTTTTAAAGTTATCAGTTGAACATCGTCTTTAACACGTTATCAACTTAACGGTCTTCTTGATTTTGGCCTAACATTGCTCAACTTCCTATTTCGCAAATCAGATCGAGTCAAAGCTAGTTAACCATAAAATGTGACGGGGAACAACTTTCTAATTGGAACCAACTTCGTAGCTCTTACGGTTCTCAAGTTAATTTTCGAATGACCTTGAAGACATGGTTCAAGGTCATTGACATTTTCATAATTGGTTGACCCCCTGAGCGCTCTATAACAACCTAAAATTTCAAAATCGTAGTTAAAACACATTTTGAGATATTCGCCCAGGTCCATTTTTTTGTTAACACCCTGTATAATAGTTCTACACTAATTAAAACTTGTGGGGAAATACGAGCTCATAAACTTCAGTTGAACGATCAGAGAAGAGAAATGACTTAATGGAGAATTAAATTTGATGGTACAAGGGTTACGTTTTAAAGTGGCGTAAAATACTATAGGTTTAATTGCAATGTATATCCTTATTAATATTCTTATTCAAAGTACGATGGTGCCCTTTTCAAGCGAAGCCTATAAAAGTTACGGATGAGATATTGGTCCAGCCAGATTTTTTGCTTTCGACCCGCAACTCCTGATATGATAATAAAATAACATACGTTAAAACTATAACAAAGCTAATAACTTTATTTCAACAGTATCTGCTCTGACCATCATTCAACTAACTTGTACGTCGAAACCCCAAAAAGAATTTGAATTCCATATTGCGATATAAATCTTTAATTTCCTAGTCCACATAGGGCAGTGGGTTGATAAAATACGTACAGGCATCACCGAAGCGAGTGCATGGGTTTTAGTTTTTGTTTAATAATAGACAGGTTAACCTAGCACTAACAAACGTGTAATATAAACTTGTAGGACTGCAGTAGAAGTACTCTTTTTTTCTGTACAATCTACTCTCCAACAATTTCTCCCTACACGTTTTCTAGGAGTGACTTAACCTCTAATAGCTCATACTGCAATCACAAGTAACAGGTGGTTTCTTTTCGCCTGTTCTCGGACTAAAAGTGTACTCTTTTTACCCTAAAACGTTTTATTCGCCTGTTCCGGGGATGAGAATTACTCCACCCCAGAAACTATTCGCTTATGCCGGAGTGTTAGGGCTACTCTTTTTACTCATTCTGCAAAGGAGGTGTAAGGGAGTAAATCGGATTTTGTCGTCTGCTAGCCAGAATTTATCCGCTGAAAAGGCCACATGCAGCCATTTTGGAAAAACGTTTTTACTCCGACTCAAACTACTCGCCACCACAGAATTGGAGTAAAATGACGTCATATTACCAATGATGGGCACTCTCCTCTCACCGTGAGATCAGTGAGAGCAATTGAGAGGAGGTGAGATGCTCTAAGCTTCCAATGGAGAGGAGCGTGAGATGAGTTTCCAAGCTATGAATTTTTGTGAGAGGAGAGTGAGTGGAAATAAGATTTTTCAATGAATGTATTTGGAGAGTGAGCGAGGTCAATTTAATTAGTGAAATGCGATGAGAGGAGATCAGCTAAAAAGTTAGTTTGCGGTGGTGAGAGGAGCTGAGTTTGAGTTTAGATGTAAGAAAACCAAAACAAAGGAAATATAAAAACATGACCTTCTCGGAAATAATTATGTAACTTTGGCCAATAACAAAACCCAAACGTGCAATAACATAATACGCTGACGATAGAAGGCTATAAAGAAGTTAAAGACAGTAAATCTAATGTGGCCACCGGCCAGTGATGGTCGTCGTTCTACCCCTGTGAGAACAGTGTGAGAATCTGAGAGGAGGTGAGATGCGCAAAACTTCAAAAGGAGAGGAGCGTGAGAGGAGTTTCACAAAGTACGCATTTCAGAGAGAGGAGATTGAAAGGAGATATTTTATGACTTCCATACACGGAAAAGAGCCTGAGATGAGATCAGATTTTTCAACAAAACTAGCGGGAGTGTGGGCGAGGTTAGATTAATTAGTGAAATTCGATGAGAGGAGATGACAGGGCCGTGCTTAGGGGGTGGAGTGCAGGGTGGTCGCCCAGGGCTTTTTGTCCCTTTTTTTATAGACTATTCTACCCATGACAATAGAAATGAGACTAGAACCACGATCGGATTGGGGGGAAATGTACTAGCTAGATGGCCACCATCAGAGTGGATTTGCACATATACGCGCCATCTAATAAAAATAATTTAAACTAAATATGATCACGTGGCATAACGTCTTATGCAACATCGTCTGGTTTGTTTGTGGTTTTCGACATTGTTGAGTTGTAAAAAAGACAGATTTATTATTTCAACGACAATATAGAAGTTATTTAAACAAATATGAAATTCATTACGTACGTTCACAAGAATCTACATTACCGTAAATTACAGTTTTATAAACGTTTTAAATTTACTGACCTTGAAATAATATAGGCTTAGAAAACTTATGTATAATTGCTTTCCCTTTCATTCCCAGGTTTTTGTCTCTTGAAAAATAATTCTTATAATATTACATACTTAGGAAATGAGCATTTTATTTCCGAAATCGGTTATTACGAAGCAAAAAAAATGCAATTTTTTACCATTTTTAATTATACGAGGTTATGCTTATAGACGCAAAAAACGCAAACACAAAAGTACCGTCACTGCGCACAACGTGATGCGCAGTGGCTAGCCGGCTTCAAAATTTCCTCCGTAACCATGGCGACAATGTTTAACTCGCTTGTCAGATGGCGCGGATAGCCCGATTCCACTCTAATGGCAGCCTTCTAGCGTCAATGCCGGTTTCCCTTGGGATTGGCGCAAAGCGCAATGGTTCTAGTCTCATTTCTATTTCTATGATTCTACCTGTACGCGTATTTTATCACTCTTTACATAAATAAAACAACTAACAGTAAGTTCAACATCTATTTAAAAAAGAAACTGTTGCTGGTACCGCTAACGCTGCTGGTACTGAAAAATCACGCTGGTATTGGCGACTTGCTGGTTCGACGAACGTCGATTTCGTACCGACTTCAATTTTGTTGATCATTTTGACGCTACTCTTGGCTTAAGGCTCTGATGTCACGACGAAATCCCATTCGTTCGAAAACGATTTAACATTGAGTTCCAATCGATCGAAAATACCCCAATTGTGCGGTTTACAGCCCAATTTTGCACGTTTATATTAGCCTTACTCGACGCAATTGCTACAAACTTAACCATTCACATTAAAAAATGAAATTGTTCGAATTATTGTATTCTTGATATAAATAAAAAGTTCAAAGCATAAATATATATTTATAAAAGCGCGCCACCCTAGGGAAGTGAGAGACTAACCTAACCTAACCTAACCTTACCGTTAGTACACCTGTAGCAATTTTGTTTAGGTATAACGTTTTTTGCGTACCCTGCTATATCTCGGGGCAAAAGTAAAAAACAAAACAAAAGGTCCCAATGAACCGAATCCGCCTTTTGGGCTATATTTCGGAAACATATTGAATTCGGTCGAATGGGATTTCGATCAAATGGGATTTCGATCAAATGGGAATATACCGTCACGACATTCCATCTCTTTCCATCCAATTAGATTACGGCGGGAAATTAATGGTTTTTCCAATTTCAAATAAATGCACCAGGCGAGGAATCACATGGAAATATAATTTCTTGGTTATATCTAGTCAACCAGCAAAGAATGGCACCATATTGGTAGGTAATTAAACAAACATGATTTTAAACCAAATAAATTTAGGTACTATTATAATTTTTTAATTTGATTTAGGTGAATATCTCAATAATAAGATTATAATTATTAATTACAATTATTTAAAAGATTTTTTTGAGTAATAGAGTACTTTCAATTCGAAACTCACGACGTCACCAATGTAATTTACCTATTGATAAAAAACGGTAACTGTCATGGCGGCAACTATTAATACTACAGCTGTGACGTTTCAAGTTTTCAAAATCGTATCGTAGGAACTCAAGTCACGCTGCTCCTGTTTGCGGTATTAGCGAACGCCTAGTGTGCGATTGCCAAAAACGTCAGCCCACGTCTTCTTTTAGCGATGATGATAAAAAAGTATTCAAATTAAAAATTAATAACCGACGGGCTTAAGACTAACAAACAGTTAATTAATTAAAAAAATGTCGAAATAAACATTTTTTAAAATGTGGAAATATTAATTAACACTTAACTGTTATTCGATCAATTTTCGCGTCGTAAATTTACTGCTCTGGAGCCAACAATCGGGATTTTGCAAGTATTATACGTGTTCCTTTGAGTTACATCAATGATGGCGGAAAGGAATTGAAAGCGAATTTCAACGCTACGAAACATTGACTTGAGGTGCATACCCTTAATTTTGACGAACTAAAATTTTAGCTAAGAAAATGGAAATATCTCCCAGATAAATGGAAATATCTCCCAGATAAATGGAAATATCTCCCAGATAAATGGAAATATCACCCAGATAAATGGAAATATCACCCAGATAAATGGAAATATCACCCAGATAAAGGGAAATATCTCTCAGATAAATGGAAATATCACCCAGATAAATGGAAATATTTCTCAGATAAATGGAAATATCACGCAGGAAAATGGAAATATCACCCAGATAAATGGAAATATCACCCAGATAAAAGGAAATATCACCGAGATAAATGGAAATATCACCCAGATAAATGTAAATATCACCCAGATAAATGGAAATATCTTCCAGATAAATGGAAATATCACCCAGGAAAATGGAAATATCACCCAGATAAATGGAAATATCACCCAGATAAAAGGAAATATCACCGAGATAAATGGAAATATCACCCAGATAAATGTAAATATCACCCAGATAAATGGAAATATCTTCCAGATAAATGGAAATATCTTCCAGATAAATGGAAATATCACCCAGATAAAAGGAAATATCACCGAGATAAATGGAAATATCACCGAGATAAATGGAAATATCACCGAGATAAATGGAAATATCACCCAGATAAAAGGAAATATCACCGAGATAAATGGAAATATCACCCAGATAAATGTAAATATCACCCGGATAAATGGAAATATCTTCCAGATAAATGGAAATATCTTCCAGATAAATGGAAATATCACAAAGAAAAATGAATATTTTACTCAGAAAAATGGAAATTTGTGTTCGAAGAGAGCCGATCTAGGTGAGCTAGAATTGAACGCTTCGAGTTTTGATTCGAGCAAATAATATTCGAGGCGGGTCCTCGATCTCGCTCGTGAATCACCGCAAGCTGAGGGCTAGTTTTTTTTGGTGGGGGATGAAAAAACGAGCGCTAAAACGAAGTGAGACTTTTCGATCGAGAATTATTACGAATCGAGTTTTTTGTTTTACCAAATCCCGAGTTGGCTCGATTTTAAAAGTAGTCTTTCGTAAAAGGAGAACATCCCGGGGAAAAAATAAGACGCGTGGTATTAAGACAAAATTGCGACTCGGACAGCGGGTTTCTAGGAATGGTCATAGTCGATAAATCAAAATAACTGTCAAGAAGTCGCCGACCAGTTTGTAATGTATTTTAGGCCGCTCATCCGTCGGTAAAAGTTTTCAATCTGTCTGACAAAAATATCAGTTTCCAGATTGATTATTTTAGAAATAAGGATAAATATTTAGCGGCGTTAAACCCAGTAGACCATCTACAGTTTCTGGAACCAAAGTCAAATCTTAATTTAAACATTTGATGATGATTGATCAAAACCTGGTAAACTCTAATTCTTCTTCGGTTACAAAAATGGTTGACTACATTTATGTCACGTGTTTTACATAAACAAGGTAGCTTTTAGTGCTCGGAATTGTTTATTCATTATCCACAAATTTTCCGATTTATTTAAAAAACGTTGGTAAAAAGAATATCATTTTAAATTATTTAATTATGTTTTTTTACGCAACCAAGCATTTATTTGAATAAAAGTGGTATTTATTTAAATAATTGTTTGTTTTATTTAAATAATAGGCTTATTCACTTTGATTATTTAAACATTTTACAATTTTTATTCAACTATTGTTTATTTAAATAAATATTATTTAAATATCGCCGAGCTTATTTTATTCATGGATAAAAATTAATCGAATGCCGAGCACTAGTAGCTTTCTGCTGCATTTCGACTTGTTCGAACCGAGTGTGTCGATTACTGGTGTTGAGCTTACATTAAGTTATCTCCCCACTCGTTAGATGGGCCCTTTCCATAAAACCTTCTTGAGTTTAACGGTAATAGTGAGTGTAGGGAGCTGTTGACTCGCGTGGCATGAAGGGCTTGCCACCACCCTCCTACGCGTTGTAACCCGCCACCTGAGTTAATGGCGTTAAAAATCAATAGCTGACTCGGGTATTGGCCTAGCTAATTATTATTTATTATCATTAATACGTATCGATAAAAGTTGTTAACGAGAGTTCTGTATGTCCCAAAGACTTACTTCGTACATCAGTAGGTAAGATGCATTGATAAACCCTCTTCATTAACTCTGTTTACCTCGAAACTTGTACCGCCCGATGAGCTAGCGAGCGATTCCCGATTTGAGCCATTAATATTATTCCGAGCCACTCGCGAATGAGCTAAAATCTGAGTGAACTTATAATGAGCTAAAAGCGAGCCGATGGTTATTCAATTCGTGCCGAGCTAAAAGTTCAACTGAGCTGAAATATAACCGAATCAGTTGTAATCGAACTTATGTCAAAGGAGCCACGTATGAGCCAGGCGCACTTCGAGTAACCGAGCCGAGCCAATATCGAAACGGGCCAGAAAATGGTGCAAATTTCAAAATATATCATGACCTTTTAAAATTAACCCAAAAAATGATTTATACCCACCATGTTCAAAATAACAACGAACAGCAGAGTTTCACCATAATCTATAAAATTGGGGATGTTGAAAAAGCACTAAGTCTCAATCTCTGAAAGTTAATTTTTCTCTTTGCCAGAGTTACCTGGCTCAACGAATCCTACAACTGTACAGAAAAGCTCTATTTTAGTGCAAGCTTCCAATCGATTGTCAGATAAGTTGCGTTATCTGAACCGAGTTAATAATTACGAAAGATCAGTTATCAGATTATCCGCAATAACGCTCAGTTAATACTGGTCAAAATGCAAAATCGATAGTTAAAATCCGAATTCGGCTTAAATCCTCAGGTAGAAGGTGAGTAGATTTCAGATGTTATCGATTTTACATGAATTCCTCGATGAAATTCCTTTCGAAATTTAAATGTGTTTATTTTCAACTGCTTTCCCAACGTTCAAGTGAGATAACTGATCCGATAACAGATCGATTGCTCGGTGTGAGGGATATAAAATATTTATAACCTAATCCGAGGGTCATTTTTCTAATTGGAAAGGTTCGAAACTTTGTACATTGTAGAGGTGTTATTTTGCTTTATAACAACACTCTGATGCCATTCCGCGTGAAATACGGTGGTTCTTTTTATCTACCATTCTTTTTATTCTGGGGTAAAAGGCTAAAACCAGACATAGTATTATAATAAATAATTTAAATCAAACGGAATGCACGTTTATAAAGGAACATAGTGAATTAGAGAGGGCGCTTTCGTGAACCGATAGGCATGAAAGATATCAATAAAATCAGAAAACAAGTAAAATAAAAATCTGATTTAAAGGGAGAATAATGCTAAAGCTTCCGTAAATAATAACTCGTGGCGCGACAGTCTAGAAAATTGTTCCCATCTTTATGCAAGGTGAATTGAAATATCGTTATGAGATATACGCTCGCAGCAGGATTTTCGGGTATTCGCCATTCGCTATAATTCTAATAATATATCGAATAGTTAAAATCTAGGTTCGAAGAGTAGTGAATGGCTTACGAACCATTTAGGCTCGAGTGTTATCTCGAATCGAATTACTTTTGAATGTTTGAAAGGCTCGAATTTCTAATTTTATTCTTTTGTTCGACGGGATTGAACTTCACGAAAACGTGCCAATTAAAGTGAATACCGAATTGCATATAAAAATAAATTGGTAAATCGTACATAATTATCTCAGTTTCAGGTCCTCTTTGCGTAATGTTCTTGCAGAGGCGCTTATCTGTTGAGTAAAACGTCAAATCTACGTCAAACCACGCGTGTATCAGTACTCATTTAGACTATCTGACACACTTATGGCAAATTATTATATACCTATGGTATGTGAGTGCAGTGGCTTGTTTTCGTATCGTATTTCTTCGTAGTTTCTTCCATACGTTGCTGGGAATATTTTCAGAATACACAGCAATGTAGAATAAACAGCTGCACTTGAATTTATTTTTTTTTAACTACGTCGTCTTTAATACTAAAATTCTAAAGCCCAAAGTTATAGGACCATTCATAATTACAAATTTTAATAGGATTGCATAAAGGGCCAATTAGTATATATTAAGTTTAGCTTCTCTTTTCGGTTTAATTAGTCGCCAGTCAGGTTCCACGCGCAGTACTGACGAGCGCCAAATAAGGCGAAACAAGTCAATCGTTAGAAATTCGGGCTATTTTCATTCCATTTTAATTGGTTTTCGACTCGAAGATTTTTTGGTCCGAGTTTCACGTCTTTATTTTATTCTCTAAGACCTATTGGTACGAGTAAGTTTTGTTATTACTTTAAATTTGCTTAGGGTTTAGCTTTTTTTGTCCCCTTTTTCATTATGAACTTTTCTACCTTTTATCAGTTTTTGCATTACACTCCATAGGTGGTTCTGATTAACTTTAACAATTATCTATACCCGAGAAGACTTGCCCTTACGTATTGCACTTGGTTATGATGTGGAAATCCCTAATGAGGATATCATTCCACGTGTAGTTTTTTTTTGGAAAACGAATAGTTCATCTCTTGAAATTGGTCCGACTGGAAACCTAAAATCAGAAAATGCGGGATTTCTTCAGACCATTGAGTTGGGAATAAATAGAGGTACAACTAAATCTGGCTGGCGCGGGACCAATTTCCTTCAATAAGGAGACTTTATCAACTTTATCGTTCTACCGTTACAGCATCTGTCTCTAGTGGTGGCAGCTATATTGCAATTGAATTTTTTCGCGAATCTGATGCGAAATTGAAATGTATGATTACTCTTAACAAATAAACCTTTGAAGTTGTTTAAAAATAATTTTATTCTGTCAACACGATCCTTTTTAACTCAAGTTACGGTGAGTTAGCTAACAATTATTTATTTTTAGCCATATAACTTTACTAAATATAGATGGCACTACCGCCTAATTATAAAGATGAATTTCGTACAGAACAGGTCCCGCGTAACCATGGCAACCGAAATCGTAATTGTAATTCTAGCAGTATTATTCCCAATTCAATGCTTCAGACATGATGCAAGTCATATCAACGTTCCCTATCACAGTCATGGAAGCTGTGACAAACCCAAATCGTCTATCACTCCGAATGCTTGAAAGGGGTTACTCTACACAGGCAAGAACAATGTCTTTTATTTAGACATTTTGTCGTCCTATTTCACAGAATCTTAGATTAAGTGTTGATGAAGTGTCGAGCGATCCTCGGAACGTTGTTACGATTTGACATTCTATCCAAATAATTTAAACTAAACAACTGGTTAGCTCTAGTAGCGTTACGATTAGCTTAACAATTCTTAAACGCACTGTTCAAAAGAATAAATTACTTGATTTGAATAAGTAACTAACGATAATTTTTAAAATGTAGAAACTTGGTGCATAAATACTAAATGTAAATCTGACCTATTATTAAATTTACAACTTTCTCATTCCAAATGTTTTTTTTTCATTCCCTACCGTTAATAAAACAAAAGTTTCAAATCACCAAAGATTAAACTTAAATATTTAAGCGTTATCTACCTAGTGTATTTATTTGCGGCTCGGTTATTTTGAATTTGCTTATTTCGCGTCCGATATAATAATTTATTAATTAATTAATTTATAGAAACGTTCGTGTTCTTATTTGCCTTTAATTTATACTATTTATTTGACTATGTTTGAGCCTATAGGAAAACAGGTTCAATAAATACAGGGCGATGCTGTGAGAAGCCTTACCCCATTGAATTGGGAATAATACTGCTAGAATTACAATTACGATTTCGGTTACCATGGTTACGTGGGACCTGTTCTGATAAGACTGTACGAAATTCATCTTTATAATTAGGCGGTAGAGCCATCTATACTTTGTAAAGTTATATGGCTAAAAATAAATAATTATTAGCTAACTCACCGTAACTTGAGTTAAAAAGGATCGTGTTGACAGAATAAAATTATTTTTAAACAACTTCAAAGGTTTGTTTGTTACGAGTAATCATACATTTCAATTTCGCATCAGATTCGCGAAAAAATTCAATTACAATATAGTTGCCACCACTAGAGACAGATGCCGCCACGGTAGAACGATAAAGTGGATAAAGTCTCCTTTTTGAACGAAATTGGTTCCGCGCCAGCCAGATTTAGTTGTACCTCTATTTATTCCCAACTCAATGCCTTACCCTATCTGGTGATCGGAAACGTTACTAAACATTCGAAAGGTTTCATTTATTTATTTAATTACTACCGAAAAGAATGAACCTTTAGACAGAGTATGCATTCGTCGTCAGTTGTACAAAATTATTCTTTGTATTATTGGATCCCACTAGGGATAGTATCAGATAGCGGAATTAAATGACTTTTATTGTGCTCGACACTACTTATTTATCCAATTTTTTAACCATAGCATGTAGAAGTATTTTCACGCGTTAAATTAATTAGGTAGTTTAATACAATGAGCTAGAATATCATTATTTATAAATATTGTTATATTAAATTCTACCTCATGGATTTAATATCTCTATTATTTTTTACTAAAGGTTATTTTGTGTATTATACAGGATTGTCTGATTTTGCTATGACATCTCATTTTTCTCATTAACTATTAATTTTCATAGTATACGTATTATAATTTTCAGAAAATTCAAGAAAGATTTTCTGGTTTTTCAAAAATGTATTTGTTGACCGCTAGGTGATGTACGAAAACCTTCAATAAGAAAGTTGTAGAGAATACTTGAAAACGTACCAATAAAGTTGGTTTAGTCGAAAAAGATTGATTTTTCATAACGTTATGAGGTTATTAAAAATAAAAAGTTGATCGTAGGAGGCAATATCTTTTTCGGGAACTGTAAGAAAACCCATTTATAGCATAACACAAATGTACCAAAGAATGATCTTTTTTATTTAATCAAAATCAAAAAAACACCAAGAAATTACAAGTGGGCTTCTTGGTTTTAGACGCATTTTGTTCAACGTTCAGATTATTTAGTATTTAAAGTGACAACTTCCTACTGTAAAATCGTTATCCCTAGTTACTGTAGTCGAATTAAAAAATTTAAGATGTCTCTTTATTCTCGCGATCAGCGTGCATTCATGGTTCAATGGTTTTGTGGCTATTTTGTATTCGCTATCGGAATAGAACTACCAAGTCGTAACTCCGTTCTCGTATAGCTGTTCGAGATTTCAACCACCATGGAGACGTCAATCTCAGGTTCCGTGGAGTAGGTCGTCAAAACATCGACATGGAAAATACTGTCCTGGTCTATTTTGTGGCTTACCCTCGACGCAGTATCAGGAGCGCGAGTGATGACATGGGTTTGACAAGGGACTACGACTGAAGAACCCTGCGAAACCACAACTTCCATCCATTTCAAGCGACTCTTCGCCAAGCACTTCAGGGTGGCGATACGGAACGTCGTTATGACTTTTGTAACTGGCTGAGCATCATGTGTGAAGAAAACCCGGATTTTTTTAAATCTACTCTTAATTACTCGATTAAGAGATGGCCCTTTCAACCACCAGAAAACCACACTGGGGATTCGCTCAACCTCATCAAGTCCAATTTCGACTTAACGCATGGGCAGGTCTGGCCAGCGATCAACTGATCGGCGTCTTTTTTTTTGTCACATCATGGTGAACGGAACCCATCTCGAAAACCTTGTTTATTACGATTTACATCAGTCGGGAGAAAATTCCATTTGATTCCCAACCAATTTTATCGATAATAAACCTGAAATAATAAAAGCATTTTTAACAACTAAAATTAAAGAAAAATATAAAATAAAAATCCAACCAAAACCGTTACATAATCTTTTCGAGTTCGTCAAAGTGATTTTGCTCAAGGAAGCTTCCGCTACGAGGCGCTATTTTTATGAAATTTAATTTCATAAAATCAAACGCTGGTAAAATTAATATTGTTAGAATAAGACTCGTAAATCACAAAAACGCGAATTTATGTAACACCATGTGCAAGTTTCATTTCGGTCTGGACAGTCCTTGAAGGTGTGGAAAATTGTAGCAAATGCTTGTCAACTGAAGTCTATTTTTGGCTACTCATTCCTGAAGGTGGCCGATTTTTGAATTGCTATTTGTTGTTGCTGTGGGGTTGAATGAAATGTATAATAAGAAATCTGATACCTTTGATAGAATAGTGGCTTTTGATAAAATTGTGACTGTTGCTAAGATTCATGGAAGCTGTTGATTTGTTTGGTGTAGTTGACGTGTTGGTTTGGTAGTTGTTTTTGTACAGTAAAATGAGTAAATATGTTGGTTTGAAGCATGCTTTCAAATAGTATTTGACAAAACGTCATCCGCAGCTTCAATAAGAATGCCTGAACTTCGACTAACTCGTAAGATTTAGCGAAATTTAGAAATTAATCAAATATCATCGCTGAATCTCTCACAAAATTCTTAGGGGCCACAAAATAATTACTGGAGATAAGCCAAGATTTCTTTGTATAAGTCGTCGGCAAAGGCTTTTAATATTATGGCATATTAAAGGGGCTCCAAAGTTCGGTGGCAAAATGTGTGTAAAGTCAGTAAAGTGCGAAATTTACGGTTGACTCTGCCCACCTCTGCCAAGGCCGAGTGAGGGGTTGGGGGGAATGAAAAGCATGCTCAATTTTCTTTTTTTTTTGCCACCGAACTTTGAAGCCCCTTTAATCAATTGATTCACGTTGGAGTTTTTTGGTTTGTTGAAATTTGTATTCTTCATCGACAGTGTTTCGTCTCTGTAAAAAATATATGTTTAGAGCTTGCGTCACAGTACCGTATATTTTATCGGGTTATTGGGATGCTACCATCTAGAGGTGCTGCTATTTGGATGGTTGTCTAAAAATGTCCGGAACTTCTGGCCTCGCGTAATCGAGGAGCATAGATTTGTAACTGTAAGAGTCGATGATATTAAAAACGTCGAAGAAAATATCAAATCTCTTGTGTCATTTTTCCAGAAAGGACACATTATTTCCAGATGGAAAACTGTGGTTGAAATGGGAGTGGAAACGCCATAGTTCGGAGTTTGCCGGTTTTTACTACGTGGACAACTTTCCCTTGTTCTGGGATTTCGGAGTAGGGTAAGACGAGTATCCTTATGACGTCGCTACTCCGATCCTGTTGTAACAAATAGTTCGCGTCAGGGTAAAAACGTTTTCCCAAAATGGCTGCCTGTGTCCATTTATTAGATAAATTCTGTATAAGCAGATTCCTTTCTCCTGCATTTTAAGGAGGGGTAAAAAGGGTAGTCCCAATACCTTGACGAATAGATCACGGTGTAGAGTAATTGTCTCCACCAGAATAGGCGAATAGCTTAATTTCGCGTAAAAGGCGTACATCTTTTGTTCTAGAACAAGCTAAAAGTAACCACTTGTGGGTTATGTTTGGCGAAAAATTTCGTGTTTCCAACGACTACGTTAGGCTTCGCTAGATTATAAAGCATCCATTCGGTGTCAAAACACTTTATGTTTAAAGGGCACACTTATTTCAAAGGTATACAGGATATATTCGAAAGTACTTACTCACTTACTGGAAAACCCTTGTTAGTTGGTCAAACCTCATTTATTAACCAATGTATACAGTGTTAATTATTATTATTATGGGATTTCTCTATTTTGCAATATATTATCTTCACTTCTTCCAATAACTTAAGTATTTGCAACCGTGCTAAATGTACCTTTATTTAATCTTAAAATGTAATGTGTTAAAATTCTCCATAAGTTGGTTGTACTCGCAATTGTTTATAGCGGGAAATACAATTGTATTGAATTATATCACAAAAAGGTTCTATGAAAAAAGTTCATAACTGAAATCATTTTCGCGCAATCTCAGTTTGAATACTATACCATAAACGCGCCTGGTTTCGTTTTTTCCATCAATCTTGGAATTATTCATTTATTGTCCAGTTGGTGTTTCAAATTAAATGTTTGGCCGCTAAACTATTTAGTGTAACTTAAAGTAATAATGCAACGAATCACGCACTTTAGGAGTATTAAATCTGAAACTAATTGCGCTATTTAGTTAAAACTTTCCATTTAATGAAAATTTCGATAACCTTGATCAGCTTTTTCAAGGTCATTGAGAAATTATCTCGGTAACCCATAGGTTTTGAGACTCCATTCCAATTCCAAAATTAAATGAAAATTGTTAGCCAAATGTTTTTCATGGTTAATATTTTAAATATAAAAGATACCTGTGTCAGAAATAATAGCATATTTAAAAAAAAATCGAAGCTGACGTCATTTCCGATTTTGAGGGTTCACGAATAACTTATAATTTTAGTTTTAGATTAAGTTTGGTTTTTAGTATAGAGTAGTAGAAGCTCTGACCAATAAATCTTAACTACCAACTTACCAGAGATAACCGAAATTTCGGAGTATCAATGAATAGAGCAAAAAACTAAAGTACTAAACCGTATTCAACAACCAAAAATTGAAAAATAAGTCCATTTTCTTATTGCGTTATCGCTCGTTCCGATTGCTTATCGGGTGTTAAACCCCAAAACGATCAAACGTTGTTTAAAATTATACAATAGGCGCTTAAATAAAACATCTTCCCAGAAATTTCCAAGAAGTAATATTTCCGACAGCCAGGACTCATAAGTTACTATTTATATAGTGCTTGTTGAAATACAGGGTGTCCACTAAAATATGAACCAGGGCGAATATTTCAAAATCTGTTTTAGGTACCATTTTGAAATTTTCAAGTCGTATACCAGATGTAGGGGGAAACCTACTGCGAAAATGTCGATGACCTTTAACCATTTCTTCAAGGTCATCCAAAAACTAACTCGAGAACCGTAAGTGTTAGAAAGTTGGTTCCAATTAGAAAAGTGTTCCACGTGACATTTTAAGTACAAATAGCTTTGACCTGATCGGATTTGACCAAAAGGAAGCCAATAAATGCTAGATGAAACACAAGAAGGTCGTTAAGTTGATACCGTGTCGAAAGCGAGGTTCGGGAGAAAACTGAAATTTGCTATACATTCTCATCAGGATGGGGGGTCCTTAGTCTTAAAATTTCAATGACCTTGAACCATGAATTGGTTTTGAGTTATGTGCGTTTTATTTCATTTTTCATTTTAACGACCTTTGTGATTTTGAAAAACAGTTCGTCGACTTCCTATTGGTAAAGTTTGATCGAATCAAAGCTAACTAGATCTACAATGTGACGTGGAACACTTTTCTAATTGGAACCAACTTTCTAACACGTTAGTTTTTGGATGACCTTGAAGACATGGTTCAAGGTTATTTAAATTTTTAAACTAAAGACCCTCAATCCTTATGAGGATGTGTAGCAAATTGTAGTGCCCTCTCACGAGTATCTTTAGAGTTATAAGCTCCCGAACCTCGCTTTCGACACGTTATCAACTTAACGACCTTCTTGTGTTTCATCTAGCATTTATTGGCTTCCTTTTGATCAGATCCGATCAGGTCAAAGCTATTTGTACTTAAAATGTCACGTGGAACACTTTTCTAATTGGAACCAACTTTCTAACACTTACGGTTCTCGAGTTAGTTTTTGGATGACCTTGAAGACATGGTTCAAGGTCATCGACATTTTCGCAGTAGGTTTCCCCCTACATCTGGTATACGACTTGAAAATTTCAAAATGGTACCTAAAACAGCTTTTGAGATATTCGCCTTGGTTCATTTTTTAATGGACACCCTGTATTAGAAAGCTGGAAACTTTTCTCGAACATAACATCGGTTTTTTGCTAAGCCTTAACATGCCAAAAAAAGTTACCTGGTTAATAGGAAACACTTGTTGCATACCGTACTGCAAAAGTAATACGTTTAGTTCTAAAGGAATTAGTTTTCATATTTTTCCGAAAGATAATTTTATACGAAATGAATTAACTCTGCCTCCATGAGAAGCCTTAAAATTGCCCGGTAATATAAAAATATTCCGTATAATTTTAATTATTTATACCATAAGAGGATGATAATAATAATAATATTATCTTCTTATACTTACAAGGAGACTACCCGAGGTGTTACACCGATTTTGTTCAAACTCTGGGGATTCGTATACCTTCATGTACCTTGAAAAATCCTAAAGGGATTTTGTTCAATGGGCAACGGATTTGCCATGGCAACGCTAAATGTTTTTGTCAACATCAAATGGAAATTTTCCCATTGCAAATAACATGGGATTTTGACCGATTCCAAGGGTCCTCCCTGTGAAACATTTTACAAAATTGAAAAAAAAAATGAAAATACCAAAATTATAAAAAAATTGATAAAAATTGACGAAAAAAATCAAAATTGGTCACATTTTGATCAATTTTTTAATTTTTTTTCACAGGGAAATCGGTCAAAATCCAAGGTTATTTTATGTTGTGAAAAACATTTTTCGTTGCCATGGGAAAACAGTTGCCCATTGAATAAAATCCCTTTAGGAATTTTCAAGTTACATGAAGGTCTACCAATCCCCCGAGTTTGAACAAAATCGGTGTGTAACACCTCGGGTAGTCTCCTTGTTAGTTTTAGTAACATTATATATTTTACCTTAAAATATATTATCGAAAATCAACACGTGAGCCGACGATTTCTTATCTGACGCAAAATTCTCATGGGAGGGCAAAAACGCGTCTCCAATTGGCTTAAATATGACTTTTTGGCCAGCCATTCTAACCGTTTAACCGACCGACCGGAAATAGCTCCTTCCCAGATGAATTTGGAGAGGGGAGTAAAAACCGAGTATCTTTTATTCAAGCGTCCATTACAACGGCTGCTAACAATAATCTTCCACTTTCGCGTTTATAAAAAACCTGCTTATCGAACATGATATATTGATACCCATCTGGTTCCTATCGTGACGTCACAGTGTGTGCTACGTGGTATGTATTATAACTCCCCTGCGGGCTCTCTTTGAACCCAAAAGCCGTTTTACATACAATCACAGACGGATTTGTATGTATTAGTTTCACGTATAGTGTAGCCGATGCCGCCACCGAACTTTATATAACTGTCCAACAATTGGGTATAGAAGGGGCAATGTTAATTCAATCGATAAACCCATAAAGAATTTTTTGATCGGGGGTCATTTGTCCAATTTGGTGATTTTGGTTGATTTCGTCTAAAAAAAGTGGCATTTGGAAAAAAAATTATATAACCTTTTCTTTGCTACATAAAAAAAAGTTTGAAATAAGGCTTGTGGCGCCCTCCCAACAACTGCTCTATCCTCCCACATAATGGATTCAATCAAAGCGGCGCTCTAGCGGCGAGTGATTAACGTTTTATGTGGATGGTTGCCTCGTCAAGTAAATGCACACCAAATGCGTTAGAACTCGAGATTTTATGAACAATTTTGTTTATTTGCACGGCTATCTGAATATAATTCGTCGAGTGGAATCATTAAACACAGCAGCCCTGTCACGGAATAATCTCGTCTAATTATCAAAACTGCTAAACCGATATTTAAAACGGTTCGCTTTCGTAGAATTTATTAATTGAAGCGTAAGGTTCAACTTTGCCAATCGTATCTCATTGAATATTAATTGAAAATATTGTAAAATGCTAGCATATGGAGGCTCCGATATTCATTGTTCATTTTATCACCCACCGCCACAAGCGTTTGTATCGAAAATAAGGGGGGGAGCATTAAAATGTTATTAGCATTTCGGAATAGTAGCTTTCGTATATTTACATAATCAACAATCCCATAAGTCTATAATATTGTTCCATAAGTTTGTCACTTTGGGGAATATTTTACCGAGATTTAGTAACGGAGGGACGTCATCACAAGGAGAAAATCTCCCCCTGGCGAGACGTTGTCAAAGGCTACGTGTGACGCGGGAGCAAGCTGACGCAAAACGGCGACGAAGCCCGTAATGCAGTCTGCTTTGTGAGTAGCTCTCAGTAAAACTTTTGCATTTGGAGAATAGGAAATGTCACACTTATGTAAATATACCAAATATGGGTTCACGTACTGTGTCCACCGCCACCGTCGGTGTTCGCACGATTTATCGCGGTACGTTAGAGGTACAAAGACATATGATACATCAATCGATTGGAAATATCATTGTTAACATGTGTGAGATCGGGCCCCCGGAAGTGGGGCATTTACCCATGCTGAATAATTCTTAGTAACTTCAATACATTCTTGATTTTAGTGATTTTTGCCAATTTTTGAATTTAAATGTACATAATTTAAATGTGCCCCATTTCACATTTCAGACGTCGACGGGGGCTCGGGGCACCATCAGGGCGAGGGCGCGGACGCTGGGGCACGGCCGCCACCCGCGTCTCAACGTCTGACTATCATCTGGCAGTTCCATACTGGGCTATTTGACCATCAAAATGACCAAATACACGTATATTTGAACATTTCCTTGACTACATGACTGAAAAATTGTTTAAAGGTCCATCTACTTGGTTACAAATTTTTTTAAATACTTGGCTTTAAGGCCATCTAAATTAAAGTTAGAAGAAGCTAGACAAAGAGAAATTGTTCTGAAAAATAAAATTAAAGATATAAAAACTAACCAATAGTATTTCGAATACCAAATAATTCGACGTATTTGTTTTTGAAATAACTAAATAGTTTGCATATTTGTCAAAAAAAAACTTAAAAAGTAATTGAAATTACTGTTAATTTTACTTGCAATAGTAAAATACTAAACCAAATGTATAATTTATATTTTATTTTATTTAATAAATTTAAACTATAATACTAAACTTTTTAAAAAAAACTTTTACAAACAAAATTTAAAATACACATTTTTAAAATTTAACTACACCAGCTCCAAGTCAGCTAGCGACTTTTTTTTTTAAGTAACTACTAACTACAATTAAAATCAAAGGATCTCCTATATTTTTCATGCTTTGAAAACCATTCATTAAAATCTCAAGTTTTTAAATATATGTAAAACACGAAGGAGCAGATCTTTTATCACAAATTTTCAAAAATTATATTTAATTTAGTTTATAATAATATAGGGAACTCAAAAATTAAAAAACGAAAAATCAAAAAAATTACTTACTTCAACCTTTCTCCCAGTTATTAGTTTCTTTTTAAACTTGGTTTACATTTTAGTTTTACTTTGCTATTCTAGAAAATTCCAAAATTCCTTTAGAGTTGATCAGTAAAACCACTTACTTTAAGTATTTTTAATCCGTTCGGTCTAATAGTAGATTACGCACCTATAATCCATGATGTTTTCATTTAAATTCAAATTATAACGAATTGAAAGTTTGAAGAAAATATTAATTTAGTTTGTAAATGAAATCCTTTTATAGTACACTGAAGGGCTCTTAATACGTTTTGAACTTCCAAAATAAATTAATGTACTAAGTTACGTTTATCAGTATGTAAATATAGGTATAAAAATATGATAATCAAATTTAAAACTTACGTGCTAATAATATTAAAATGAAGTTTAAAAATATTTCCATTCTACTTCATTTTAACAACGAATATTCCATGACGTCGAAACACTCAAATCCGTGTTTTAAATTCAAATTAACCGCGCACGCGTGCTCCGCGCCTCCCGGGTAATCCACGCACGCGCGCGTTATCTCTCACCCAGTGAAATATGTGATGAGTAACTCCTGCCCTGCTTAACGGTAGCGTGTTTCCCCCGCCATATCTATTGTAACACGTGACCTGTCAATCACGAACCTATATCCCTTCGCCGGGGAAAACCCTTTCTCGGCGTTGGGACAAAATACCTATTGTAAGACCTCTGCTTGAAAAGGGACTGCCCTTCAAGGAGAGGTCAGATTTTGATGTACGACTTCGAAGAGAGAGGTTCTCCTCTCTAATGCTAAATAAAATTATTCCTTTTTCATTAAACTTTAGAACGTAGTTCTGTTATTTGTAGTTAACACGCTAAGTCGCGTATCCCCCGCTACAAATATGGTGGAGGCGCCGGTTTGGTTTTAAGTTTACCGTCGTGTGACACAGCCAACTGAAGATACCCCGTTACCGAAGTCACCGTGAATCGATTTTTGAATTCACGCCCCAAACTCCGATGTCCCCGACTCATGGTCCGCTAGCCGCCCCGTAGTAGTATCTGCCGATGTCAGCCGCTATCGTACCATACGTTACTCCGGGAACATCGTTCACAATCCAGGCCACGACGCTCATCCGTTCCTGAAGTATCAACCATCCAGGCAAACGACGTTTCACCGTTCCTGACGCTTTTTCACCGAGGCGACGACGTTTTATCCGTTCCCGGCAACGACGCATCTCCGTTCCAACCACTTCAGTCCAGGCAACGACGTTTCACCGTTCCTGGCAAGCTTCACCTCACTTGGGTCCCCCTCGTTTTACCCGCCCCTGTGCTGTGCCATCAACCGAGAACTCTCGACGAACATTTGCTTTGCGAACACTTTCCGATCGCTTTGCTCATCCTTCACCGTGTCACCGAACCCGTAAGACTTTTCTGGTATATCGTGTTTATATTTTAAGTCTGGAAAAATGTCCGAGGGCAGTAGTGATAGCGAAGAGGTAGCCGCCGTTACCAAAGGTGATATTAAATCCATTTCGAAGACCATTCAGGCCTTATTGGATCAGCAAACTAAACAAGCAGCCCTTCTTAATACGCTTTTGTCCGCACACCCCAGTAGCAGTCATCATAATTATGCTACTTTCAACCCTCCTACTCAAATTTTGGCAGGGAATATCCCTCCTCCAAATTTGCCGGGGAATATGCCTACTCAAGCTAATATAACGCAGGCTGATAATCCGCCTAGTCAAATTCCACCGCTAAATTTTGCTCCACCCGTTACGGGTCAGGCAGCCGCGTTTCGCGAAATACAGGTAGCTATACCTCGATTCGGGGAATCTTCGCGAGACCCCATGCGCTTCTTGGAAGAAGTAGAGCGTTATATGCGCATTAAAAAAATTTCCGAAATCGAGATCTTAGATTATATCCCCGTAATGCTCGAAGCTAATACCGTTTTCTGGTGGGACCGCGAACGGACGACCGTTTGTCATTGGGGCCAATTCCGCGCGCACTTTTGCAAGGCGTTTGTCGGTCGCGATTATAAGCGCAGATTAGATGCTAAAATTAACGAACAAAAACACGGCCCACGTGAAAACGTTTTAATTTTTATTCTTGAGATCGAACGGCTTTGCAAACAAATGGATCCGACAATGGATACCTATGAAATCGCGCGGAGGGTCCTTAACGGCCTCAATCCCCATTTACTACGGGATATGCGTTTACCTGACGACCCCACCCTTAGCGAAGTGCAAGAAGCGGCTCAGGAAGCTCAGCATGTTTTAACTCAATGTGAGACTTATGACGCAAAATTTAGAAATATTTCCAGTTCTGATTATTCTACTCAGCGCCATAGGAACAGGAATTACAATTTTTATTCGAAAGGTAATCCTTCTGAGGGGGCCGCAAAACGCGATATTTCTGCCCCAAATCAAATAAATCCCTCTAACACTAACCACCACAAAGATCGCAATTCACCGTATTGCGATTTTTGTCAAAAGGCTGGCCATTGGACATCCGTTTGCCGGAAGAAAAATGCTACTCAAAAAAATAAGTCGACACATTCCACGGAAAAATCAGGTGGCCCGCAAAAAGATCCCAAAGCTTCTTACATTAGGCATTCCTTTATTGTCCCCATACCAAACTCTACGGACAAAATTTCCGCTGACGTGCGTGGGACAGGTGCACCTCCCCCCGACAACGGTTTGTGGGAAGAACTCACTCCTTTGGAGCCACTATGTAAAACCACCAGGGGTCCGAAATTTCCCTTCGACCGCGCAACGGTCAGCTGCTGCGAATCGCGTAGCCACGCGCGTCCTAGGGTCCCTCTCTCAATTGGTGCTTGGGAGGGTACGGCCATTATAGATGGGGGCGCCGATGTGTCTATCATGACAAGGGAAGTATACGAAGCTGCTAAGCTTTTAAAAGGAAGCGAAATCAGTCAGGTTTCTGGTTTAGAAATTGGGGCGGCGAATAATTCCCAACTTCTAGTTTTGGGTCAGGTCGCTTTCATTGTTCGCATATACGATAAGTCATGGAAATGGAAGTTTTTGGTAACCGAGGCCGCTGAATCTCCCGTGCTCCTCGGGTGGGATTTTAGCCTACACACAGGCCTACACGCGAAACCGCATTCCTTGAGATTTGCTTTTGGGGGGGACCCCCAAGATTATCCCCTCGTCCCATACGACACTAGCTTCGGGGCGAAATTTTGCGGCGCTGTTGACACGCTTAGGCCTACCGAGGACTCTAACCTCAACATAGCTACTATTAGTACCAACGAAAAAAAAAGGGTGGGTCTCTACGACAATGAACCCCCCACTAATGCGGACGTAGAATGTCTTTCAAAGATAGAGGCACTTATTGCCGAGTACCCCGATGTTTTCACGGAGAAGGCTGGGCGCACGAATGTCGTGCAACACAAGATTAGGTTGACCAGCGATGTTCCTTTCAAAGCCCGGTCTTGGCCCCTTTCTCCGCCGAAGCGCGCGATCGTGGAGGCCCAGATCGACCAGATGCTCGCGGACGGCATCATTCGTAAGAGTCATTCTCCGTATTCCAACCCAATATTACTCACTAAAAAGAAGAACGGGGGAGGGTGGCGTTTTTGCGGGGATTTCCGGATTCTAAATAAATTAACGATCCCCGATGTCTACCCCATTCCCCTCATCAGACCCCAACTCGATCGCCTTTTTGGGTTTAAATATTTTTCGGCTCTTGACTTGAGAGACGGTTTCTGGCAAATTGCGCTGGACGAGTCTAGTAAGCAATATACCGCTTTTGTCACCCACAAAGGTCTCTTTGAGTTCAATGTCATGCCCTTTGGCCTCATTAACGCACCCGCGACTTTTCAACGGTGTATGGAGGGAATATTCGAGGAAAGGCTATCCAAAGTACTTGAGCTGTACTTTGACGACATTTTAGTTAAAACCCGCACGCTGGAAGACCATCTTGTTGTTCTTAAGTCCGTTTTCCAGCGCCTGCGCGAAACTGGTTTAACCTGCAAGCGTCCTAAATGCGCGTTTCTTAAAAAGGTTGTTTTATATTTGGGATATAGAGTGAGCTCCGCGGGAATCGCGATAGACCCCTCCTCTACCGTCGCTATCGTAGAATATCCTAGGCCGAAAAACCTTAAAGAAGTTAGGTCATTCTTGGGTATGTGTGGGTGGTACCGTGAATTTATCGAAGATTATGCCGATATTTCCCTACCCATCACCCAATTGACGAAAAACCCTACCACCGCGAAAATTCCCTGGAACGCAGCGTGTGAGTCCAGTTTTCAGGAACTGAAGAAAAGCCTACTTTCTCCCCCCGTGTTAGCTTACCCCGATTACTCCCTGTCTTTTGTTTTGCGAACCGACGCTTCTTTGACCGGCCTCGGGGCGGTCTTGTATCAGGTTGATAGGCAAGGAAAGGAACGCGTCATTTCTTTTGGCAGCAAAAAGCTTAAAGACGCGGAAACCCGATATCACGCCACGGAACGCGAACTTCTAGCGGTGGTTTGGGCGGTTAACAAGTATAGGCAATATGTCGACTGCGTTAAATTCACTCTAATTACCGATAATAGCGCTCTTCAATGGTTATCAAAAATGAAAAACGTCACTTCTAAACTAACTCGCTGGGCGGTCGAGCTCCAAGAATTCAATTTCACAGTCGTCCATAGGAAAGGTCGCGAAAATGTAGTCGCGGATGCCCTCTCCCGTAATTCCGTTGTAACTAACGATGATCACCTAACCGAATCCACGAGATTTGATGAATTAAGTAATTGCGTAGAAGTTGAAACCCCTTCTCAACTGGCCGTCGACGCGCTTGCCCTAAAAGACGCGGCCGCGACTCAGGTAGCCCCGCTTCGAGATTTACGCCGTTTATCCGACGCTCAAGATAAAGATGTCAAACTCAGGGCCCTGAAAACCTACCTCACAAATGGGGACCTACCACGTGAAAAATTTGGTAGAAAAATAAAACAAAAATCGGGACGCTATTGTCTCTCTGACGAGTCCGTTCTTTACCGTTTGATCGAGAGTCGCCCTTGTAAGCACATGGCTCGGATCGCGGAGCCCATAGCGTGGCGTCCCGTTATCCCCTCTTCCCTCCAAAATTCCATTTTATTCGAATTGCACGACCACCCCACAGCTGGTCATTTAGGGTTTGAGAAAACACTTTATAGATTGCGCAACACCGCGTATTGGGACGGTATGGTAAGCGACTGTAAGGCCTATGTCAACTCTTGCCTCACCTGTCAAAAATTTAAAATTTCCAACACCCTACCAGCAGGTTTCCTCTCCACAATCGAGCCCACCGCTCCTTAGGAGATAATAGCCGCGGATCTTATGGGCCCTTTCCCCGTTAGTAAAAAACAAAACGAATATCTCCTAGTCGTCATTGACCATTTTTCAAAATACATTGAAATGTTCGCTTTGCGCAAGGCTACTTCCCAGATCATAACTAAGAAACTTTCGGATGAGGTTTATCCGCGCTATGGGGTTCCTCGCGTCTTAATCGTAGACAGGGGCTCCCAATTTATCTCTAAGCAATTCGTTGGCGCTTGCACTGATTGGGGGGTAAAAGTTCAACACACGACCCCCTATCACCCCCAGGCAAATTTCACTGAATGCGCTAATCGCACCATAAAAACTATGATTGCCTCCTACGTTGAGGACAACCACGTGACTTGGGACGCTCATTTGCCCCAATTCGCTCTCGCTATTCGTTCGGCGGTCAACTCGTCGACCGGTTACAGCCCACATTTCATGCTTACCGGTCGCGAGATGACTTTACCACTGCATCGAGTTCTCGAGAAATCGGGAACCGCTGCCCATACCCCCACTGCCCAATATATTGAGCAATTGAAAACCAGAGTAGAGGTCATTGATGACAACGTAAAATCTGCACGCGCGAAAGCCCACGCAACCCAAAAGCGCGCTTATGATAAAAACCGGCGTCACGTGACGTACGAGGTGGGCTCCCAAGTCTTATTAAAGACTCATTTCCTATCCAGTAAGGGTGACCGTTTCACTAAAAAATTGGCACCAAAGTGGGAGGGTCCTTACGAGGTCGCGAAGGTTATCTCGGACGTGGATTACGTTTTATTTGATAGAACACGGAAATCCAAGGGTGGTGAACCTTATTCTTTGGGGGCGCACCACGTTTCCCACATTCGTCCCTTTAGGGATCGTCCCGATCCAAATGATACTCCCCTTTCTGGTCAAGAAAGTATTACGGACAATAGGCCTACACCCCAAACAGTCTCGCATCCTGATCTTTCCGATGATGACAATGGCGAGCCTTTTGTTCGGCGCTCTGAACGAATTCAGAATAAAGAGCGAATAAAATATCCAAAATGAAGTTTATTTTAATCAATCAATTTTTGCGAAACTTTGTTATAGTTGTTGTATTATATGTCGCGTTTTGTTTTTTTGTATTCATTTATCCGTTCTGACGCGGTTTTGAAGTTTTATCATTGTAAAAAAAAAAAAAAAAAAATGAAACCAAGATGATAATATTAATGTAATTTTTTTTTCTGAACACAAAGTGACATCTGTCCCTGATATTCTTGTAACCCAATTCTATTTTATTAGTTTAATTTTGATGTCGTTACTCATAACTTTTTCTTATCATGTCGCTTTTACTACGTATAACCTCCCTTGGGCCGGGGGAATTGTGATGAGTAACTCCTGCCCTGCTTAACGGTAGCGTGTTTCCCCCGCCATATCTATTGTAACACGTGACCTGTCAATCACGAACCTATATCCCTTCGCCGGGGAAAACCCTTTCTCGGCGTTGGGACAAAATACCTATTGTAAGACCTCTGCTTGAAAAGGGACTGCCCTTCAAGGAGAGGTCAGATTTTGATGTACGACTTCGAAGAGAGAGGTTCTCCTCTCTAATGCTAAATAAAATTATTCCTTTTTCATTAAACTTTAGAACGTAGTTCTGTTATTTGTAGTTAACACGCTAAGTCGCGTATCCCCCGCTACAAATACTCGTGAGATAGGTTCAAGTGTTAAGCATATTTAAGTACCACTTACGCGCTAATGATATTAAAATGAAGTTAAAAAATATTTCCATTCTACGTCACTTTAACAACGAATATTCCATGACGTCACTTTTAAAAAAAACACTTAAATCCATGTTTTAAATTCAAATCAACCGCGTCCCAGGTAATCCGCACGCGCCGCCCAGGTTATCACTTTTTACATCATTTCAACTTATTCCGTACGATAAAACGTGATAAGATATACGTTCAAGTGGCTTTCGAGATAAGCGTAGATAAATAAACAAGTTTGCCTGGACATAATATGTTGATATACGGAAAAACGAATCGTCGCGAGAAATATCATAAATACATTGACTTTTTGACGATTTTACCCCCATTTCACCCTTAAATCCCGGATTTCGATCCCGAACCCAAACCCGAACCCGGGAGTGGCGTCTCGCCATCACTTTCCTTCTACTTACATCTGGGGGATTGTGTGGACTTAAATGTCCATGACATCTTGTTTTTCATTTCAAACAATAGTTCGTGCGTCAGTAGTTCGCGCGAATTTAGTTCGATTATTCAAATAGTTCGCCCTTAGGCAATAGTTCGCCTTCTCATAAAAAGGGAATTTATATTTATATTATTCACATACATGTCGATTATAACGTTTTTATATCCATTGTATATCACTTTCGCTCGCATTCTCATAAAAAAGTATTAAATATATAAATATACATGTATATCACTTTCGTTAGCTTCTGCTTTCATTTCAGTCAATTTTATAAAGAAAATGCCACATTTTACCTTCGACAAATCTACAAAATGCGTTGCTAATGCTAGAGCCCACACAATTTATGATCAAGTTAATAATTACACTGATAATCATAATCATGCGGCTGATTCCGGTAAAGTCACGGAAAGGGAAGCAGTTCAGGAAATGAAAATGAACGCTCTCTCTCCTTCACGGAGATTTGTAGATGAACTATTTGCATAAGCGAACTATTTGATGAAGAACTATTTGCATAAGCGAACTATTTGTTGACGAACTATTTGCATAAGCGAATTATTTGTTGACGAACTATTTGCATAAGCGAACTATTTGTTAATGAACTCTTTGCATAAGCGAACTATTTGCTGACAAACTCTTTGCATAAGCGAACTATTTATTGACGAACTCTTTGCATAAGCGAAATATTTGTTGACGAACTCTTTGCATAAGCGAACTATTTCTAATAAACGCAATGTGCCTCACATCTAAATTTATAATAACATAAAACCGCGTTAGTTTAGAGGTTAAATGTTAAGTTATATGTAACCTTTCCAAATTGGTGTAATTGGAATTTGAAACCGACAAAATGGCAAACAAATTAAGGTTTTAAAATTAAAAAATATTTTTATTTTTTTTGAAAACGACTAGATGAACTTAGTGTTTCTTCTCCGCCTCGAAGGCATATGTGCCGAAGTACCGCGTTTTTTCAAATTAAAACGGTTTAACTTAACCCTTGTCCATTTAAGTGTTACAAGTATTAATCAGCAATATTAGTTTTAGTTGCAGGGTTTTGACAACATTTAGCTAAATTCCATTTAGAGAATGTACAACACGGCAGAGATGCTTTTCTGCACTTACAAACGGTGTCTCTGGCACATTTCTCACATATACACGGTAACATCACACGTTACATAAGGTTCGATTCCTTCCTCCGAATTTCTATACCCAAATTGAAGTGGATCTAGGGCTGGGACGTTCACTCATTTGTAGCACTGCAAATAGGCCCGTTTAATATGGAGTTGAATGCTAGATTAATCAACTTTCGATCGCATTCGATGGTACTGTTGATCACGGTAAAGATCAAAAGAGGCCTCGTTTGACTTAAGTACTCGTAAGAGCATTGATTCGGCTTTCTCTATAATGGCTTAGTTGTTATTTGGGATTTTCCAAAATCTAATAACAGTCCTGGTCCTATTGTCAACGCAGACTTTAACGCGGCAATTTTTGTCCCAACTTTGCTAGTTGTATCACAACCAGAAAGCGCGTGTATTTCTGGCAATATTCCTATCACATTTGGATCTATAGATGACAAATATTCGTGTAGTGGAACCGCATGAGTTGTGTTTTTCAGGCCACATAAAATCCATAGCTCCTACAAGCCAACCCGAATGTACGTTTCTTGAGTATGATACAGCAAGTTACTGTAAACATCGGTATCAGAAGAGACAATTTCAATTCTTTCGTAGTTATTCGTAGTCACGCAATGATACACGTGTAGCATGAGCCTATCGTCCGTTTCTTCTTGTACGCTGTTGAGATCCGCTTCTTCTCGGGTATTAAAATTGGACTGTGGCACTTATTTTCGCCGTCTAGAGCGTATCCGCCAAGGTACACGGAAATATCTTTTACATCGCTTTGTAAATATGTGCTTCAGGAAAAATCTTTGTAGCGCCCTTTTGCTATCTGTAGACGATCAGAATGAGTCCATATTTACGGGAACGTGAGTTTCCGCACCATAAATATTGACTTTGATTGGCTCTGCTTTTATTCGCCTAAGACGTTCTAGTTTTTTGACGCTATTATCTTGGTAACAGTCAAAGACGATATCAATTCTCCGACAGCCAGGTGAAATAGACTTAAACATCTGCCAAAGATACTGGGCCAAATCACCAAAGATTTAAGATTTACCATTCTAGCTTGGGGCATAAAATCTGTTATTACAGCTGTGGTAGTTTACCAAAAGTTTTTATTGGAAAGGTAGTTTCCAGATCTCGTACTAGCTGCGATTTGTCTGGTTTACGAAGTAGTCCGTCTTTGGTTAAATACAAGTCGAAGTGAGCCCGTAGGAAAAACGTGTATCACTAGAGTAGCCGCGAGTCCGTGCTACGTCAATGTACCCAAGCGCATTATTCGTTTTTTTATTTGTGGTCTATTTTCTTTATCGGATCGAAAAGGTGTTTTTTCTCCACGAATCGTTCTCGAACAAAATCTAAATACGTTTCTTCTCCGAGATCCAAACATCTTAATTTGAAAGATACTTCAATTGCATCCATTTATTTTCCAGTTAATACGTTGTCCACGTGAAAGTTTCTTTCGGCTTGAAGTTGTAAGGGATTAAGGTGTTCTTTTATTAAGTCATACATTTTCTGTACGCTGGTTTGGTCTTGGTCAGTCAGGGTTGTCGAATATTCATGGTGTAAGGAATAGCTGTCGTTGAAATTTAACCCACAAAAATATCTGTGAAATTGAGCTATACCCCTTTTAGGCGACTTAAGACATGGTATGATATCTTGACCCGGAATGGAAACTGGAATCGACCTTCGTTTGGGGTTAATTTCGTAACTATTGGTTTTTGGACTCGGAACTTTGGGGCTGGTTCTGCGCACACTGAACTTTATCTTGAAAGATAGATAACTAAAACCGTATCATGAGAACCACCAAGTCCTGATAGCGTCGCTTCTTCGTGATGAAAATTATCTATTGCACCTCGAATAAAATATCCAGGAATAATGGTATTCGATGTCCATCTGCTTTTAGAATTGATCTATTTGCCAAAGCTTGATCTTGTCTTAGTACGTCATCGTAATTGTGCAGAGTCCAAGACGATTAAAATAAAGTATCAAGTGTTTAGACCTACACGTTTCATGTGTCATCTGCACGTTACTCACACGCAACGGAGTTTCCTTCTGGCCATTATGAACTAATTTGTAAAAGCATTGAAAAATCATATCACATTTTCACCTAATCGATTATATGATGGAAAAAGCGTTCTAAAGAAAGATAACCATTTCTTCGGACGGTTTCGTATATACGCTTCAGTTGCTTCTGGAAGATCAGCTTTATCACCAAATTTTCCTTCTAATTTAAAATTTTATTCTTCGCATTCCTTTTTCAATATTTTTGCACATCCCACCTCAGATTCTCGAATCGAAGCGATCTTACGAACTGCTGATGCTAAAGGAATGTTAGATGAGTACACTACACACTCAAAACTTACTGTTGAAAGAACAGCAAATACGGTTTATAATTTACAGCAAGGTGCAGTTGAAGTGGGTTAACAGCAGTTTGTCGTAAAATTTACAGCTTTCTGCTGTATTTTGAAGAAAACAGTAGCGACTGTAAAAATTCATATTCGTACTGTTTTTAAAATGAGAGTTATATTAAAATTAACAACATGAAACCGTGGTTGACGTTTTACTTCAAAAATGCGTAAAATTTACCACACTAGTATATAAAACCACTAATTATTATTTAGTTGTCAAAACATTTTTTTAAATCGCACAAGTTTCATTTTAGTTTTAAATATTATAATATCCGATAAAAATATTTTTATATACTCTTTTGTATAAGTAGCATCCCACCCAAATTCCCTTTATTAATTACAACCCTTGTTCATCGTGTGCTTAATAATTTGAACCCAAGTTAATAGTTTACTTTCCTTTGGTTTTCCCTATAACTCTAAAGTACAAAGGCTCAAGCTCAACATGTTCAACTAGAGTTGTAGTCATTTTTTGTATTGTCGATAAATTTTCTATTGGATTATGAAAATATTTTGTCAAAGTTTTTGTTATAATAATTTTAATAATTGATAAAAAATTATATATATTTCTATCATGAATTGATTGAAAAAATATGTGAAAAAGTTTAATGAAACCAATATGATAACGATTTGATCCGTAAAATTTTGGATGCAATTAAGGTTGTGAATAGGTTCTGTACTAAATACGTTTTATAACTAAAACTACGGCAAACACTGGAATTTTACAAACATTGGATTTCACTGTAAAAACTGCATGCATTTACCGTATTAAATACGTCTGGAATGAAGGTTAAATAAACAGCAATACTCTGTAAATATAACTTTATCTTGCTGTATTTTTAAACAGCAGAGTGTCCAGTAAATTTAACAGGAAGCATGACAATAAAAAAAACAGTCAGAGTTGGTTGTGAATTTAACAGCATTCTGCTGGCATCTATGCTGACCGCAGCTTACTGTAAAATTTACAATAATATTTTTCTGTGTGTATCTGAGACTGGTTTTGCCCCTGGGTGTATGCGAATGAAATACTTTCTCCGAAAGTCATCAGCTCTCTGCTTTCGTCATATCAAGAAAGATTTTTTGCGTCTTCGACTCTACTCCATTTTATCAGTAGGCGATCCTTTTTATAAATTTTACGAATTTGCGGGCGGTAAATATAGTTTTATGAACAATGATTTTTATCGGTGCTGTGCTTTCGTTTTTTAATTTAGTTGTCTTTAAACACTGGTAAAATGACAATAAGTTTTTTTTTAAGTTTTCTTACATAACATTTTTCCAGAAATTCAAATCAATATTCTAATTTAACTTTAAAAATCTAATCTGTAAACTCGCAATTATAGCTACAAAACATCAGTGCGCTACTTTATTTCCAAAACCACGTATCTTTTAAAACAATTTGTGTAAAGATACGTGGTTTTGGAAATAAGATAGCGAATGAACTTCACCGCTATACTTCTATGTGCTGCAGACAAGTGGTCGACATTTCAAAGGGGCTACATAGCGATGACAGCGCCATCTATATTTTCCAATGGCGTTATCAAAGCTATACTATGGGAAAAAATCGGAGTCTATCAACCATCTCTCCACAAACCCTGGTACTGGTTTCGCAATTTTCAGTATTTATATTGTCTTTAAAGGGAATATAACCTTAGGTATTTGGTGTGGAACACAAACGTTTGCAGCTCCGGGCGCTCTTGCCTTTGGTTTTAAAAATGTTTGGTGCCACTGTACAGGGAAATTTGAAAAATTTAAGGTGTCTTCCATAAAGGTTGTTTTGCTGGTTATATTCAATTTAAGGATACGTGAGCTGGTTACAATTTTATCAATTCTAGAATTGGTACCACATGTATTATCGTGTTTTTTAATACGTTTGCAAATGAAACATATTACGGGTACATTCTCAACTTTTCTTGTCCCTGAATGCTCTCCTGAAACGATACCCACAACTATAACACGTGTAACGAGTCCCCAAACAAAGAGATCATTGACTAGAGCAAAAGCGTGATTTGCCACAAAAACTCCCGTACGTAAATAGACGCCCGTAACGATCACCACGCACTATTCGGGAGACCGAGCTCAATTATTTTTTTTTTTTGTCAAAATGCTGAGGGGTCAAACTAAAAAAGTTATAACTCTTGCATTAATAAATCGATTTACATGACTTAAATTTCATGGCATTGCTTAAAAAGAGAGCTTTAGTTTTGATATGAATAAAAAAAATTACTTGTAAACCTGTCATTTTCGGCATAATTGGAAAATTTGCCGGGTTGGAGTTTGCCATCATTTAAAACTTTGAAATCCGGTGGTACGTGTTGGGCGCCCTGGAAACTTTTTTTGAAATAGAGGAACAAGATTTAGATAAATTTTAAGTCGGAAATGTTATTTGAATTTAAGGGGATAATTCATAAATACATAGTACAGTATAATTTGATACAAAAACAATATTTATTCAACACAAATAAATTTGATTTATTTTAAAATTATCGGAAATGTTCGATATTTTTGTCTGGGTTTCAATCGTTAATTTTACAGTTAAGTGTATTTTTCCTTTTTCCATAGCCGTGGCCCAAAGAATTTAATTACCAAGTCATGAGAATTTCTTCCCGTTTGGGATTCATCGTATTGCGTCCGAGTACCATCTACTGGTGTCTGTGGAACATCAAATCTTTATTTTTCGTGCCCCTCGTTCTTTCAGTTGTCTTTCGAAGGTAAGCAATAATTCTAGCAGCCAGGTTGAGATACCCACTGTCTCGGATCCCGTAAGGACCTTACTTTCCTACCTTTACCCTTGTCTAAGACTACATTCAAATCCACCGTACCATCTTGTATTAAGAATATGATTATACTGGATATTACACTATAGCTTTCGTCTTGGCATTCTGAGGCGTCGCTCAAAAGGGAGAAAAAGTCAGCGGGTGGGATGAGTGTTAACAGAAAAAAGTTAGTTCAAGCTCTTCACCGGAAATACTTGTTTTTAGTTCCGTGAATGTAAAAAGCTTGCACCATAAGCCTATCATAAGGTCCCCATAAGCAAAGGTAGTTATTCAAAATCTGCACCTCCTAGTGGCTACGTCCTCAACTATGAATAAAGTTCGCGAAATGCATTATGAATGCGCACAAGCCGCGAGCGAACGTTTTTAAACTTAAAACCACGCGGAAGAAATCTCCACCGAGAGCCCTTAGCACCGTAGCCAAGGATAATTCCCAATAGATCTTAAAAGAAATTGATTTGAAAAAATTCAACGGTTATATCAGAGAGTGTAAAGTCGCTTCGCTACAGAGAGGCGCCTCTCTTTAAAAAATCCGTGGTACGATTTTATTCGCCGAGAATGTCCACAATTCCCGGGCGTTTGATGGCGCTAGTAGTATCTCCGGCACGCGCTAGATTAGAGTTTGAGAAGACGCAAAAAAGGAAGAGTGTTTTTGGTATTTTTGCGAGTTTAATTTATTTTGAAATGTCTTGTTCGGCTAAAAATTGTAAATCGAATAAAAAGGTAACCACGCGTCAGTCTTTTTTTTTCAAGTTTCCAAGGGATAAAGACCGGTGAATACGCGTTTTAATTTACTAAGCCTATTCTAATACATTAACATTTCTTAAAACTTAACATTTTGCAGCCACCTGCAAAATGTTAACAGTGAAAAGCTCCAAAATAAAACTACAGATTACTTACACTTTAACCACGTATTTTGCGGTCTTCATTTCACTGACGATTGTTTTATGAATATCAAAACCCAAAACAGGCTTACACCATTAGCTACACCTACTATTTTTTTTGGGAAATTCCAATGAAACCACGGTTTTCCCTAGGTAAACTGAAGGCAAAAACATATCCCGCCATGGTCTCTTACTGCCTAATGTTCATTTATAATTAATTCAAATAGTAGCAAATGAAAATGCACCCGAAGATCATGTTACAACTACAGTCTGGTGTAAGGTAAACGCAGCACTACAAATGCCAAATTATGCCCTCAAAAATCAATTCAACGAAGAAAATGATAATTTATATAAAATATTCACAATGATGAACACTAGCTTGAAATGAAATTTTTTTTACAGTGGATAAAGTCAATTCCTATGAATTTAAACCCAGAACTATCTATTCAATTCTATTCCATTTAAATATATTTGTACTGAACATAATTATAGCCATTCAACTAAACATTTTGACAATAATGAAAACGATAACATTGAAGGTTTCGTAGACTTCGGTCCATATGGAAGGTCAAAATAGTACGCAAATCAGGCCCTAGTGTACATGGTGAATGACATAAAACTGAAATTCAAACCACCAATTGGTTACTTCCTCACAAAAGATACTTGTCCCGAACAGACTTTGAAGATATTGCTTCATGATTGCGTAACTCACCTAAAACGTATTGGCCTTATTGTCAAAGCTGTAGTCTGTGACCAAGGAACAGGCAATCAAAATTTGTTCAAAAGTATGGGGATATCAGTGGAAAAGCCATTCATTGAAATTGATCCTCCACATCTCTTGAAAAGTGTGAGGAACAATTTCAAACGGTATCCCATAATAGTGGAAGGCAATCTAGTTTCTTGGGCAGTCCTAGAACATTTTTTCAAAATAGACTAAGAAATTGGTAAGTTTCAAAGCACACATAAGCTGAAACGTAAACATATCAAGTTACCAGCATTTTCTAACATGAAAGTCAGTTTAGCTGCCCAAATTTGCAGTCAAAGTGTTTCTAATTCAAATGGCCTGTTCACTGGGATTAGGACTTTGGTTCCATTCGCCAATAAGGAGACAATTGAGATCATCCAAATACTCAACAATACCAGGCAGCATACAGAGCTGCATCAGTCAATAGCCTCTTAAAACCATCAGATTCATATTGAATTTACAATTTGGATGACTTTATTTTAAACAGACCATGATGAAGATTTGTCCAATTATGATAACCATTGGGTTTTGCAAGGTAAAGGACAATTCACTGACGAGATTTAGAAATTTGCAAAGCTATTGAAAGTCCAAACCTTCTAAAAGAAAATGTTCTTAATTATATTTCAGAATATTTAATTCACCGCTGCTATTCAAAACACCAATGTTCTACCATGGTTTTGGTATATTTTATTAAGACTTGGCCAGCCCATAAAATATTCCACTTTAGATTCCACGAATTTCTTTTGATATATTAAAAAAGTATAGTTGTTAATATTGAAATGAAATAGGGAGGGATTTTTCTTGTACTTACTTTTTATATTTCTTACGAAATCAACTGTTTTACTTAAATAGTTAAAATAATTCAACATCACAGCTGACTGAGCTGAATTCAACTTTAACCTACTGAGAGCAAAATTTATTTTTCTTTGATAAGCAATTTTACAGTGCCATCGTGTGTCCGGGAATTGCAAACACTGTCGTCTGCTTCTTCAACGCTCTCATGGGGAAAAAACGTACCACGAAATTTTAACATTACGGGGATAGGAAGAGGCGCCTCTCTGTAGCGAAGCGACTTTACACTCTCTGGTTATATTGTGTAAATTGGCGCGTGCTTGCTCGGAAGGGATAATCTTATTGGCTAAGACAAATGCGGATAAATATTGCTAAGCCCACGTGATTCTATTTTATGATCAGAATAAATAATTACACGTGCTACGACAAAATGGGCGATATCATCGAGATTCACGCGTTTTTAATTTAAAAACCCTTCCTTTTGACGGTTTTTATTTTGGAGCGAATAATTTCTTTTAGCGTCTATTGTATCGCTTTAAAACTTAAAATTAACACTTGTCTTTGGAAAATGATTCATCAGAACCTAAAACTAGCTATTAGAAATAAGAGTTGTGTTTCTGAAGGTATTTATTTTTCAAATCAGAGATTTAGACGCGTTTTGTGTGGCATTTATCAATCCGAGCGTGGCTGCTCTACCAAGTAAGATAATATTTTAGAAATTTTGAAAAAGACGATGTCGCTACTGCCCTATCGTCGTACGTTAATTTTCTTCTCTTCAGGACAACGCCGTTACCATGGGCCCCTATGGTAGACCTTTGCTTATGGGGACCTTATGATAAGCTTATGCTTGCTAGAGTTTCGCTGCAAAGTATGAGAGACGCAAAAAAAGGTCGTAGTACTTTATCCAGGAAACGTATCCTTAATCCATCCTACGAGTCCCAAGAGACGACTCCTGTCGCGGTGAACCATCTCCTTAACCTTCCCAAACATAGTTATTTGAAGTAAGGTAACGTAACAAAATCGGTTCTTTCCAATCAGCCCATTCACCGAATGTCATACCGGAACTTTGACGTTCAGCGATATCCTTCCAGAAGATGCGAATACTTACGACAAAATGAGACCACCCAAAAAGGATGGTTCGAAAATACCCTTCCCCAAGTTTCAGGGACCACGGTCTTAACTTTGCAATGTTTTTTTCTAGGGGAACCTACCAAGGTCCGTTTCCACGTTACTGTTATGGGCCTGGACTCCATCAACGAAGGCTCTATGGTCAGAAAAAAAATCCGCTTTTTTTCCCTCCTTCTCAATCTAAAGAGTTTCTTTGACATGATCTAGACATACGCGGCCGATATCTTTTTCGCTCAAACTTGGAAGGACCATCGATTACGATTCCCCGAGAATATGACGTCGGAGTACCGTTTACTGGAAGTTGATTGGTTGAAAAACATGTGGCGGCCTGACAGTTTCTTCAAGAACGCCAAACAAGTCACCTTCCAAACGATGGTAAGCTAGCCCCAAATCCGCTCGTTATCAGTAAAGTGTCACTAATCGCATTCCTCCTAATTACCCTTAAAGACTATCGCGAATCATTACGTCTGGTTGTACAGGTTGGTAAATATCGAGTCCCTTGTCTGAAATTATTTGGGTAATATTTCTACTTTTGTTTTCGTAACGCTGCAGGGATAAAACCATTCTCTACATGGTTAAGTAAGTCACTAATATGGGAATAGCGCTATCGCGTAATGAGAGGGAGTTATTGATGGTAGATAAGATTGGTGGGGTTAAATACTCCGTGATGCGTCTCTACGTTCCCAGCCGTCATACATAAAGCGTATTGAAGAATAACCGCGAACCTTTGTTTGTAGGTTAACTCTGGTTCTATCTTGCGCCATGAATTTCGCCACATACCCGCACGATACGCAGCAATGCTCAATGCAAATGGAAAGCCGTAAGTATACTTTTCACCGTCTTTCGCGTCCTTCTAAAGACTACATGAAGTTGAGGGTTAGACCGTAATACCATAAATATTATGTTACTTATGGTATTACTTATAATCAACCCTGTGCTTTTATGTGTTGTATGTATGTTGTAATTGTTGTTTATTGGAAATTTAAGATTATCATCAGACCTCATTTTAATTTTAAACACTTTTAAGCGTACTTAAAAAAAACTAACTACACCCACTAACTATTGCAACCTTAGACAAACAAATATGGGACGGTACATTCAATGTTAAAACAGCGTTCTCGAATGTACACTCGTCGAAAGATATACCGGGTGTTCCCTAAATGGTGGTGGGACCGAGCGTCTACGGGTTCTACAGATTATTTTAAGACGAAAATGTTCTATGGCATTTTTCCGATTTAGGCCACCATTTCGAAGTTACGAAACGATTGATGTATGGACCACCCCCGAATTTAACATTACATTTTAATGCCTTAACGTAAATTAGCTGTTTCATTCATAGACACCGGCACATGTATAATCTAAGATTAATTATTCGTTAGTTTACGTGTCGCTTGGGAGTGCGTACCACACCGGTGGAAAAGACCAAAGTAGCGCCGTTGTAGATGACTAAATATTATATTTAATAAACTATCTAAATCGGTGTGAACTGCGCAATTCAACGTCTAATGAATATTTACCCCGTATTTCCGTTTGAGTAGCCAAGTTGTCTAAAATAAAACCGACAGCACGGCGCTTTCGTCAAACTATCTTAGCTACATATTGAATGTATCAACCTGTATATGTTGCTCAAAGTTGCAACTGAGAACTAGGAGGATTCGAGTACCGAGTTTTCATATCCCTAGCTGAGAATACCATCACATTGGTGCTTCGAAACGTGCCTTCCAGACATGAGCGAGTTTACAAACTAGGCATTTCAATCTTAAAGTTGGCAACCTAGGCATTTCAATCTTAAAGTTGGCCACTTAGAATTTATATATTTCGAAGTAATATGGTATTTGCATTGTTATTTAAAGAAACTTCAAATCTTTCCAATATATTGAAAACGATATAATATAAATTTTAGTTCAATTACGTGTCGCTCTTCAAGATGCATTGGTCCCAAAATACCAATATATATTTAGCCTTTATCCAACGCTATTCTATCCTGACAAAATTCCCAACGCTGTTTTTTATTTAATTTCCATAGACAAAATAGTGCCATCGTAGAAACTGTTTTTGGTCGTATCTTCGATCTCTAAGCAAAGTAAATTTTGAGCCCATTAGATAGTAGATTTCAGCCTACCGTGTACCGTGTACGGCTACTTCGACTACATAAAAGACATACACGGTCGTACGAGAGACTAAATTCAATTGCTTGAAATGGGTTTAAGACTAGCTATAAAAACAATAGAAATATTACTTAATTGGAAGTTGTCGCGTGAGCCTAATGTTATCCTAGGTGGAGGGCTAATATTTTTACTACAACAGGGCACATGACGACGGAATAGAAGTCACGAACTACAGTCCTATGAGCTTTTTATGATAAATGTTTAGCCTCGTCTAAGCACTTTTCATTTCTTTGTGTACCCCAGTTTAGCCCCCAAAAAACCTAGATTAATGTTCTATCCGTTGAAAGTTCGTAACTACTCGCCCAACCGAGCCGCCAAACACTCTTCGCGTAGCTTTTTAAACAACAGGCGTTAAAACTGGGTTTACACCTAATATTTCCCGAAAATTTTTTGATTTTTAGTGAAATTATTAAATCAAAGCCATTTGCTATGAATTTAATTAGACAGTTGATAGTGAAAAATATATTCCATGAAGTTAGCAATTTTTAGGCTTTGAGTTGACAAAAATTGATCTTCTCAACCCCCCTCCAAACCTAAGTACTTCGCTACGCCCCTGCTTCCAGACCCGCGTACAAAGTAACATGGTTGTCTGGTTTTAACGTTCATGGTTTACTTCAATGCTTCCATCAAAGATCGATTCAATCCATCCATGGGCTTTGACTAAGCTATTTCCAGACATACAGAAAAAGGGTCAGGCGTAGCAACTTTAAATTATAATTAATTTTAATTAAAATAAATTAAGAATTTAGAAATTTTTCGGCGGTCGATAGTTATCACAAAACAAAAGAAAAATTTAGAGACCTAACGGTTTGGATCGTTGAATGCCTAAAACACTACGGCAACAAATTTCGTGAACATCTGTTTACTGTTAGACAGACGGCTACGTGACCTTCGAGTAAGAAACTTAGAACATTCCCTCTAATGCAGCGTTTGAAGTCACAGTCATCTCCAGTCTCGGTGGGATACGCGCCATACACAAAAGGCACGCGAAAACAAACACCGAACAAAACGGATTTCGATGTGGTAATGTATCTTTTAACGTGTTGACACCAGCGAAGAAATCAAGGACAGACCCAAGTACCTGGTAGAAAAAAGTCCGACGAAGAAATAGAAAACAACCAAAGATAATAAATACGCTGCGCAACTCACGCAACACGAACGTCTAAATCTCTCGCCGGCGTTTGGTTCTTTTTGTTTGTGAAAAACATTTACAATTTTTAATGTTTAGCGCCGTCTGTTTCCAATAGGATACCGATTTACTCAACGCTACGTGTTGTTTATTTCACGCTTTTTAAAATGTTTTAAATAGTTGATTTTATAAAATAAAAAGTGGTCTTGCCCAACTTGTTAAAATGTTGCTCTTACGTCACAAGACCCAGCTTTATTAGTGTATTCCTCGCACGAGCGATTTGCACGCGCTCTAGAAAAAGCTATATTCCTCGCGACTGTAGCGCGCGCTCGTAGGCTTGTCAAAGTAAGAGACTGTGACGTAAGAGCAACATTTCAACAAGAAGGCCACGTTACTTTATAAAAAGAACTATTGGGGGTGATCAAGTTTGCGATCGTGGAGACCGCGCCCTTGTAGCAAATTACAGTCGGGCCGACGTCGGCCGACTTTTGGATTTAGGGTCGAAATGTCCTAGGGGTAAAAGGGTCGGCCGACCGTCGGCCGCCTACAAAACGTCGACTCTATACCGCCTTTTAATAGACCTAAGAACCGACTCCGAAACGACGTCGGGCCGACTTTATATTAATGCTCATTTCCGACCCAAAACTGATCTAATTATTAGATGCATCGTTTTTCGAATACAAATTAGAAGAAAAAATAAAAGTGAATGAAAAATTATCTCAGAAAATCATCAAATAGTCAGAAAATAATTAAAATATCCCCTTTTCCTAAATACATATGGTCTGTTTCATAAAGTTAATGTCGAATCCAATAATTAAATGTAAAGTCTACTTTAAGTCGGATAATGGTGCCGACCATAAATAGTCCAAAAAAAGGATTTACGGTTTTATTGTCGAAAAACGTTCGGGCATTTTTAGGTCGGAATTTGGTCGTCGACTATAAAGCGACTTTTCGACCGTACACCGACCCTAAAATGACTTCATGTGCTACAGGCGCGCCTTTTTGAAGGTCGAGTTTACCATTTTCAAGGTCGTGATCGCCTATTTGGGCAACCCGTTTTAAATTATTGTCGTTTTTCTCTGGATTGCTCCGACTGCTCCCGATTTCAGTGACGGAGAAGCATTTACAGTTGTAATGGAATACCCGGAGTACACTATGAGGTTGCTCTGGCCCTGTGTGTACGGGTCGCGCGAAAGCCACACCTAGCCTGAATCTGGGGCAAAGAAGCCATCCGTTTATATTACCGTCGCGTCCTAGATGTGGGTTTCTAGAATCGCGAAAGATAGTTGTCGAAGCGACTCTAGAAGCCAGCTATGATTGCTCCCATGGTGGGGTAGCTTTAAATGATAAATATCTTAGGGGGGTATTATGAGCATGTGCCAAATGAAAAGCTGACTGTAGGAACGAAAGCGAGTTCTGCTCAGAAAAAGAGAGATATCTGGGGAGTGACGCTGGTGGACGCGTTGTAAGGATACACAGCATGCAGAGAAGAGAGAGAGAGTTTTTCACGAGCATCTATTTATCTGTAAATTAACATAAATTCACTCCTTGTCTGAAAAATGGTAGAGGGAAGATCGTTTGACTTATTGTAGGACAGTTGCTTCTATTACGGGTACAGCGTCGTCATCCAGTCTCGTAGGGAAACATCCTCCAGGCAGTGAAGCAAATTAGGCTAATTCAGCGTACGCTCGACAGGGTTCAATTAAGTTCCTTTGTCCTAGAACTGCAGTTACGCGTTCAGCACATACCTAAAGTCTCGAGGTTTCCAAAAACGGTGACGTTTCAGTCAGATGGGTATTGTACTCTGGTGGTCTCGCTTCTGCCAACTCGAGCCAATTAGGGTGCTGGCCGAACATTACCTAAGAAGGTCATTCAAATCTCGATTCCCCAAAACAACCTCTAAAAATGAATTTTCCCGTGGGTTCGATACCACCCACCTGCCCACGTCCTACTTTTATCACGAATTACATAATAAGTGTTTCAGGAAGAGGATACGAACCTTTTTAACGTAGAAACTGTTTATTGTAAGATGCGATTCTGGAAAATGGCACATTTCGAGGCGCTACATTCCACTGACACGCAATTTGAACCCTATATAAACAGTTTATATTTGCAATGAGGTCTAATTTTTTCTATATACACCATTGCATCTTTTCAATGCGCCCTGCGAGTATAGTGAGCGCCTGCAGGAGCCGTGTCCAAATATACTAAGCTTGTGGTATCTTCAAAGTAATTAATTTATCTTTAAAATAGTGTCGCATACGACGGATGACTTAATTTTTGATTGGGAAGAAGATACGCCTTTAATGGTAGACGACAACATAGAGCTGCCTCAGTTGGACTTGGTCAGAACAGACCGAGCCGACTGCACTCAAGTATATTCAACAGGTATTGGATCCTTCTATACCAGGCTTTTCTTTCGGAGCTTTAGTGGTACCGATGTTGCCTCAATTTTATATCCCAGGTAACTTCACCTGCTTGATGGTAACGTTCAATCTGAAACGGCGCTTGGGTTACTACCTATTCCATACGTATATCCCAACCTGCCTAATCGTCATAATGTCTTGGGTTTCCTTTTGGATCAAACCGGAAGCCGTACCCGCGAGAGTGACCCTGGGAGTAACCAGCCTTTTGACACTGGCCACCCAGCACGCTCGAAGTCAATCTTCTCTCCCTCCTGTCTCTTACATTAAAGCCATCGATATTTTTATGTCATTTTGCACAATCTTCGTCTTCAGTTCTCTCATGGAGTACGCGGTTGTTAACGTGGTTCTCGAGGACTCTGACAACCAAGGCACGGGCAAGAAAGTTAAAGTAAGTGGTCCCAGGTGTAAGAAAGCCTAATGGGGATCGTAGGGGGACTTAGTTCCGCCTCGTTAAACACTCGTTTTTCTTTTTACCGGTACTCAGGAAAATAACCCACGCATCTACAATCTACAACCAAAACTAGGAGTTCCGTCCGCCGCCCAAGTGCGCCGAAGAAGAGCCCTGCTTATAGACAAGTTCTCGCGGGTTTTGTTTCCCATGACTTTCACAGTATTGAACATAGCTTACTGGGTTTACTACGTTGGCATCAATTAAAGCAAAAAAGCGTAAATATAAAACAAAAAGAAAATCTTTAGATTCAAAGTATAAAACGTAAGATAGATCAGCAGCTACAGAGAATGGAACACAGTGCCTAAAAATATCTACATACACAGTCCTATTAATGCCTTAGGTTTTAATAGTAGGTTAGACTGTTTAGTAAGGAGAGCTAAAAAAGTGAAATAACCCGAAACAGCTAGGCAGTGAGCCAAGTGAACCGAAGATTGGGAGAAAACAAGTTACCCAACATTGAAAAGTAGTCATCAAAAAATATATTTAAAAAATGTTATTAATATTTTAATTATAAACAAATAATTCTAAATTCGTTTGAAATTTACATGTATATTATGCAATGGTCTTTAACATTTTTGCACGAGGAAGTGTTGTATATAATAATAGTTTACCTCCTTTCGCAAAATTTATAAAACTATGAAGCAAAACATTTCACCCAACTATTTATTTTCGTTTAATTAAATCCCTTGAATAGAATGCAGTTTCAATTAAAAAAAAATTACCCTAGTCATATTAACCAATATATCAGAAATGTTTTATATTTAATTGAAAGAAATGAGCCGAATTATAGTAAAAAAAATATTTTTCCGGGAATCTGCATTATCTACAAAAACAATTAAAATATTAATAATGATGCTTATTGAAAACTATCGTCATATTATTATAAATGACATAATTTTATGAAATTCAATGTTTAAATATATTCAAAATTGTGTGTAATATACTATTCCAATAATAAATTTTTATAAGAAATTACAAACGTGAAATTTAGTCAATTAATATTTTTATTTTTGTTTTTGAAAAAATATACATTTTTTTATCATTATTATGGAAGTTTTCAGAGCTCAATGGCCAAAGTAAATTTAAAAACGTTTCTGACAAAAAAAATAGCAAGAGTTTGGGAAACTAAAGACTATTTTCAAACCATTTAAAAATATAACTCACTTTCTACAAACAAGACACGCCAAAGTTTAAAATAAAACCATGAAAACTTATGGGACTTTTCTAACATTATATTTCCAGTGAAAGGAGCTGAAAATTTTATTAAATTTACTGAAATCCCATATTAACCTCTCATAAAAATGAAAAAATTTATTACACCCCATCCTAAAAATTGTTTTGAATACAGCTTTCAGTTTTAAGGATGTCATTATTATTTGATGCTTTAAAAAAAAATTAAATTTTCTTTTGAACCACCTTATTTTTGAATAGATTAAAATGATGCCCAAAACAGAATTTAAAGTTTGCAGTTTCAAGTTACATTTCTGGGGGGAAGCAAAATATACATGTATTTGTAAAAAGTTAAAACAAAAATCTTAACATTACCTATTTACAAAAGATTGAAAAAGCAAAGGATTTACCATTTCTTTTTACTTAAAATTTCCTGTTTGTCTTTTGTTTCATGGGTTTTTTCCTTTAATCACAATTGGAAAAAATCACATTTTAAATTTTCATATTAGGAACCAAGAGTTTTTCTGAACAAATTAAATGGTTTTCAATTTAAATTATAACTATACTATTAATGACTGCGAAACAAACAAGGCTAGTTCCATATTGAAGTCAAAATAATATTAAAATTAAAATTTACGGAATCTTCTAATTTTAGTCATTAAAAAAAAATCTGCGATTTAAGGAACAGTATAGAAAGCACAGATATTATTTATAAATTAAATATTATGGCTTTTATTCAAGCAAAGGTTACCTGACAACCAAAAGAGGCCAATTTCTCCATCTTTTTAACTTTGAACCAACTGTTAGGTCAGCTCTAAACTCGACTTACTTTTATATAAATTTATAAAAATTATTATATAGTAACTTCTCTAGGTAAAGAAGGTATTAATTCTATAAGCAACATTACTTTAAATTAATCATGAAAATTATTAGAAACCAGTATTACTGCAAACGGAAAGGGGAAATTTAGTTGTACCAAAAGCGAAAAATATTAAATATCAAGATTTATAACACACTAAAGCTTGAAGATAAATAAAAACAGGGAATATGGAACATTTCAAGTTTATGGTTAAAATGATGAAAACATGTCATTGAAAACCAAAATATTTAATTTTTTTTTATCTCTTATTAGGTTTAGCAAATAGACAATTTATTTTTGAACCTATCACAGATTTGACTAATAAAAACCCATATGCAATTTCACCATTGCTAAAGATTTTTTTTATCCTTTAACAATGAAAAGCTAGGTTAATTTGAAGAGAAACCATTTTTTTTGCAAGATTTTTTCTATTATCTTAGTGACTATTAGAAACATCCCTTATAAAAATAATAGTTTATTATTTTTCCTTCCTATATTAAAAGGCAAGTTTTGAAATAGCAAAGAAAAAAATATTGAACGTGGGAGGATTTTACATGAAACTTTTATATCAAAATAATCGAGCAAAAGGCATTATCAAAGTTCTAGATAAAGATTTGCATTGGAATTTTTAATTTTTTAAATTATAGATTTAGACTGAGCAGTTTCAAATTGTCCATTATCAATGAACTTCAAAAATATAATCAAAATTAATGAAAACTCTGTTACACGACCTTGTTAGGCCAATTTATTTATATTTAAAAATTAATACCTTTGTACTAACTGCTCCTAAAGACCTAAACAATTAAATTTAAACTTAATTAAAATAAAAGGTTTTATAGCTAGGCGGTAACATGGCAGTGGCTTTATTATCCTGTAGAACGAAAATCACATATAAATAGCTTATTATAGCTGTTAAAACTTAAATTCTTCATCAAGGTGGGAAGGAAAATAACTTTCTCTAATATCTTAATAATTTGGCATTGCAATGTTATTTTAGTAAATTTCTATTTTGTTGAATAAAAATTTTGTAATTTCACCACATTTTCTCTTTAAAATTGTACTCGAGTCTCATATGCAAAAACACGGCTCACACTGCTGTACTTCGCGCTGTTCTAAATCCAACTTTTTCAGCCACATTCTCAAGGAAGTTCGAAAAACCCCTATTCTCATTATTGCCACTTCTACACTTGAAACCAATTGCGGTTGTGTAGGCATTGTAAAAAAGCTTCCGCACTTCTTGCAATCGTTCCTGACGCATTTCACGGCAATAGGTTCTAGAACAGGAAAAACACTGAGGCTTCTCATGCGGATATTCCCCAGAATCGTGATACCTTAAAGGTACAGGTAACATTTTTATTTTTTAACATTATTATTAAAAGGTCATTAATTTTTTATAATTATATTACAACACTACATACTAAAAATACAAAAATAAAATTAAATAATGTAATAAAAATAAATCTTATTTGCCAAGTGCCCAAACTTCATGCTTAGACAAATAACCTACTGTTCCCAGGGATGCAGATTGCACAGGGTTGGGGAAAAAACAGGTTTTTTTTAATAAAAACCCTAAAAACAGGTTTTTTTTTTTGGTTTAAATTAGGTTTTTTAAAACACTTTATTTTACTTTTAATCTATTTTTCGCTTTTGTTTAATACATATTACGAATCAACTAAATAATTGAAGTGAAGAGAAGCACATTGTGAAAAACTAAATGAAAAGAGACTTAAAACGGTTTTAAAATTCACAATTTATTTATTTAAAAATCCAACGTTTCGGAGGAACTCTTCCTCCTTCTTCAGGGATTTTTAAAGAGTTCCTCCGAAACGTAGCATTTTTAAATAAATAAATTGTGAATTTTAAAACCGTTTGGGTCCTCATCAAATGATTTTTCATATGTGCTTTGTATTTGGGCCGAAAGGTTTAGCAATTCTCTTAATACGAGAGCTGGTAAATTTATGAATGGGATTTTTGCTTATGATTCAAGTTTATTAGTTTATTTGTCCAAGACTTGTAGTCCAATTATAAATACTCTGCTTTGGCTTCAATAAATTTTAATTATAAATGAATAATTAAAAAATTAAACTTACAGCGAAACTTTACTGTTTCCTGAATTATGATTGAGCTCTAAAGTTGGGGAGCTTAAAGAACTTCTCGTTGAAGAGGAGCCCCGAATACTCCCTGTACCTGATATGATTTGCCAACTAAAATAGCAAAAATCAACCATCAAAGATACAAATATAAGGGTCTTCTCTCCACCTCCCAAAAAAAACTCCCAAAGAATTTTGTTAATATCTTAGTTTACAATAAATTGAACTATAAGAACCTCTCATAAAAATGAAAAATATTCTAACCTCCCACATCCAACAGATGAAGAGCTTTCCGACCTTTGCCTGAGGCTATTTGGTACTGCGACGGGACTTGTACTACACACAATAGGTATTCCACCAATACCGGTTAAATTTGTGGCTGGTGACAAGTTTCGAAATGAAGGCGAGCAGTTTGATGAAGACGATGATGACGATAAAGCCATTGTAGCCACTGCGTGAGGAGAGAGCGCAGGGACGGGAGACGATATCTTGGCAGTTTCATGGGGTGGCGATTCATTCCCGTTATTAAAAGTTCTAGCGCTCGTATCACTGCTGCTGCTATTTGTAAGAGTCGGAGGGGTTCCGGGTGTAATTACATTAGCCTCAACACCGTCACTTTGTGATATTTTTGGCGTTTGAGAGTTCAGATGTTGGTGAAATGAGTGGTTGGAAGGCCATGAGAAATTAACGGAATTTGAAGGAACATTTCTGTTTCAAAAGCAAATTTTGAAAGTATGATCAGCTTCAATCATAAAAAGAATGGGAAAAGTTGCGTACCCATTTGATGTTATTAAACCAACGTCATCCCACATATCACCAACAGCGCTGCAGGAACCATTGCTGGCACTAGTGATAGGCACCGCACAAACAGTATTGGTGGAAAAAACCATCGGAGGATTGTTATCTTGACTGCGACAACTAAGGGAACTGCAACTACTGTTTAAGCTTGTGTCACTGCCTCGCTTTACAGGATCATCATCTAAGACAGAAGAAAATGACTAAATATATAAAAGGCAAAATCTTATAAATCAAGAACTAACCTAAAAGAATGCCATCTAGCTGACAATCTGACCCTGTTCTTGCGTTCCTATTACTTTTCCTAAAATATAGAAAAATTGTTTCATACGCAAAATCTTTAAAATAAAACTAAATAAATTAACGTTTTACAAATTATGAGCAGAAAATTCATCTGAAACTAGATATTTTAGGAAATAGAAGCAGAAGAAGAATATCTCTTCCCCCTTAAAAAGTCTGTCTGTTAGATCATGCCTAAAGATAAAGAAATATATATATATATATATATATTTATTAAATGTAAGAAACAGGAACTTATAACCCATAACCATGATAAAAAACTTAATATAACCTACCCAAATAAGTACCAATCGTAGGCAATTGTTAAAAATATAATTTCTAGAGCTGAAAGAGAGGCGTGAGCTTTTCCATCAGCCCATAACGATAGCCTGAGCAGGGACACAAAAAGCGGAGTCCTATCCCATCCTGATATGCAATGGACCAAAAGTCCCGAAGTTCCTTCTAATATATATTTTAGCTGGAGTTTCAGGTAGTTTTGGGTAAGTCTGACTAGGTCCCACGACTGTTTGAATAAAGGTTAAAATTGAATCAGCAAAGCTATATAATTGTTAGAAATAAATATAATTAAAAGTGAGTAACTAGCCTTGTAACTATCCCATTCAATATCTAACTGAGCAATGACAGAGTCTGACGGAACACCAATTTTTGCATCGACAAAAGCTTGAGTCCAATCAAAAACTAAACCTTCAGCACTGTAGCCATTATCACGATAATCCTTAAAAAACTCACATCCTGAAACATTAAGTTTTACAAATAAATGAACATTTCTTAGGCACCCCTACAAAAACAAGTTTTAACCTGGATAAGGCAATGATAGGATTGTAAATTCACCATATCGATTCTCCTTATCAACCTTTTCGGATGATGTCACGCTAAAGAATAATAAAGAAGCAAAATTAGAGCTTTCCAATGTGGTAAATGAATTGATACTCTGTCAGAGAGCTTACTTCATTCCAAACTTCACTTTCTTTTTCTCAACCATTAAATCACAAATATACCCAACAGAAAGAGCTTTCAGTAGTCTAATATCTTGCATTCGAACTTTGGAAAACAACTGCCATTCACTTTCGGATAAAAAATATAGTTTTAAATCTATCGTAGTAAGATTAAAAAACTCTATTGAGCATATTTACTTTGAACACTGGGGGATTTCTAATTCTTTAACATCTTTATCATCATCCCCCACTGCATCAGTCGTGCCTACACAACAATACCCAAAGCAAGCTGTCATTATTTAAGCTGACACACAATAGTTGTAAATTAGTATTACGGATTGTAACAAAAATAGAAGTAGTAAGAAAACTATATATACATAAAAAAGTCAATGACCTGCAAATAGGAAATCGTAGCCAGAACGACCATATATTTCAGGACCTCCAGAAAGGGTGGCAGATCGACAGATATACTAAATTGAAATGTAAATATTTGTTAGCATGACCAAAATACAAATATTTTATGGTATTAAATTTGAGTCAAAGCCGATCTGACTGTAAATTCAAGTTGGATTATCCCAAATGTCAATTTTAAACATTGATCTAGTTTAACAGTCAGGTAGGGCTATAAACTCAATAAAAATTGATAATTACTTTTCCATCGCAAAATATAACTGGAATAGGAAATCTTGCTCGACACCTAGCTACTCTAGCTTTTATTATCAATTCTCTAAGTTTTGTGGAATCGCAAACAGAATCCGCACTCCTAAATACATCAGTACATATTAAAATTTTAAAATTAAAATCAATGGATATTTTCTTTCTACCTATCAGTTGGATCATTTTCGTAGCAAGAGCAAATTGTCTGTTGGGGAATAACTAATTCAGACGGATATGTACTGACAAGTTCTCCAGCCTGATTACTTATAATCTGATTTAATGAAAATACCAAATATGATGGAAACATCAGGTTATATTAGTAACTTTAATTAATGGTAAGAAAAAATAGAATATTACGCTGTATTTGTAATCTTTAGCAAATAGCTCTTTACACTTCCTTAAAATTTCTTCATCCTATATAATAATAGAAAAGCCTTCAACCAAATATTTCAATGTTATTATCTTTTTCAATAAAAAGATATAAAGTAGGTCAAAAATATCCTGGTCCATTTGATTATATAAGGAATTTTGTGCTCTATTGAGCCACTTAAAGTTTAAAAGACCCTCATAAATTTGAAAATACACCAAAATATATCATATTGATGGAATTTAAATTGTATATCAATTATTGCAATAAGTATGTTAATTTTGTGAAAATTTTGCAATTAAACTTATATTTCATAATTGTTACATATTATCACATTTATTTATATCTCGTGTTAAGGATTTTGAAATCGTGCCACTGCTTGATAATACTATCACCGGTGTATAGTTGCAATTACTCTGAAGGATAATGGGTTGATAAGACAAAAAAAAATGGTGTTGTTATTTATTAAAAAATCATACTACTAAAAAACAAATAAGGAGTAGTGGTTTAAGCTGCTGATGTTAGACTAAATTAGTAATTAAATCAATAAAAAAATTATTCACCTCAATTTTTTTAGTATCATAATAATTTAAAAAGTCTAACAATTTCAAAGATTTAAAGTATGTAGGGTCAATGCTAGTGGCTTAGACACAAGGGCAATCCAATGAACGAACCCTCTTTACTAGTTTTAATGTGTTAATAGATCCGATCTTTGCTTGGCTAATTTCTACTTACATGACACACTAGCAGCATAGAAATTATTAATTGCCTTATGTAACTGTGATTCTTAAAAATGAATAAATTTATTCACATTACATGACAGTTCAAGAGTGAGGCCAGCATATTTGTTTTGTTTTACGTAAAAAATATATTGAATTTAATATTAATTATTTAAATGTGTCATATATAGCAGAAATTTCACTTATTTATAAAAAAAAACTGACAGGTAACATTACACCATGTAATTGGCATATTTCTTCATAACAGATGCAGTTTCTTATATTTCTAGTTTGAGGAAATGTCATATCAGTACAAACAGTGGAATTGGGAAGTAATAGGATCCTTTCATTAGAAATGAAGTCAGTTTTAACCCAAATATTTTAAAGAAGTACCAATGGCCATCCCTAGAAGCCATTCAGTAAAGATAAGTGTTAATATAAAATTTTTGGAAAACGCAATTTTTAGTGATTTAAAATAGGCCGAATGTACCCAGAATTCAAGCCTTCCAACATTTCAGGTTATCATTATACGAGTAGTAACCCTATACCCATCGTCCAAACAAACAACTCTTGTACTGTTCATGGTAACTGGGTTATGGTTTCGAGGTTTTGACCACGCTGTAAAATCGCAAAGGCCCACCGATACCCCAAAATAAGGTTTATATCACACCATTTCCAAAGGCCATAGCTAAGGCCCGATGAATCGGCTTTTCAAAGCGAAGTTTAAAAGAATTTTTACCTTACTATTCGTATCCCCAATACGAAACGGGCTTTTTGAGAAGTGTTCCAGAAGGTGCCTTACGTCTTCCACACTTATTGGTTCCATAACGGTAAACAACGGTAACAAAACTATTTTAAACTTAAGTTAATTAACTTTAATTAAATTAACGAAGCTTAAATGTAAACCGGCTCGAAGACGAACATATCTTTTCTGTAGCCCCATTCTTAAAGCACTCACGAAAAATTTCGCAATGGAGAGCAGGGGAGCGCCATCTTGCCAACTTGTGATTATCCTTGATATACACGGCTGCCAGAATTTCAGGTGTTCAGTTTGCTGCGTTGCCAGAAATTTTGTTGCTTTCTTGTATTAAAGGGACCTCTAGTAGACCTTTTTTTGTTCCATTATAGTTGGCGAGCTAGGGCCCCCGAACCACTGAAATTATATATGAAGCTGTATAAGAAGAAAGCTACGATTTCTTCATCATTAACTCTGGACCAATATCAATGTGATCCCCCCCGCCTAAAATGTTTGTCTGGAGGCGCGCCTGACTAGCAAGGTCTATGGAGCTAATATTTTAGTGCGGACCGATTAGAGCCGTACCTTTAGCCGATGCTTTTCATTGGATGACGTACGACAGTAACACCATCTCTGCCGCGTCTTTTTCTCGGAGGTTGGAGCTTACGCCGGTGGGAATATCGTTAATGTAGACCAAAAGAGGCATCAGCACGCTGCCCTGGGGAACCCCACTAACATCCGGAAGAGAGTCATTAAATAAGCCGTCAACCCGCACTCTCTGAGATATGAAATCCAGGATGGAAGGAAGGAGGAAGTCCACCTTTGGTGGGCGTATAAGCCGGGAACTCCAACATGAGCTGGACACTACAAGAGATTTATGGGCCACTGGTATTCGTCATAAAGGTCGTGAAAGGTGGTGATCACCGGGTCCATAGAACGAGAGTGGAGCTGCGTCAGAGCGCTTTCCGAATCCGAGCAAATAACCAAAGCGCCTTGGAGGTTGACAGACGCGTAAGACAAAGCCATTTGAATAGCGAAGAGTTCGATCCTATTTATGGGATAGCCGGAATCCACAAGACACGTCGAGCCGACATTAATAGCAGGGATCACGAAAGCCACAGACGCCTCACCCGAGTCCTCAGCCAACGAGCCTTCGGTATAGATTACTGTAGCGTCCTTTTCGTGAGGTTCTAGAGTCGTGAGGAAAAAAGGTCGCAGCATATCTGAACTGTTGTCCTCCTTAGCGGTAGTGAGCCAAGTCGAGAGAATCGTCTCGGGTTGGCGGTTCCCAGGACGGCGAAACCTTGAAAGACAAATGGCGGTGGGAGGTATTGAAGAGCCAGCTTAGAATATGGGCCTGTGCCAAACGCCAAGCCCTGAGGAGGAACGGTAAACGTCCTACCAGGAAGCAATGTTCCAAAGTCTCGAGAGGAGACAATCCTTCCCTCAAAAAGGAGGTGTAGTAAGCGGGAGTGTCCGCCACGTCGCACGGAGCGAGGTTGAGGAGGTCCAACAAATCGCGTTTGAAGTGCAATGGAGGAAGCGCTGCTTCCACCTCCATGAGACTAAAGGCCGTTGAGAGGGGACCCCAAGGATGGCCCTGAGAGCCGCATTTTGAACCTCGTCGAGCTTAGCAAGCAGAGTGGAGATGGCCGACGCATAGAGAGAGCTGGAATAATCCATCCTGGATCGAATTAAATGGGTGTAAAGCAGTCTAAGGACTGCTCTGTCTGCCCCCCAGCCAGTCGTAGAAACCGCCCTCAAAAGATTGATACGCTTCAGAGAAGTCGATGTGGGCCGCCCATGAGAGATTGTCGTCTATCCTGACCCCTAGATATCTGTATGACGTCACCCTCGACAGGATATTGCTTCCTAGCTGAAGTTGAAGAGCGTCCGGAATCTGTTTGACCTTGGATGGAACCATGTATTTGCATTTCAGCAGCTGGAAAGTTAGGCCCCATCTTGCGCCATAGGACGAAACGTTGTCCAGGGCGACCTGCATGGTCGTATATAGACACCCAAAGTCCCGACCACATATCCAGGTGGTGATATCATCCGCGTCTTCAACTTGGTCGACCACCCTGGGGCATAGCATGGGAATCCCATCCAGCAAGATGCTGAAGAGGAGGGGACTTACCAAGCTGCCCTGAGGGACGCCTCGCTTAATCGTAAAAGGTGTCGATAACTCGCCGTTGACTCGTACTTGGCAGGTACGATCTGTCAAGAAGCTTTCCACCCAGCTGAGAAGGTTGCCCTTGAGGCCGCAACGTTGGAGCTTATGAACACTCCTGAAAGCGTCTTTTAGGTCCAGGAACACCACTAGACAATGTTGGTTGGCTGCTAGGGCCCACTGAGCCGCCGTAGTCAGCCGGAAAGCATTATCCCTTCCGGAAACCCAATTGGTCTTGGGGGAGAACATGACTTTTCTCCAGGAACCAGACCCGACGGCCCAGTACTAGTTTTTCCAAGTTTCGGAGGAGATAAATGTCTCTGTATGAATTAGCAGAAGTGGGGAACTTTCCCGGATGGAGGATGGCTGGCTTCCACCTCGACGGCGTGATGCCTGCCTCCCATAGGCTGTTGTAGAAACTCAGAAGTGCTGTGCGGAACGCTGGAGTAGTATTTTTGATAATAAGGTTGGAAATGTTGTCCACGTCTTGAGCCGTATTGTGTAACCCGGAGATGACCCCATATATTCTTCCGAGAAAGGGGCATTGTACCTGGTGGTAGGTCGGGCGAGTATTGGTTCAGGGACATACACCTGACCAGGTCCAAGCGACGGTGGATAGTGAATGTCAGCGCCAGCTGAGGATACCAAACACCCGACAACCTTTTTCCGGTCCGTGAGTATTTCAGCACCATTATGGAGCATGAGGAGCTTCCTGGGGCAGATCCCATTTTGAACCACCTTACCTGGTTCCAAACAGGAGGAATGGGCGTGTGTGTATGTAGCCTGTCGCAATAGGCCCTCAAACTAGCACGCTTCATAGGCAACCTGGTCCAACAGGAGGCCCGACCGCTGGGCCCTGTGACGGGCCTGATGGACTTCCTTGGCCTTGTTAGAACCGCTTTCATCCCACCATGGTGGCTGACGAGGAGCCGAGCATTCCCCGCCGTTTGGATAGGAATCGTAGCCGGGGCCGTCTGGCGGAGAAGATATTCCGCAGAGTATACTGATAACGGAGTGTCCCCCAGTGTGTCGTCCAAAAGGATTCTAAAACGTTTCCAGTCCACCGCTGGATAGTGCCTGTCATGTGATGTATCTCTGGGTTTATAATAACAACCACCAGGTGGGGTAGAGGCAGAGAGAGACGGGATGAGATAGACCAGAGACGGAAAAATAGTCACAGAATAAACATCACTTTAATTGTCTCTAAAGTTATTTATTTAATTATGTCATTATTCATTCAATAACTAACATAACAGTGCCAATGCATACCACTTGCCGTAGAACGTGGAGTTTGTGCTGGGTTCCGCGGTTTAAGACAGTCCAGGGGAGGGAAAGAGCCAATGCGGAGCTCACGAAAGTCAGATCGAGGGCAGCCTCTGGACCCCGAGTTGGGCGGTGGGTGGAGTCTCCAGTGCCTAAGCTACCACGTTCTTTTTTCCAAATACTAATTTTTGTCACCCGTAGATGACACTATTACGTAGTGCATCCAGAAAATTTGGGTCTTTTGCTAGCTGTCTCTTCCATGTTCTTCCCACGGGCCCGTGTGCAGCGTGAAGTATCTATGCTATTTCATGTATCTATGTTTGAAACTTGACTATATAGCCCTCTGTGCCATGGCATAAGCGATATTTAGTTTCTAAAATTTTAATACACATGTTTTTGAGTGAACGAAAATAGGTAAGAATATTGATAATACATTTCTTTACTTATGATTATCAAGTAATTTTGTAAAAGTACAGGTTAAATCGCCCAATCCCGGAAACATTTTGTGGATCGAGTCAACGACAAACGCCTGTCTCCTGATTGGCTCAAGTGATTACGTAAAACGCAGAAAAGCACCGCCCATCATAGCCCCATATGGTAGAAAGGGTAATAATAATTATGATATAGTGCGATATTCATGGTTGAAATTAATACATTCATGATCCTACCAAGTGGAGGCAGAAACCGTACATCAGAATTAATTTCAGGTGGGGCTAAAACAACATCTAACGTATTTTTTGAGAAATAGGCGCTTAAATAAAACATCTTCCCAGAAATTGCCAAGAAGTAATATTTCCGACAGCCAGGACTCATAAGTTATTATTTATATAGTGCTTGTTGAAATATTAGAAAGCCGGAAACTTTCTCGAACGTAACATCGGTTTTTTGCTAAGCCTTAACATGCCAAAAAAGTTACCTGGTTAAAAGGAAACACTTGTTGCATACCGTACTGCAAAAGTAATGTTTAGTTCTAAAGGAATCAGTTTTCATCTTTTTCCAAAATATAATTTTATACGAAAAGAATTAACTCTGCCTCCACGAGAAGCTTTAAAATTCCCCGGTATTATAAAAATATTACATATAATTTTAATTATTTATACCATAAGAGGATGATAATAATAATAATATTATCTTCTTATACTTAGTTTTAGTAACATTATATAATTTACCTTAAAATATATTATCAAAAATTAACATTAGTACGTTCCTTATACACGTGAGCCGACGCGTTTCTTATCTGACGCAAAATTATCATGAGGGCAAAAACGCGTCTCCATTTGGCTTAAATATGACTTTTTGGCTAGCCATTCTAACCGTTTAACCGACCGACCGGAAATAGCTCCTTCCCAGATGAATTTGGAAAGGGAAGTAGAAACCGAGTATCTTTTATTGAAGCGTCCATTAGACCACGGACTTGCGACCAAAACGAGCCTAGGTGGCGTAACGGCACAATCTTCTCCGAAGTAGCGTCTGTGATCTAGCGTCTGTACCTACCGACGAATTAAAAAGTCATAAGAACGTTTTTTTCTTAAATAAACTTATCAAAATGTAAGCAAACGATGCAAATATTATATTAAACTGGAAGTATCATTATTTATAAGGTAAAATCTACGAATAGCGATGAGGAAAAACTAATAGCGTCTGCTTTAGCCACAACCCGTCTAGGTTTCAATGGCGAACCAAAGGGGGCGTAGCGATAGCAACATGCTTGTAGAGTCCAGAAAGTCCCATAGAAATCTTATACTCCTACCTAGATTGCTCCCGTCTACGGGAGAACCTGACGCCAAGTCATTTTGTAGCAACGACTAATGATTATATAGTCTTTGCTTAAGCTTCAGCCAATCAGCGGCCATTAATTGACTACGGCAAGCCGCTAGCGCCATAGCATGGCGGTTAAAAATAGTAGAAGCTCAGAGGATTTTTACAGGTTCCATCCGATCCAAGCTCGCAGAATTCCCATAGGTTTTTGCTGGAATTGTTCACATGAACCACTTCAACGTTTTTGGATTTTTATTTAATAATAGTGTTAAGATTTTTTGAACTTTTATTTTTGTTTTCATATTTACTTATTATAAGGAATATTTAAATGCCATTGTGAGGAAGATAAATAAGATTTCGTTTTGGTTCGCTTTGAAAATATTTAAGCCTAGGCCTGACATAGGCCTAACTTTTAAAATAGCAGGCAATGTCAAGGGCAGTTTTGGGAGAAGCAGTGACTGAAGGTCCTTAGTATTAACCTTTGTATTTAAAGGTTATTTCACATTTAAAGTAATTAATATTATATTTATTATTATGTTTGTAGAAACTTAGATAAACAAAAACCTTATGAAAGAGTAATTATATCCCAGAAAAAATACATTACACTAACGAATGACAATTATGACGAATTGACGACAGTCATTGAATTAAACAGCAACAGTCATACTGATAATTGTCTTATTTTTCCAAACTTTACCTTCTATTTAATAATATGCTTTTTGTCTAGAAGCTTATAGCCCAGATAAATATCTCGCACTCTGCTTAAATTCAACATTCCACTGTTAAACAACATAAGAGATAGTACTCAACGAAGACCGATATTTACAATGTTAAATAAAGTGTTTTTAAAAAAACGGATATTGCAGTAATTATAGTCCTGAGTTGTTGTTCCACTCATAGAAATAGAAATTAGACTAGAAGCACTGCCCTTTCCGCCAATCCCAAGGGAAACAGGCGAGCTAGAAGGCTGACATTAGGGTGGAATCGCGATGTACGCGCCATCTGACAAACGCATTAAACATTAGCTGAAAACTATTCGTGAGTTCTGAACCGTTAAGAGAACGGCTTAGGACTAAGCTGTGACGTCACGCAAAAGTTCTGGATAGTTCAGAACGTTTGGACGAATAGTTGTGATTCGTACGATTTGACGTACGCAGCCCGATGTGCAGACGAATTTTAGAGATTTCAACCTTGAGTTCCGGCCAGTACTTGCTCTTGAGCAGGTACAATTTAGAACGGTTCCGAACGGTTCAACAAGAGGTTCTTGTCTGCGAATAGTTTGCATTTGGGTAGTTCTAGAATTTTTTTTCCGAATAGTGCACATGGGGACTGGTTGAACGGTTCAGAACTCACGAATAGTTTTCAGCTAGCGTCACCATGGCTACGACGCGAATTTCGAAGAGGGATAAAAAAAAGGCGATCCACTGCGCATCACGTCGTGCGCAGCGGCGGTCTTTTCGTGTTTAAACTTTTGCGTCTAAAAGCATATCCGCAAAAATGGTTACAGACTGCCCTTTTTCACATTGTAAAGAGAGATCTGGGAAAGAAATAAAATATCATTTCATAAGTATGTAATATTATAGAAAATATTTTATAATAATCTCGGAATAAGAGATTTTTTTTACACTAAGATTTCCTCTGAGAAATGCTGAATTACTAGGAAATGGGTTTTAGCGGTAAATCGCGAAAATTGGACTCCATCTTCAATTAAGCCTACTTCATATGACCAGAGATCCTGGCAGTTATAGAGATGCGAAACTCCCTATACCCTAAGCCATCCTTGCCTAAGCAAACCAGTTTTTTAAAATTTTTACCGATCGCAGCGACGCCTGTACGTGGGGAGTAATCGCAGAGATCCTAGGATTGTTACCGTTGTTTACAATTTTTGCGTCTCTCGGATTGAAACGGGCGCTTCCTTCCGGCCGAAGGGCGCCGCTGATGCTTGCATTTTTTTGTCAGGTTTTCGGCGGAGTTTCGCATCTCTGCCAGGATCTCTGATATGACTTTGTGTGTAGACAGTGTATGAAATTTACTAACAAAATGGAAGGCACCATTTGAAAGCAAGTAAGTAAAAATTACCCTATACATTCTGAAATAAAAAACTAACTGAAATATGAATAATTCTTTATTAAAACAAGAATTTGAAAGAGCTCCCAAAAATATCTATTCCAGAACAAAGCATATTTACATCTTCTAGAGTATGCCAATTTATTGATTTTGGTAATTGTAATTTAGTTTCCTTATTTATCCGAGGTTATTTCAGAAAACTTACGGAAAAAGTGAACTACCGGAAACCACTCAATTTGACTTGACTAATACCATATGTAACATAATCACTCATAAGTATGCCATAAAAGCATTTTCGTCAATGAAACCTTGTTCACGGGATATGACGTAAATTACGTCACTTACAACTCCGTGACGAAATTCGTGTCATCAACTTTTCTGATGGGAAATGGAAGTTAGTGAAAATTCCTCGCGCGTTTCTGGCTTTGCCCATGTCAAGTTTAGTTCGTGCCTCGCGATCACATGATTTCATTTCCATGGTAACCTTTTCAATAGCGCAAGGATTTTAAGCATTTTTGCATTTTGGGTCCGCTTAATGTATGTTCCGCGTGAAACAAGGTCTCATTGAATTTTTTTCAATGGAAATGTTATACAGAGGCATACTTATGAGTTTAAAAGACACTGAAAGCTAGGAGCAACAAACACAAGGAGAACGCCGCTAGCCTTTAAACACGCTAACGAAGGGTTGTGTACGAATTTCATTGGACGAGCGTCACGAGCCTTTACTCTGAACGTTTTACGGGCGGGGGGGGGGGGAGACAATTTCCGAATTTTCCACTTCCGACGGCAGCAGGCGCTAATGCGTCTAGCCAATGAAAAACGTACACAAGAAGATCCACGACTTTTGACGGGTTGCGTTCTCCTTGTGTGGGGTGTTGTGTTTCTTGCTCCTAGGTGAAACCAAGATTTTGGAATCTCATGTGGGCATATTCTAAACCACACTAAAATAATTAAAATTTAGTTATTAACTGTGATGATTTGTGGTATTTCAGACTTACAATGATTGTGCAAAGTTAACGTGTGAATTTAAGGGTGACACGGTAGATATAATAGATTCTTGAGATTTTTATGATTTTCCTAAAGTTGTTTAAATAACTTAATATAATGTCAGATAAATAAAAAAAAGTTTTTATTACGTTGCTTACGATCTGTTTTATGTTATTCCACGTGACCATATTTACTTATTTAGTTTAAATTGTTTCTATGAGATGGCGCGACTATCGCGATTCCACTCTGATGGCAGCCTTCTAGCTGGTACGTCCCCACCCAATCCAATCATGCTTCTAGTCTAATTTCTATTTCTATGGTTCCACTAGGCTCACTGAATTTCCTGAAGTAATTTTTACCAAATCATCAATTTGAAAGCCCGCCGTTTGTTAACATTTCAAATTGCTTAAGGAAACCCAAACTTTTACCTGTACAACGACACATTACCGTCCACCGCAAATCGTTTTCTACACGTAGAAATGAAACATCGAGGAGTCATAACAACAAACAACGCAATAGTTATCCAAAACGTTTTCATATAAGAGAAAAATCTTTACGAGTAAAGAAACAGTCTACCATGTTTAAAAACTACATTAAACTCGATCACGGCCCCCTGCACGCGCTCACGTGAGCGCGTGCAGGGGCCCGTGACTCGATTGACGTGGGCCAATCAAATGCGGGTTCTTAAGGTGACGTAATCTAAAATCAAATTATTATTTTCAGTAACTGAAACTAGATGGCAACGAGGCGTTGCCGTAGTCACTCTTTGAATCGTGATTGGCTGATAAAGACGAAACCTCCGAAAATGTAATTGGCCCATTTTGTATTTATACGGAATTATTCTATGTTATAAGATTTCAATGGAAAGTCCACTCCACCTCGTAGTAGTTCTGATTGAGAAAATCTGTCTCAAATTAATGCGTCATTTGATGATATTATCAAAGAAAATATTTTAAACTAGTCAAAGACTCTTAAGTCGTGAAAACATTGTGATCGACCAAAGTCATGTAACTCAAGTGATAATAAACTCCTATTTTAATTGTGACGGGTAAAGCAAAATGTTGGCTGTCCTACTAAAAAAAATATCCTTATGTCCAGCCTTGGTTCCGGGCCCGGTACGCACCGAAGAAACCAAAATAAAAAGCAGGTTCGCAACGAACCGAGCGCTGCGGAGTGGTTTCTCGTTGAACCTTGGATTAACAATAGTAGGCACTACTATTGTTAATCCAAGGGTGATCGCAGTACAGGTTGGCGATCACGTTTCAGCAGCTCATGAAAATAAGGTAAAGGTGATCGTTTACGTCATTTTCATGAGTTACGATAAGTAAGTGCTTCTGTAACCTCCTAAAGGGTCCCAATTTGCCCGCTCTCCCATATAGCTTTTGAAATTTTACGCTCCGTTTAGTGGTGTCATAAGTGGCATAATTACCCTAAGTGTGTCAGTAAGATAAATTTTACAATGATACCTTGTTTAACGGAAATGACGTAAATGACGTCACTTTTTCCAGTGACGAAATTTACGTCACTTCATTCGGGGACGAAATTGGCGGGAACATTACAAAGATGACATAGGGTACTAGATCGGAATTCGCGAGTCCTACGTTTGTTTGGTCCGTGTAGAACAAGCTCTCATTGATGAATTTCTATGGTAAAGGCACACTTAGGGTAATTATGCCACTTATGGTGGTGTGTAGCTGAAGTAATCCTTCGAATTGTTGTGCCGATTTGCCTAAAACCCTTGGCTTCTGCGGGACATAACCAATAATATATCTGTTTAATTAATATAATACAAGATGCCAAAGGATGTAAGTTCAATACCTTTGGTGTAAAAACCAACCATCACTAATTAAACTAAAAATGATTTTTTATGGGGTAGAAGAACATATGAAGAAATTTAAAACTGACTTATTGCATATAGTACGCGTTTTGCGATAATTTACTATATTTCCGATATTTATGCGATTTTTACAAGGAATAGTTCTGTTCCTCCGAAACGTAGGATTTTTTTTTAAATAAATAAATTGTGAATTTTAAAACCGTTTTAAGTCTCTTTTCATTTAGTTTTTCACAATGTGCTTCTCTTCACTTCAAATAAGGCCGACTAATCAAGCGTGTTGTAGGAACTTGGAAGTAACTATGGGTGAACAATAAATAAAAGGTTAAAGGTTAAAGGTTTATTTGTTGATCGGACAAACGTACACTCCTTTGAATCGGAGCGGCATCACCGACAGTAAAGTGGGAGCACAATCAGTGGCATAAGTAAATGATAATAAGTAATACACCTACTTAGTAAGTACAAATTAATAGTAAAAAATAATTAAAAAACACATAAGAGATAAAAAATATTTGAGTCACAGCCAACTATAATCAAGTACTACCACACTGTAGTGAGTAATCAAAGTTAGCCGTACTTATGTAGTATAATTTTCTAGAAAATTCGATAATTTTTGGGCGTCGATATTATAATTTCAGTTTTGGGACCTGGCAACGCTGCCTAGCTGTTCTTCTCTAAATATCAGAAAAAACAAGGTGGCAAGCTTGCCAAAATATACCTCTCCTCGGAAGAATTGTCCCTAGTGGTATTAATTTCTCGAGATGATCCTTAAAGATATATCTCCGCAATTCAGAGTTATTTACTAAAAACGTAATCCCGGTTCTATCCCTCCCGGTATAAAATTTTAATTATAATTAAAATAAATGAGATGAAACAACCGATTTTAATTTATTCAAAATATTATAAATTAAGTAGTTACAACAGTGAGTTAGACGTACTAAAACAATGCACAATTGAATTTAACCCTTTTTACAGTACAAGTTTATCAGTTGAATATAATACGAAGTAAATTTTAATGAAAGAAATATCTACAGATGGTATTTGTATTTTTCTCACTTACGAAATACTGGCCGCATCTTTAACGCTCATTTTATTTCAACACTCGTAGACTTCCAGTTGACGTTGTGACACATACCGCATGAAAAAGACCAATACCATCCAATTTCCAATATCATATAATGACTCGCACACCCAGGAAATCATTGACTGCGTTAGAAATCGTATATATCCAAATATCCACACCAAATGTATTTACAAGAAGCAAAAACCTTACCATCAACAAAGCACAGAGAGCCACTAGACTAACTGACAGCTCTCAAAGCAATAAACGTTAAATTATCGCCTTTGCATTAACACAACTATATATAGGTCGTTAATAAAACCCGTAAATAAATAACAAAAAACTAACAAAGTGGACCACCCACAGGGTCTACCCTTTAACCCTCTTATCTCGGCTGACTGCGCTAAAACAAGATTTGACCTTTAAAATTGCATACGTAAAAAATGTAGACTTTAAAAACCATTAATATACTTTTCCGCTAAGCTGAGTTTATTATTTTCATAAAAGTGTAACATCTATCGGTGGTTCTGTGGTAGAACATTCGCCTGTTGTGCAGAAGGGCTCGGGTACGAAACCTGGGCGGCGCTTTCGTTATTAATCAACAGAGAATACGCTACAGTAGAATTACTTCGATGCAATAATTTAAATGGATCACGAAATTTCGTTCTATTTAATAACAACCGAAATTTAATACTCTGTTAATTTGTAATAAACGCTTCCGGTAAAGCTGAAGGTCTAATTTTCGATAAAGCGTAATAAGTGTCGGTGGTTCTGTGGTAGAACGTCCGCCTGTTAAACAGGAGGTCTCGGGTTCAAATCCCGCCTGATGCGATCGCAAATTGATACTAAGACGAATACCGTAAACAATTGGTGGAAACCCTGCCATTTGGACGTTGAGACGTTTATCGTAACCCTCAGCACTCGGTCCGTCCCAAAAGTCAATAAGAAGAAGTTGAAGAGCAAAGACGCATAATGCAAATTCAACACTTACAACCGCCATAACAAACAAACTCAACATTCCTACATACACATAAACATTTCAACAAATTCCCATTACAACTGAGCCGCAACCGACGCGACGGTGAGCGTTAACGAAAAAAACAACCAAACCGCACCCTACGCAACCCCAACTTTACCCGTTAACGCTCACCGTCAGACGGTGGTTTTGCCAACCTTTAAACACGATTTCACGACTTTTCACCGGTAACGCGTATTGGACTTTGCCCCCGGTAACGCGTTCGCAGAATATAGACACACACACACAGACACGATGATTGTAAAACCCCTCCTAAGGGACATAGTCCCCTCGGAGAGGTTAAAATGCGCGTAAAGTTTTGCAACTAAGCCAACACAAACACAATTACATAATAAATTCAAGTACCCGCCACGTGACATTATCTGTGATTCATGATTCAAAGTGAAAGTTCACAGTTCAAACTTTATGTCAAAAACTTTTACCACGTCATATATCAAAAGTGTTTTGAAGGACATGAGTTAATCTTATTTAAAGAATTCTTAGAAGAAATAAGTCAGTGTTCTTTACAGGTTACCGTACTTTTTGAAAATGACTTTACTTCACTTGGACCCAAATGACTTGGTAGTCACAAAAGTTGATATGGGGAAAATATTGTTTCTCAAACGGCACTTGGATGCATTTTTAACACTCTATGAAGAACAGGTGTTATATTATTACTTAAGACGTACTTTATTCATATTCCACTACCAAGTACCAAGTTGCCTACCCTAAACCAATTTTATCCCTAATTAACTAGGGAAAAGCTTTCTGGTTACGGTATATAATATCATTTAGAGACGTCATGTATAAACATCATTTTTCAGATTTAAAGGTATAGAAATGAACAAATCGCACATCATGAAGTATTACAAATTTGAATTTCTCTAGTCTTCCATGCCATTATGTAAACATAAAGTTTCTCATATCAGCGATGAAGCTTTTATTACATTACATCGAGAGTTTATAGAATGTACTAAATCCAAAAAAGTAAAATCTTCAGTATGGGATATGATGATTGTGGTTATATACTACATGCAATACCCTACATTACATGGTATATAAACATCTTCTCTTTCATTAACATACTCTTCAATTTCATAATTTTTATACTTATTAGGTAATAATCCTTTTCAGCAAGCAGAAACTAAGTGAGTTATGTTTACTTCATATAGAAAATAACTTAACTTAACTTAAATTGTTTTTCACAACAGAAGTCCATTTACACGTTTTTTCGGGTGTACTACAATTTCTACAATTCAGAGAGTACAAAATTGTTAATTTTCCCTTAAGAGAACTGCTATTAATGAAATATTTTTTAACTACTTTTAGCAAATAATGGATGGATTGATAGCGCCTGTTTTTATATGTTTTACTTCAAACTTACACGCTTTATTAGAACGTTGGATGAAAGAAAAGAAAAATCCTAATAATACTAAATCCTTTAAATGGTTTCATCCACCTGAATGGACTAAATCTAAATTTATACCTAGTAAATTTGAAATATATATAGCTTGTTATTACGGTAATACTTTAGAGAAGGAATTAGATGTAGAAGCCAATATTCGGGTTTTGAATTATCAGAATAGACCCGAAAAACCTCGCACTCCATTTGATGAAAAAAAATATGGTTTATTGGATTTTGATTGCGATTGTGAAGTTAAAAAGTGCGAAGATCAAGTTCCCTTTAAAAAATGTAAGTATTATTTTTAGAATTTAATTGCGTTACTTTAGAATGTCCAAAATTTTATGCTAATTTTTATTCTTAATTAAAGATGTTTTTAATGAAAAACAATATAAATGTAACCATAAAAAAGAGGACTTTAAAAACTTTGATTATTTGGAAGTATTGGACCCTGATATTGTAAATAAAAATACTAGCTTAAAATTTTATAAAAAAAAACTTAACACTTTTACATCATTAGGAAGATTCAATTGATATCTCATGTCCTGTTTGCACTGAAGAAGCAAAGAAAACTATTGTAAAAACACTATCACATAAAGTTCAATCGCATTATATTAAAATATCGTATAGTTATTTAAATTAGCTGAGGATAGATTCCGTAGAGAGGAAATGTTGGAAGAGACGTTAACTCATCCAAAAACAACCAGTCGAAAAAAGAAAGGGAGAAAGAAGTCCAAATGTGCTCAACCAGCTAAGCTCTCTGAATTTCGCGATAAGTCTGATTCCATTAGTGAATGTGAAGGGGCTGTTGGTGGATTTGTTAGCTCCGAGTTATTCGTAGCTAATCAAGTGATCCAAAAGTGTAAAGAAAAAGGCTTTACCGAAGATAAATTGAAGCTCATTAAAGATAATATTGACAAAATTGAACAGTCTGTTAAAGAAAAAGGTACATTAACAAGGAATGGTTGCTTTGCTTTAGCTATTTCTCTTAGCTTATTCATCTATTTTAGGAAGTTTGGATACGAATCACCTTAATTTGATGCTGGAAACGGGAGCTATATTAAAGTCTTCAGAAAAAACTAGGGCTAAATCTAAGATTTCTCCCACAAAAGGTAATAACATTTTAAGCGAGACAAGATTTTGGTCAGAAATTTCAACAGTAGACCTTTTGGGCCTCGTCACTACTGGCTTTCCTTGGTATTAGTAAAACCAGGAAATTATATTTGTATACACTTAGAATGTTTAAAACTGCAAATGGGTGGTCTTCAATGAATGTAAGACGTAATGCGTATCTTCAACATTCTTTTTCCTTAGACATTCCAAGTTTATACATAATTTCATGGTAAAATTATTATGTTTTTAGAAATTGCAGAGTCCAAAAAAACTTCCAAATCTAAAGTAAATTCCAACAAAGTGCAAATTCAACCTATTCCCACATCTGCAGAAACGAAATCCATGAAAGAATCAACGAATTTGCAAGGAGTTAGTTTCCGTTCCTGCTCTAATTGCCACAAAGTGAAGGATGAGGGTGTCAAACTGAAAAAATGTGCCTTGTGCTTTAAGGAAAACGTTTCTAAAATTCGATATTACTGTAGCCGAGAATGTCAGGGTACGTATAGTTATATTAAGCTGAAACAGGGTGACCACAGAAAATAATTTTAACAAGAAGCCACCAACAGTCATCGAATTATGAATAAAGAAAAACAATGCTAACAGGACTGTGGATTTTAATAAGAAAAATGCAGTACTTCAGCAGAATATGCCTTTGAGGTGGTTACAAAATTAGGACTCATAGGCATATTCTGCCCAAGTACTGCGTTTTTTCTTATTAAAATTAACGTTTCTATTACCATGGTTTTATTTTAATGAGCAGAGAAGATCCAATAACATTATCAAGAAATATAGGAATTTTGTAGTTGATTCATAGGTTCAAATTAAGGAAAAATATAGGTTTCAAATAGTTATATAGCGAATTTGGTTTATGGATTTGCTCATTGAGCGACGATTTCTAATAGGGTGGAAAATCATATGGCTTTGGTCTGTGTGAAGTGACAACTTATGTAATTTTATTCAAAAGATTTATTATAAGTGTGGTCACCCTGCTAAAATTTAGTTCAAATATTAATAAATCAGGGTATTTTAATATAGCTGATGATTGGGTCAAATGTCACAAAACTGAGCATGACAAAGGAATGGCCTAAAAAACTTTACACATTTATTAACTTCATGTTTAAGAGCATTTTATTTGAAGAAACGGATTTTATTTCTTAAATTTAGAAATAAAATTTTTTTGTATTTACAAACTAATGTTTTTTTTTTGAAACTGCACAAATTTAAGCCAGATATATAAAATGCTCAATTGTACTAAATTTATTTAAATTGCACTTGTTTGAAGTAAAATGGGAAGGAAACTGTGAATGTAAAAACCACTGGTTTGCTTGCATGTACCTTATCACGTTGCTATCAATTATCTTTATTTCTGATAACATTGGATACTGAGTCGTAAATTACACAAACCACATAATTGATGCAGGAATATACTTTATAGATTTCTATTATAAACTACCTCATAAATAAAGAAATTTTTGTTACAAGTAAATCATAAATTTTTAAATTTCAATAAACAATTTTTGTAAATTTTACAATTCAATTTCTAAGTATTAAATTTTTGGCCCTATAAACAAAAGTAAAAATTATATTCTATTTGTTATAAATATTGACCTTGGCTATTGCCACATTGCTACGAGTATTTTATTATTTAGAGTTTCATGAGTTTGATATAAAAAACCGAAGGATTTTTTTGCCCTCCAGTTATTTTGATAAAATAGGCCTAAAGCCTTTTAGGTTTTATAAGGGGGAGATGGTCAAATTTATCAATCTGATAAAGTTTCACCATTAGAATCAGAAGATGTCGCATCATCTTTCAGTTTGCCATTTAATTGGGGTTTTGTTTCGGCAGTCAAAACCGCCGAATCTTCACCCAAAACAGAGCACAATTCTTGGAGCCTTTTTTCCATTTGAGGCACTCCAGTTAATTGTGTTTCCAAGCGTTCCTTCTCCTCTCTTAAAGAGAGACGAGTTGAGGTATCTAAAGGTTCTAATCTCCAACCTCCTTCTCCGTCAAACTGGAGAAGGTGCGTATGGAACTTCCTACAAAACATATCCTATTAATCAAGTACAAATAACACCAAATCAAATGAAATGAAATTTACTTACCAAAGAGAAGGTCGATGCGTAATTGTTAAAAGGGATATTCCAAAATCTTTAGCTGCTTGATACATTTGAGCCTCGACATCGATAGAGACTGCGCTTGTGCATTCGTCAAGCAAAGCAAATTCTGGCCTATTTATTTTCAGAATAACCTTCTAAGAACTCATATCATTTAAAAAAAAAACCTGTTTTTCATACTTGTGATAAAATAGCCTGGCCATTCCCATTCTCTGTTTTTCACCCCCGGAGAGAACATCTTTCCAGTCTCCAATTGCATCCATACTGCCTTCTCTCAATACAATATGACCTAAGTGGACTATGGAAAGAATGCTTTCCAAGTCCTTGTCTTTGATAGACTTCATTCTCATTTGATCTAACGTATCTGGATAAATAATTTGATCTCTTAGGGTTCCCAGTGACATGTATGGCCTCTGTGGTATATAAAACATTCGACTGGGATGTGGTCGTTCCATGTACCCGGAGTAACAAGGCCACAAACCACTGAGAATGCGAAATAGAGAACTCTTTCCACAACCATTCGGTCCAGTAATTAACAAATGCATATTTCGGTCAATCTAGATAAATAAAAATTAGATAATTTATATTTTTTACTTTCTTTTTCACATTTTATCCTTTAAAAATGTGGATTATGTAAGTTAATTAGAGTCTATTATAATGGAAAACTCAATTGAATTTGAAATTTCTTACGGGCATTTCCCTTTTTATCAATTCCACTTAAAAAATAATTTCATTCGATACGGAGAAAACAAGCAGACAGAATTTTTAATTGGGTAACCATTTCAAGTTCAGCCATTAAATTCAAAAGGTTCAGTTATAAAAACGCAGAAGGAAAGGGAATGAGCTTGAAAAGACTTTATGCCTCAAAGCCTAAAGAAGCGTATAGCATTCAGTAATTAATTCGAACAAGCTGAAAGAGAGTACAGGCTTGACCCTCTTTCCCCAATGTTTCTTTAGTGTCAGGTAACGACAGTAAGAAAGTACATAGACGACTGATTGATGTTATAGCTTTGAAGAAGGGGAACAAGCAGAAATGGTCTCATTATTAACTCTAAACATAGGTTATGGCATAAGGAGGAAAAGAATCTTTTAAGCTTCTGTACAAGTACGGTTCTAAAGTACATGTAGGTCAAATTGATATTCCAGATAAGGAAATTCTTATTTAAAAAGCGTATATACCGCAATAAAAAAAACTACCATGCAAAAAGTTACCAGAACATACAGCATTGGGCCATCAACCCTTGAATTTTCGCCGAGGATTTTTTTAATTTCAAACTTCAAAATAAGTCTGCAAAACAAAATAATGGAAGAAATGGAAATATATTCACCACAAAAGACAGGCTAGGAACAACCACATCACAGTTTGGAGTTATAACAGGAACATTTTCCAGTTTTATGATAGCTTCCATCTCCACCACTTGCCCTATAATGAAAAGCAAAATTTAATTGTTTCTATTGTATTTGATAATTCAGCCATGAACATACCTAAAACTTCGGGCATTCCATCTTTAAATGAAAGACCGGCAATTTTCATCAGGGACCGTTTTCCCGAACGTTTTCCACTGGATTCAGTCGCCAATACCCTTTTATATTTTCCTTGACTAACATCTTCAAACGTTTCAAACAATTTTGAAACTCTAGCTGTATATCCAGCTAGCTCCGTAATCTAGAAAAATGAAAAAATTATTAAAAAAAAATTTAAACATATTATTTTTTAACTTTAATTACCTCCTTGTAAGATGACATAAGCCGTTCTGTAGCATCAGCTCCCGATATCAGGATATTTTTGGCAGTTGTCATATATTGAGTTCTGACACTAACCCCGTCGTCTTTTTCGTAATTGTCACCTTTCAAAAATTATCATTAAGTAAAGTTTAGAAAAACTATTTTCTAACGAAGTAGATATGTGTGTATGATAAACAGTACATCCGGATATTAAAACTACATTTTCTCATATTTCAAAATTGCTAAATAGGTTAAAGTTTCAGCTCATTGCCTCCTTGAAACCAGATTTATAGTAGGGAGAAAATATTTTCCCTTTCCACTCAAATTTAAAATGAGGTTGCAAATTTTATCTATAACTCTTATATAACGGTGAACTTATTTTTGGGATAGATACAAAATAATAGTCTCCTATCTACGACAAAGTAAAAACCACTACCACAGTAAGTGACGCATAAGTAGTGCTATAGATTTCTGATCATTTCATATTATTATGTAAAAATTTGTTTTTCAGATTATACTATAATTGTTAAAACTTTGAGCCATTGTTAATTATGAATTATTATTATTTTTTTAAAAAAGCTGCTACTTCATGGCTTTAAAAAAAATTACTTCAGATTATAGTTTTCTGCTAATGAATATCTATAATTATTATCAAGAAATAAGTTGTTTATGGTTATAACTATTATTTACAAGTAGAAGTTCAATTCTACACATTTCAACTTCTTAGAGAGATAAGGCTGGAGGTACTTGATTTATCAAAAATGAGAAAGTCAGTGACTTTTGCCACTCATGCATATCAAATTGATATTTCCTCATAGTTAAAGGATTTAATCATTGATTTTTGGATGTACATTGCACCCCAATAATGAAAAATATTTTTCTGATTAATTAAAAAGTAGGGAAAGTCAAGTAAGCCTGCAAGGATAATAAATTTTTAACATCCCAGTCATTGAAAAAAATTTAACCTTTTAAATATTAGACAAAAAAATTAATAGATATGCCAAAAAACCAAGTTGTCGGTTCAATTGTACTGAGATTCTGGGATCCAATGTTAGTATTAGAAAAATAGCAATAACTTGTCACTAATGAAGGAATAAAAAATATGCAAATATAAAATGGAGGTACCCTTATCTCTTTTGGCGATTCCAGTCATGACTGGCAAAGAAACAATAATCATGCCTGTTGCGCTCCAGCAATACTTCATTAGGAACTGCTCAATCATAATGTACCAAAGCTTCTTGTTGAAAATTTGATTCATCTGTCGAGCTAATGCTTTGTAACTTTGTTGCAGAATATTTAATTCCACCTACACAAATAAATAAGAATTATTTTTCAAATTACACAAAAAATGATATTGAATAAGAGAGATTGGAAGTAAGATTTATATTTATTTAAATAATACTTACTTGATGCCCACCGTAAAAAGCAATTTCCTCAGCATTCGTAATAATCCTAGAGTGAATAAATCGGAGGTAACCTTTCTTTTTGGCTTCTTCCGATACTAGCTTGCCAAATTTTGGAGAGCATAGTCTCAAGATCTGCGCCGTAACTGCAGTCATAACAAATCCAAGAACTGGTCCTGGTACGCCATAGGCACCCATGTCATGAGCCATTTTGAACAGAGTTAATCCAGTAACGGCAATGTCCAATAAAGGCTTAGTTAGGTGGGAGTAAAGATGAGCAACCGACTGAGAAAATGTGGTAATATCATCCGTTAAACAATGATCCGCATTTTCTAGCCGAGAGTCCAAATTACTAACGCGATAGTACGTTTGGTTTCGGAAGTAAAGCTCATAGGCATACCGAACTAAGCGAGTACGAAAAGCTAAACCAAGTTGGCACTCGAGAAAACGTATCAGACTGTTGATAAATGTGGCGGGTATGGCTACTAGCAGCCATTTGGATAGTTGAAACCCGAAGCTCTTAATATCTTTTCGCACAATATATTTCACTACCCGTCCTTCTAGTTGAGCAACGTATATTGATAAAAAGGTTCTTGAAATTAAAGAAATAGTGTGAAGTATAAGAATTCCAGTTTCAATGGTTCTGACACCGGGTATCATAATTTTTAAAAGTTTCTGTAGTTGTTGCACAAATTCCTTGTTAAAGGCAGGAAATTTCTTCAAGTCATTTGCCAACCCATTCGCAAAAAGTCCACCAAGAACCTCTTTCTTGTCTTCAACGGGTACATCACTCGCGGAATCATCGGAACTTTCATCGTATCTTGAGACAGTTTTGGAAGACAAAACTTGTCGCTCTGGGCTGGAAGATGATATTCTATCCTGCGCTGCTTCCGCTTTACTTCTTAATGCATTTACAGTTTTGACAATCAAGGGATAACTAAACCGGGCAACGTAGGCTACACCAACTGCTAAAGTAATGGCCCGGGTAACTTTTTCTTTGGGTATATTATGCTTTTCCGTAAGGTCGTTTAACATTTTAGAAATGGCGTTCGTCATCTTGACTATTTAGAATATTTCTTCACGAGGATGAAAGAAGGAAAGTAAACGCGCTATAATTATAATACGAAGTCCAGTATAGGCATCATGGAGATTGGAGAATGTAGACTACCTCCTAAGCTCTTTAACACGCTAAACTTATTTTAAATTTCAGCATTATTTACTGAAAAAAATACACATACTTAACGCTTCCGGATCACCTCACAGCCACGGTAGTTATAATATCATCTTGTTCTTGTCCTAAATTTTTTTGGGTTAAAAATGGGAACAAATTCTCACATCCGCAACGCACAACCAACACACGCCGCCGCTAATAAAGTAAATGCAGCCCCTGCGCTGCTGCGGCAATGGATCTTTAAATTTCTTACGTCAGCAAACCACTTGATTTCCCGCTAGCGTGTGATTGGCTCAGACCTTAAGGCGCAAATTTCAAAAAGGGAATACGTGGAACGAGAACGTCAATTTTATATTTCTCTATAAAGCTTTTTAAGTTTGTAAATTTATTTCAACGAGGAAAAAAAAGCAATACACCATTAACATATGATACTTAACTAAATAACAATAAATTTTTTCCAAATTTAAAAACAATTTAAATAAGTTTATTTTCCTCGTCTATACATTTAAAAATACACGAGAGAGGACATTCACTTTTGTAAACTCCAAACAAACGAACGATTAAGGGAAGGGGACAAAAACCAATCATAAAGTCTTGGTCACCAGGGCACCGCTGGACTGGCAAATGGCTGGCACCGGGGAAGAACAGTTTTCGCCGTCCGCTTCGTCCACCCAAGGATGATTCGTTCTACCACACTGACTTCCGTTATCGTCGTCGTCGTGTAAGTAAGGATTCCTCAACGCCCCATGGCCGCGACCCACTCCGTTGCAATAAGCCGGACGACTGACCACTAACTCTATCCAATCGCCAGCGGCGGCGATCAAAGGAACGGTCAAGCAACAGTCGTAATCGTGCGTCCGAGTGTCATTCACCTACCGAAAAGAAATATAGGAGAAACAATAACCGATGAAGTGTCTATGTTGGTACTGACCCCTAATCCAACTATTTTTTTTTACATATCTTAAAAGACTCTTGACACAAACAAAGATGGCCACGCTGCGAATTCTCGGAACCCCTCTGACCCTTCTGCTGAACCCCAGGGTTCCCTGGAACAGCTTTTGGGAACCACTGCCCTAATCAACACCCATGTAATAACATAAGAGTATAATATTGTTCCATAAGTTTGTCACTTTGGGGAATATTTTACTGAGAACTAGTAACGGAGTGATGTCATCCCAAGAAATCTCCCCTAGCGAGGCGCTGTCAAAGGCTACGTGTGACGCGTTAGCAAGCGGACGCAAAACGGCGACGAAGCCCGTAATGGAGTCTGTTTTGTGAAAAGCTCTCAGTAAAAGCTTTGCATGTGAAGAATAGTAAGTGTCACACTTATGTAAAATTTATTATACACTTATGGTAATACGTATTAAAGGGCCACACCGGCGTTTTAAAAATTCGGCCCGAATTTAGCACGAGGTAGCAGATACGACAAAACCTTTTCTAGAAACTAGCGCTTGAAACAGATTAAATTCAAACGTCGCGGAGGCCCTTTAATTATGGAAATTATTCAAACTTTCTTCAGTCCTTCTAGTTAATTATCTTATACAAATCTTATTGAAAATTGTCCAAGGACGCTGGTATATTGAAATTTTAAGCCCTCTTCAATGATCATAATTTCCATAAAAAGATGCGCTAATTGTATGAAGTGGGAATATTTATGAGAAAATTATCCATAACGTTAGTGTTAGAGGTCGTATTTCGAAAAAAAAATTTCGAAATATTAAAACGGGGAATTTTTACCAAAATGTGAAGAGGATTGATTTTATTTTAAAGCTCACTTTAGCCTAACAACATTTAACAGGGCAAAATAATTTTTACGTAACTTTATTTGATAATTTGGTTGGTTTTAAATAATCGTAATCGTGCAGACGTGGTATTTAAAACGAAAATGTTTTTGTAAAGGGAAAGTACGCGTTTAAAATACGTTGCGGGTCGAAGAACACGAAAATGAAAGGGCAACCACTCGTTCTGGCGGACGCCTATTAGAGAATCCAAAATTAACGACCAACTTCCTATACACGTTTTTGAAACGCGAATGGTTGGGAAGCAAAGCGAATAAACCCGTTCCATTACAACAAGATGCCCTCGACTTAAGCTCTGGGCCGCTTTCGTTCGAGCGAAAAGCAATTTTGTTTTGGGAATGGATGGGTATTTAAGCGGATTTGTAAATATTTACCTGTAAAATTCTGTCGTATCTTCTGAGAATTCCCGATTGGTCCGCGGGCCCGCCCTCTCGGATCCTATTGACGAAAACTCCTCTCTCGTAGAGACCATCCGAAACGCTAAAGCCAAAATCTTCGTAAACTTTATCTTTGAATAACGTCACCCGGTACACCTCGATCGACACTGGTCCGCCGCCGTAAGTGGAACCAGTTGGGTCGTGGTAGAAACCGACCCCTTCGCCCAAACGTCGACGCTCGTCTCCGTCTTCGGACGGTTCCGTGGCCGTCTGAGGCGGGTTCACCGAGTAGATCATGGTTGTATGGCAACTACTAGCGTCCTCTTCGTCTTCATCCTGATACCCGTCGTCCCTGTACCGAAATACCAATGGCTCATCAGCATTTTGAAGAAACAAACGTTACTCTTAGGAAGGCCGCCTACTGTCCGCGGGCTTAGACCACGGGTGCTCCAAATACCGTCTGGGTGATAGATTACCTCTGATTGGCCGCGGCGTTGGCGGCGTCAAGCACTTCGTCGAATTCCACCGATATTCTGGGAGTGGGACTACGCAACGACGTCTGACTCCCCATGATACTTTGCTCTATTTGCCTAAGAAGTTGCGATTGGCCGCAGGTCTCCAAATCTTCCAGGACTCGGGACCAGTCGGCCTTGTCGTTTCGAGCGGACGTTGGAGAAACGTAATTGGAATCGTCCCATAATTGCGACTGAGGAAGCTGCTTTTCGGCGCCGTGGTCTCTTTTCCCGGCGGCTGCGGAGGCGGGTACAGGTGGCGCTGCTGCGGGATCCCATCGCTCGACGGAGCCGCCCAGCTTCGGACCATCCGTCTCGGTGTCCTTGTCCCATTTGAGAGCGGCCTCACCGTGACTAGAGGATGAATCTTTTAAAATTTAGGGATACGAAACAAAAAACGGAAAACGGTGTTAGAGCTCGGAACGCAATTATTATCGGCCGGTGAAAACATTTTCAAAGAGGGGAGAGAGAGAGTCGCCTCACCCCTACCGTTGAACTGGCGCAGCGGCTCATCCGTCCTGGAGCACTCGTGCCCGGAGAGCAAATCCAGGCCGCAACTGTCCCAAGACTCGACGGCGCTGTCCACGCTCGGAAGAGGCTGACTGACGTACGGCGACACGAAATTGTTTTCTCGGTCGGTGACCTGCGGACAAATTCGACTCTTAACTAATCCCTCTTACTCGCGAACGGACTGTAGGCACTTACCGCGTCGGACGTTTTATTCTTCGCCGATTCTCGCTCGCCCTTTTTGGTCGTCGAAGGGAACTTGGCGATTTTCAGGGTGACGACGTCGCCCGAGTTCTGAAGGAGCAAAATGGCTTCGCTGAGTGGCTTCCCTCTCAAACTGCACCCGTTGATGGCCAGAAGATGGTCTCCCACGTGCAGAGCGCCGGTTCTGAAGAATAGAGACGTTACCTTGGGTTAACCGGAACAATTTAGGTGAACCTCACTTTTCAGCTAAACCTCCGTCGGTGAGACCCGATATGATGACGGGTTCGAAGGGCTCTTCCGTCCCCGAGATGGTAATACCCAAAGGACCTCCGTGTCTGACTAGTTCCACCGTAAATACCACGGCACCCCTGGACGAGTCGGGATCTTCTAGCCCAAAGATAATCGATTAGACATTTCGTTCCCATTTAAATACATTCGTCCAATTTGAATGGATTAAGAACGTACCGGAAAAGGTGTCGTCTTTCTTAATTCGTAGTTTGACGACGCCGCTTTCGCAGGCCTGCAAAATTTCCGCCGCGTCTTCTATGGTACAGTGGTCCGTGCGCACGGAATCAATGGCCAAGAGTCGGTCGCCGGGTTGAAGGGTTCCCGTTCGGTGCGCGGCGCTCCCGCGTTTGATGTCGGATATTATCAAAGGTTCCCCTTGTTTCCGGTTCTTCGGCGCTACCATCCGAAGAACGTTAATTTGAGCCCAGTTACGAGAGACATTCGCGCTATACTTACAGGTAATGGTTATTCCTAGTCCGGCAATTCCTCTGGCCAGTTTAACCATAAAGGTACCGCTACTCGGCACGACCGATTCGGCCACGTCGAACTCCACGAGCAAAGCCACTCGGGGAGATGACCTTTGAATAATTTGTACTACCTCCGTCAAGGACAGACCTTCGGTCGACTGCCCATTCACGCTGATCAGCCTGTCGCTTATTTGTATCACCCCGCATCTTAATTATACGATAAAATAGTTAATATTAATACTTCGCGTAGAGAAGATCGAGGTTAGATAAACGACACCTGTCTGCCGCTCCTCCGGGGTCAATTTGACTGATGACCGGAAGAGACGCGAGGTCGGTCGGGAAACTGGACCCTTGCAGGGTGAAACCGAAGCCCCGTTGGTCGGCGTGTAATATGACCTCGGTCGTTTCGGTGTGGCATAACTGACCGCAACTGAGAACGGCCGTGGCCGCGCTCGACGATAAAGACGCTAGAAACAAATGGAATTGGTAACAGACATTTGTCGTTCAGTTTGGTCCACCAAATTCGACTCACCACTGGAAGGGAAAGCGGGAAGAAACCTGGGTATCCTTCGATAGTTTGTGGCTCGCTCTTTGGGTTTGGCGTTCTGCTGGGAATAAACGTTTCCGGCTGTAGCTCCAGCCGAGCTTGGAAAACAAACCGAAGACGAGGAGGAATGGCCGCCGTATGACGAAAGCGTGTTATAAGGGTTGTACGGAGAAGAACTGTGCCCTGAATCGCGTTGTATTTACATTCAATTACGAATCAAGTTCAAAAACTTGTTTAAAGTTCATTCGTTTACCAATGCGAAATCCGGCGTTATCGTGGTTTCTGCGAGTAACCATTTGACTGACGGGCAAGAGCTCCAACTTGACCGTCAGCCCACCCGACGTCCTCAGCAGCTGAATGGCCTCGGCCGGCGTCATGTGGTCCACTCTAGTGCCATCTACGGCCAGAATGTGATCGCCGACGTGCAAGGCCCCGCATCTAAACAACATTTCTTACCAACCATCTACCGGTACTCGTAGAATAACAATCTCATTACCGTTCGGCTAGACTAGCTTGTTTGATACTTTCAATGACCATGGGTCCCTCCGGCCTCTGCCCGGACATCCTGGTTAAGGTAATCCCCAACTGCATTCCGGGTGCTCGGTCTATTTCGACTAACAACGGACCCGATGCGTTTCGGACCGCGTCTAATAAAGGAAAAAGTAATTGCTCCATTATTCTCGTTGGTAACCATTCTTAGGAGCGGAGCGCCTACCCATTAAAGAAACGTCGTATTCGACGCTGATGATGGCTTCTTTGTCGACGCTCTTTAAGACTTCCATCGCCTCCTGCAAGGTGGCGCTACTCAGATTCAACCCGTCTATCGCTAACAAGCGATCACCCGCTTTGATCGTACCCTCCCTGTCCGCCGGTCCACCAGGCCGGACGTGCGTTATGACCAACGGGCGACATTTGAGCTTATCGGTACAAGCTCCGCCTCTCAAAGTGAAACCGAAACTACCGTTTTCTTTTTCCAACTTCACTTGTATAATTTTGGGGCACGCGCAGAGGGAGCTTTCGGCTGTAAAATAAGGAGAGCTATCATGGCGGCGCATTCCTAATTCGAAGCGCGGTGGAAAATACACCTACTGGAATCGGGAATTTCGTATTCGACTTCCAAGGTGACCCTGTCCCCGGCATTCTTGAGCAAATTAACTATTTCTTCGTGTTTTAACCTGGCTGTTCTAATTCCATTAACAGCCACCAGGTGGTCTCCGACCGCCAAAGCGTCGCTCCTAAAAATAGCAATTTCAGTTAGAGATATTTCTAAAATATCCGAAGGTTTCATTTTTTCCCGCCAAATTCTTCCTGTCCTTGTGAAATGTATTTTTTCCTCAAGGGCGACGGAGGAATACGGGTAGAGGAGAAGTCACCTGTGGGCCACGCTTCCCGGTCTCAAGTTGGAAATTTTCGCTCGACTTCCACGGTTGATTCCACCTGAGAGAAACGAAACATTTCCGTCACGAAATCGTGAGGGTCCAATCTTAGAGGACTTTGGTTTAAGTATAAATTCGCCTACCTAAAAATATGACACTGCGGATATTTTAAACCCCACACTCGCGATCTTTGTAGCGGAAATTCGTTCGCTTTAGATTTTTCGTCACACTTTCGTACAGACGATTGAAATCTTTGTTTACGTTTTGCGGCTAAAAAGCGGAAGAACTTTCGCTGCAAAGTACGCGAGGATGGTACCAGAGTTTAATACTATCGCTCCTTATTCTTAAAAAAAAACAAGTTGAGAACTAGAGTTTTCTACAAGGATGATACCTTGGCACTCTAGTATCATCTTTGGCAGAGTTGAGAGGAATTTGAGCGCAGAGGACACCATGCCAGTTGCGGGTCGTCCTGGTATAGGTAGCGTGGCGAATGGGAAATAAATGTACCCATTCTCGCGGGCGACTCACCGCGGAAGGAAGAAGACTGCGGAGCTCGATTTGGACGCTTTTTAAAGCGAGAAATTGCATCCTTCTCCTCCGAAGTTAAAGTTCCGGTAATAACCTCTTCTTCTCTTGTAAGCTTCCTAAGCGCGAAAGTCGCGGCCATATTTAGGGAGCCTATTCCCCACTTCCATTGGCTAATCCATACCTTGTCCGTAGCCCGGCCGCGCTACCAATGGGACCTAATCGTTCGTGCCAGCTGACATTCGAGGTTGACTTAGTTTACGAAAACCTTTTGAGAGTCGCCCAGGATTAGGGGACAGTACCGTCAATGCGCGCGAGAGAGTAAAGTCAATGAGGCTTAGCGGGGCGCGGGATTTTAGACTAAACGAGCGACGACGGAGGTTGATTCTTGACAGGACGATAGCGCGATGGAGATGGGAAGATGATATATTACGACGCGTTGCACGCCTACCACAACCGAGGAACGGTTGAAAGATATTCCTCCAGGGACTCTAAGAAGCCGAGTGAGGATGCGGATGAAGAGGGAGGAGGAACGGCTCGTAAACACCACATCCTTCCTCTCCTACAAATCGACTTTTTTTCTATCTATAGCATCCGAAGGGAGCGTTCATCTTCAGGGACACGACAGTATGGCATCGTGTAGTCATCGGCTGATATTTTTCATAATGGAAAAACTCTCTCAATCTCCCAAAACACTTCCAAAGTGTTTGTCGTATATCAATCGCCATTGAACAAGTTTCCAAATTAAATATTGGAAAAAATGGTTAAGTTAGAAGAAACCACCTATGGACAGTGCGAAGGATGATAAAATACGCGAAAAAGTAGATTAGTCCATAATTGAAAGGGAAAATATAGCTAAACCCTAAAAAATTTTAAGAAATTAAAAAACTTACTAATAACTCGTACACTCCCCCTTTTCGGCTTTCCGTTGCTATGCAATGAGTTTTGAAATTTTTAATGTTTAGGCTTAGTTTCTCTTTTAGATATAACAGTCGCCAGCCAGATTTCCCTCACGGTACTGATGAGTTCCAAATAGAACGAAACCGGTCCACCGTTGGAATTTCTGGCTATTTTTTATGTAGTTTATTACTCGAAGATCTATTTGATCCGAGATTCGCGTTTTTTGTTTGCTCGAAGACCTATCGGTACGAGTTATTAGTAAGTTTTTTAATTTCTTCAAATTTGTTTAGGGTTTAGCTATATTATCCCTTTTAATTATGGACTAATCTACTTCTTAGATGTAAGCCTACAATTGGATTTTTATGGGGAATATAGCTAGCTTCCTCTGTCAAAGTTTTTGAACTTACGATATAGTTATGACGTAAAATACTATCAAGTATAGACATTCGGGTACCAAGAATAGGAAAAGGCGGAGATTCTACAAACATCCTCGCGTACTTTGTTCGTCCGTTTTTTGTGGCACTTTGTCATATAAATAGTCGCCACATTATTTTTACGTTTTGTGGTTAAAAAACAGACGAACTTTCGCTAGCGAGTATGCGGGATGGTAACAGAGATTAACGTTGTATTGCCATATTGTAAAGGAGCGGAATGCGGGTATGTCGTGATACCTGAAATGATGAGGCCAAGCGTGCTTCCTTCTCTTTTGACTAATTCCACCAGCGAGACACCTTTTTTGTCGTCTTGCGAAACACATCAAGCGACAGAGAGACAAACAAAATAATAAGATATGTCAGTACAGAGCAAAATTTATGGCATTATTTCCTCTAATGAAAAAGAATACAGCGTAAGAAGAGGAAGATTGGGGGAAAAACGGTGCAGCTGATTTTACACACACTAATTTAGAGATGTTCAAAGGTTGGGGGCCAATTATTAACAATAGGTTAATTTTTATCATTCGGGTTCGGGAAATAAATGTTTCCCTCTGTTAAAGGTTATTTTTTTTCACACTATTGTTCGCGAGGATGATAAATAAATTTGATTTAAAGCGACTGATTTTTTGTAAAAGCCCGGCTTACCGAGGCGTAGTTAATATGTTACGGCAAATCAAAACAAAGAATTATTTGTCATAAAATTGTAACCTTACCACTAATGAAGCTCAGCCTCTTGTCCAGGGCCAAGGCCAGTTCGGCTGGAACGCGGCCGTACGGACCCCCATCTTCCCCTGAAAATGACCAGCACTGGCTAATTAGCTTCGCAATTTACTGTAATTTCACGCTACAACTGAGCTATAATGAGCCTAAATTTTGAGAATCTTTTTCCCCAAAAGTAAATATCCCCGCGGAGTTTAATTTATACATTTTAACCGAATTTTTGACAACGGCAAATTTTGGCTTGTGATGTACATATCCGCTGTTTAGCGGGCAATTCGCTGGAACCTGTTCCAATTTAATAACCCAATTGGATACTTATTTCGTAAGAGATATGTTATAAGTTTCCGGTATAGCATAGTGTTCATTTTTCAACTTCACAAACAGATATTCAAAACCATTTCAAAACTACTACGCTAGACTTTTTACTTTATCGCAGCTGCCCAATCAGAGATTTCGAACTTACTACAATTGAACAAAAACTCAGAATTAAGATTTTCTACTTCATGATAGTATAAAGCCACGTTCACACTAGAGCCTAAAGCCCAGTTTAGGTCGGTTTGTATGCCAGTTTTGACCACACACGATAATTCTTAGTTCACACTTGGATTAATTATGTACATAATTAATCCAAGGTTCACACGTGCGAAATCGCTTCACCCCGGTTCGCTTATAGCCAAGGCTTAATTCCATTTCAAATTATGACTAGAATTTTGAAAATACTAAAATGTATCCCAAAACAATTAGTTAATCATGTTTACTATACATATAGCAATATTATTTGACATAATTTAGAATTTTATCCCCATTATTTTTGAAAATACGAGCAATTTTACTTCCCCGCCTTGTCGTTTTGAAATCGATTCTAAGCGAACCAACTTGGACGAGTTGCTTGCCGAACCAACACTAAGCGATTTCTCACGTTAATTTTAAAAACCAGTTATCTAAACGAAGCGAATTTAGGGGTAAGTGTGAACGTAGCTTAAGTAACGTATTAAAATAAGTGTGACAATTCCTATTTCAATAATAATAACCAGCTAAGCTAATTACCCGAGACACCACCTTAGGCCTAAGTCCTCAAGCGACTTTTAACGCCATTAATTCAGGTGGCCGGATTACAACGCGTAGGAGGGTGGTGGCCAGCCCTTCATGCCACGCGAGCTAACAGCTCCCTGCACTCGCTATTACCGTTAACCTCAACAAGTTTTTATGGAAGGGGAAACTGAAGAGCTCCGATGTAAAACCCCATTAAGCAGTTGGTAGGGAACTTTCAAACTCAACGCGGAAGGAGTAACTACGAGTTTTCACCACAAGTTGGGATCGAACCGGCTCGTCTTGCTGCGAGGTGAAAGTGCTACCCACTCCGCCACTACACTCTTTAATGCTCATTTTCCTGTTGAACATATTTTCGACAATGACACTCTTATCGTCCTTGATCGTAGTATATTTTGCCTCCAACTTATTTAGACACCAGGACGCTTTGTACTGTACTAAACCTTCAATACGCAATAATTTTGAGAATTTATGTATTCGCCTGACGACGTAGCCGGTTAGTGCGCCGAAACAGCCGTAGCGTTTTAATAAACAAAAAGTTTTTACTGTACAATAGCGGTTTATTTATTTATTCCTTTAAAGTCAGTTCGGTGATAATTTTTAATTGTTATATTTATTTATTTATTGTTTATTACGTTACTTATGATAATAGGCAATTACTAATTTTTCTCAATTTCATTGAAATCCCACAGTTCTATTATATTTATGTCAATTTACACATTTACAATTTACAAATAAGACCCTGGAAATATATCCGTAATTTGATAGTGATTGCAGCCTGGAGACTAGAAATAAATAAATTTAATGAAAGTACCGCGATTCAAGAAATCCTTGAAAGAGCGGGAATAAAATTGCGAAAATACAATTGGCGTGTAAGTGGTAAATTTATCATTGGCGATCAACATAATTATAGATTTTAGCGCGGCAATAAATACCAAAGGATACGTTGGCCATTAACAAAAGGGACTCGTAACAATAACAAATTTCCTTGAAAATTTGTTCATCTCTACGTGGCCGTGTCGAAATCGACGTTTCGCTAGCTAGTGCCACCAAATTAGTTAAAGGGAATATAACCTTTTGCGGCGTCTGAAATTGAAGCTCATAAAAATGTTCTGGTAGCCCTGTTGATGAAAAGCTGTTTTCCATACAGTATCTACTATCATACTGTTAATTCTATTAGTTTTAAAAAATAGTTGTAGTGTGGGATTTACCATTCATTTCCTTAGTATTTAAGAGAGCACAAATATTAAAGGTAAGCTTAATTAGTTTTTATGTTTTATGAGTTAAAAGCTTTAAAGGATCAAAATTAGGAAAAGTACACGGGCTAAAATGGCAAGGCTTAGAATCTACAATCGCTCACGTGGTCTCTATGTCTCTGCTACAATGTAATCAGCTGGGATACCCCTGGGAAGAAATATTCGTTTTCATCCTACTGAAAGGTCCTACTAAAGGTGATATTGGGGGGGGGGGGGGGGTTACCCATAGTGAAGGTGACTTTGGGGGATCTTAACGGGGAAAATAATAAAAATGGTAGCACCCAGTCGAAATTATCTTATTGTTGCATAGTGGTTTGTTGCCTAGGTATTTCCGAGGGGGTAGTCACTTCAGTAATCAGGTGTACAAATCATAGGTAATCACGGGAATTCACTTAAAATAATCAACGGAAATCACCGAAAAATTGTGAATAATAACTGGAAATCATCGAAAACGTACGGTAATCACCGATTGTTTTACGAAAATCAGTAATCAGGTGTACAAAATATTTACGAATAACTACCCCCTCGGGTAATTCCTAAAATTATCGGGCTCTTACGTAAAGAACACGTTGGAAGGTCATACGGCCTTTAAAGGGAGTATGAACTTCCATATTTATTATGGATCAACGAATTTCACGTATCCGGCACCAGGTGTAACAGAAGCTATATAGGGGTGACCAGAGCCTCCAATTTTAATAAGTAACATTTATAAATCATTTTCGAATATATTTTATATACAAGCAGCAGGGTCTTTAAATACGGTTTAAGTTTTTTTTTACGCTGGTTACCTCGATTTGTTTACAAAGTCCTTTTTTACCTATCACACGAACCCAAACCTTAATGTTCACATTTCCCCGCTGCTTGGTTTTGCGCTTGTTGCGGCCTACTCCCAGGGGCTAGCATGCCACACTTTGAAGCTCTCTGGCGCTCTTTTAACTCATCGTTGGGAAATGGGGGGAAAACAGGCATACTTCTCAACTCACCCTTTCAACTCCTTCAAATTTTTGCATAACCTTTTGAAACACCCTGTATAGAGTGCCAGCAGCTTGAAACCCTACGACGTCACCAATGTTAAACGTCTATTGAGAAAAAACGCGAGTTTTCATGACAACCACTACGGAAGCTACGGCTGTGACGTCACTAACTTTTAAAAACCCATCAACTGCTAGCATTCTATACCGTTATTCTTTCAATAATATATTAATTTTCATCCCTATTTCACTGCCCCCACGGGTTAATGACCCTCACGAAATATCCAGTCATAAATATCACTATTGGCGAGTCTTGATTCTTACTACCTTTAAAAAGACACAACGGCCTTTGAAAATCAAGTCGCAGATCTGGACAATCATACGCGTGGATTTCCTTAGTCTATATCCGGCGTTTCGTGTTTGACAACGATTGAAACGTCGATGTGGCCCTTAAAATTCTCAAAGCTTGTGAGCGCGACTAAAAAATTAAAGCTTATGTTTAGGTTCGCTAGGTAAAAATAAAATGAGACCCCAAGGTCGGTAACATCGCTTTGGCAGAACGAAAAACTGTCTATCGGACCGAAATAGCCACAAACACGGCTCGTATTTACAAGTGTTTAGAATATTTCAAACGATAAATCTCATCATAATAAAAAACCAGTTTGGAATATACAATAACAAAATTACCACCGCGTACTTAAAAATCGTGGCTGTCTACTTAAAAACAGTGATGGGCGCGTTCCTCTCATTTTCGGCATTTTGAGCGAAATTGAGCTTAAAATATCTTTTTAAAAGAGCGCAAAACCGAAATGAGAGGAGCGAAAATTTCGCCTTTAAAAAAAGAACGAAAATTTCGCTGTTCAAAAAGAGTGCGAAATTTTAGCCGCTCAAAAAAGAGCCAAAAGAGAAGATCGAAAATTTCACCTTTCAAAAAAAGAATTAAGATTTTAGCTGCTCAAAAAAGAGACAAAAGGGAAGATCGAAAATTTCGTCACTCAAAAATGAGCCAAAAGAGAAGATCGATAGAGCAAATATTTTAACAGCTCAAAAAAGAGAGGATCGAAAGTTTTACATCTTAAAAGAGAGCAAGCTGATCGCTTCTTTAACAAAATTGCCCATCACTGCTTAAGTTGAACAAGTGAGTAGATATTAAAAAAAGGAAATGCTTTACGGGCCTGTAAAATTGGTTTACACCTTCCAAAAAAGTATCGACCTGATTAACAAATTAACGCGTACGCCTCAAGCGATCTAGTGTAATTTACAGGTAACGATCGACGAGGAAACACCTTCACGAGGTAATTTTTGTTTGAAGCCAAGGCCTACCGAAAATTAAAATGCGAAATAATGACTAACTATTAAATCTAGGCATTAAATTGGCTATTATAGATCCATAAACGCCATCAACGTAACTTAATAGCGGAAGTTTATAAACGTGTGCCTTCGCAGGCTCTAACCGGATTCCATTGGACGCGTTTTTTACAAATTTACCGAGTCTATTACTTTGCTTAAAGATGTAAAATGTTAAAATTCAGGATTGGCAATTTTTGGATTTTTTTAAAAAAAATCAAATAAATCGATTTTTTTTATTTAAATCGGATTTTTATTGATTTTTTAATTTTAATTAAAATTTCAAAGTTTTATATAATTTAGTATAATAATTTTACCTAAATCAAATATGTTTTAATTTTTAAAGACTAATATGTATAATGAATTTGTTAAATTTAAGCTAATAATCATATAGAAGTGTATAATTTTTAAAACCTATTTTGGTACTTTACAAACAAAATTCGGCGGAATCCCCACCCACAGGTGGAATCCAATGCAACATTAGGGGGCAAATACAAGAAAGATTATAATTAAACCCAAAGTATAGCAATTGGCGAGGTTTTTTCTTTTTCATTAATACTTTATAAAAATTGATTTAAATCGTGATTAAAATCAAGTTGATTTAAATCAGCCAACCCTGTTAAAATTACACCGCGTAGGGATACTTTATTTTTGATAAAGCACATTTTCCCAATGAAATAGTATTCGAAAATCAATATATAACGGTCTTCGTTAACGCACTATTTTTTCTTCCCAAACGTGTTACGAAAATCAACGGGAGGGTACATGTTTCGAGCGAAAAAACATTAGCAATGGCGTAGTTTAAGATTTTGGGCCCGCCAACAACTAGACCCCAATGGACCCTACGTGAACGTTAATGAATTTATTTTATGAACGAGGTACAATAAAATGATTTTCTTCTAGCTTTTTTGAAGCCAAGTCGTTTATTAAATTTGATATATTCATATCAGAAGCACTTTCTTCTTCAATGCTGTTGCTGAGTAAAGTCAGTGACAAAAGCCGTTCTTGAGACATTTAGTTTTGCAGATAATTTTTGGAATATCTTTAATTTTGAGAATTATCTTTCGGCTGAGGCCGATGATTTAATACTTTTTATTGATTCTTGTTTGTCAAAGAATAATGACAGCCACACCGAAACTCGAAACTTACGATATTTTGATTTCGTTCAATTGATTTTTCTTTGCCAAGTTATATAAATAAAGCGACCTGATTCTAAAGAGAAGGAAACCATTCGAGTAGATTTAATTGACTGCTAAACAAGAATTAACAGCTCTCACAAGGAGAGTACCCGAGGTGTGCCGATTTTGTTCAAAGACGGGCGTAATGTAGACCTATATGAGATATGAATTTTCTACTACCCATTCGATTTGCCATAGCAACCGGAAATGTTTTTAATCACTTAAAACCAAAATATCTCCATTCAAAAAAGTATGGGATTTTCTCGGTTTCACAGCTACGAAATTTTTTTTAAATATTTAAAATCACATTGGGGTAAATTTCATCAAGTTTGGGTAAATTGGAACATTTTTGCGTAAAATAAGGAAATAATCTTATTTTTGTTTTAAGTGGTCAAAAACATTTTCGGTTGCCATAGCATATCGAATGAGATAGTGCAACGTCTCCTTTTGGGAAATTTCATATCTCATAATTAGGTCTGCATTACGCCCGACTTTGAACAAAATCGGCAATAAACACCTCGGGTACTCTCCTTGTTAGTGGATTCAGTGACTGAAAATTATAATTAAATTTTTCACGAAGTTAATAAGCATTTTTTTTTGTATTTTTCAAAAGTATGGTTCTAATTTTGAATGGGCCCCCGAGGGGGTAGTCACTTGAGAAATCTGGTGTACAAATAGTGAAGAAATATTTTCTATATTTCTGGAAATTTAGGAGGAATACAGGAGGAATATTATAAATCTAGGAGGAATACAGGAGGAATATTATAAATCTAGGAGGAATACAGGAGGAATATTATAAATCTAGAGAAATACAGGAGGAATATTATAAATCTAGAGAAATACAGGAGGAATATTATAAATCTAGAGAAATACAGGAGGAATATTATAAATCTAGAGAAATACAGGAGGAATATTATAAATCTAGAGAAATACAGGAGGAATATTATAAATCTAGAGAAATACAGGAGGAATATTATAAATCTAGAGAAATACAGGAGGAATATTATAAATCTAGAGAAATACAAAGAAATATTGGAAATCTAGAGAAATAAACAAAAATATTTTCGATATTTCTGGAAATCTAGGAATCTAGAAATACATTAAAAATATTATAAATCTATAGAAATCCAAAGAAATGTTGGAAATCTAGAGAAATAAACGGAAATATTTTTGATATTTCTGGAAATCTGGAAATATTTGGAAATATTTAAGAAATATCGGAAATATTTAAGAAATATCGGAAGTATTTAAGAAATATTGGAAGTATTTAAGAAATATTGGAAGTATTTAAGAAATATCGGAAACATTTAAGAAATATCGGAAACATTTAAGAAATATCGGAAATATTTGGAAATCATAAAGCTAGTGTACAATTTTTTTCTAAGTGTCTACCCCCTCGTCGACCCCTTAGAGCCCGTAGGCTTTGCGGTCCCCTTGAATAGAGTCTTTACAATGATAATATAATAATTTGATAATACAACAGTGTGGAATTGAATTATTGGGCGATCAAATTCGGTTGACGATGTAAACAACCTCCCCCCCTCCCCCAACCCCCAAAAAAAGTCAACACAAAAATTTTCCATAAGGGAAAAGGGGGGGAATTAGGGGGAATGAAGGTGGGGGAACCAAATAGATTGAGCGGGAGATGGAATCGAAAATAGGATGTAAATAGAAAAAAAAAACAGATGGAGGAGGCGGTTTTCTATTTAAAAAAAAAAACAACTCTCGACGCTTTCTCAACTTCGATTTGGATGTTCCAAAATAAAAAAAGGTGAAGAAATCAACCTTCAAACGCTGAAAGAGGGAACGCGAAATGCATCGTGGGTGAAAAATAAAAGATGCGTTTGCTGTCAATCTTCCGAGACCCGTCGAAAGGGGAAAGAAAACTAAAAATAAAAATTCGGCAGCTGCACCGTTTCGAATCAAAAAAGTGACGCAAAAAGAAAAATAAAAATTACATTAATATTATCGTCAAGCCTTTGGTTTTCCATTCGCAATGGGCAGTGGCGCACTGGCGTACAATGTACATATGTAGAAGGGGTGCAAAAAGCCAGCCTATGAGGGGGGCGCCAAATTTAGCATCCAAGCTGTACCCCCCTAAATCCATAACGTTCCTACGCGCCTGGCAATGGGAATATTATTTTTCTCTGTTTAATAGTTTCTTTAATAATAAATCGCTACGTTTTGAAAGATGGAAATACGAAATTGATCAATTTTCTGGTAAACGTATAGCCCAATGGTCACAAACTTCAATATGTAACTAAAATGTCAAAAAGGTAGCTATTTTAGAAAATGTTTTTTTAGATAGCGGGTGATGTATTAAGATTTTGTTAAATTATACCAAAGTTTAATTTCGAAAATGACAGGATGAAAGGGATTGCGTAAGTAACGTAATTCCAATAAGTATGACAATTAGCAAAAAATAATCACCGAACTGATTTTCAGAGTTATTTCGTAACCAGTGAATAATTTATAAATACGCGCAAGCTGAAATGCGCAACTACCAAGTTCGACGATATACTAGGCAGTTCGATTGCCAGTCCAAGTCGGAGCTGAAGTGTCAAGGTCAAAGAAAATTACCATTAAAACAAAAGGAAGTGTCATACTTATGGTCATTATTTTACTTGTGGGGATAATATGGGGTAATAATGAGTGTATTTTATTGTGACACGGATCAGTAAAGACGGATAAATTATGGTAAAAACCGCGTCCGCTTACGATAACAGAATGATGCGCTTAATTAGCTAAATACTAAGGAATGGAATGAAGATAATTAAATAATGGGAGTTATAATTAACCCACATAACCGGAAAAGAAAAGGACGGGACGCATTGTCAAAAATAAGACGATCATCTCACCACTAATGCCTCCTTTCTGGTACGACCTAACGGAGGTTTCGCGTATCCATCGTTTCAAGGCGCGAAACCAAACCATAATTATGGCGCGCACAAATTAAAACAATTTCTTCAAAAACGTCCACATATTTACGAATTCCAAGTCGCAAACTCGATCCTAAATGGTACTGCCAATTGCGGAAAACGGTATAAAATTAACGCCCAAAATCTCGAATAATATTTATATCGCGAACAAAACTAGAGCAGACGACAAGATCACGGTGCCGAAGAAGACGCAAAAACGCGACTGGACAAGCGGCTTCGATAAAATCCTCCGGGTTCTAAGACGACATGGACGCGCGCGGATGGATGCTAGCATCTACGAAGAAGAAAATCGAAAAGACGCATTCCAGAAGTCCCCCTCATTGAGGGACCGATCTACCATACCAAATTTTTTTCTTTCACCCTCGTATTTTTTTTCTCTACCACAGCCAGAGTCGGGGATGAAGAATTTGGGGAAACTGGAAGAGTGAGAGGAGGGGTCCACGACGGTCCTCCGCGGATGAATTGGATGGAGGGTCTGTAAGGGGGCATAGTCCCCTTCCTCCCTCACCGACGGGCACCCCTGGCCTACGTCACGGAAATAAATAGGTGCAAACCTCGGGCTGTATTTGACAGACCGGCCGCTCTAAACACGCCACACTAAAAGATACTTATTATTATTCTTATTATTGGCCAAAGACTAGGCTTTAGCTTCGAGTAACAAAACGTTATTTTCTTTGGGGAGGGACCCTCTCTTTCTCTTCGGCTGGTGATTAATTTACCGAGGATATAAGTTGTCCATCCCAAACGTGCCTGGCATACGTATTAATTCGTGGTATTATATCGGGATTAAAAGTATTTTTAAGCAGTTTTTAACCCATCACGCGTTGAGGCCTCTCAATGTTTTCCCACCAGGATCATTAAATTATTCGCCACGTTACCGGGCACTCTCTTAAAGGTCGGAGGGTTACGGGACTGCTATAGTGTATATACCACGCGGTAATCTCTTCGGACCTCTTTTGGTACGCCATCTATCGTGTTTTATAGCGCTGTGCGAAAAAGGTATTTATTCACCCTGCTTTTAAACTAACTATTTAGCGATAATGTCTCGTACTATAGATAAAATGGTAATAAAAAAAACCTGTTGGTAGATTATATTAAAGCTTACAAAAAAAAAACTAAGAGGGGGTTGGATCAGAGATGGAAGCTCCAGATTCAGTATTTATTTCAACGTTTTGGGGGTCATGATTTACAAGTACAATTAAGGTCAAACAACTCCAGAGGTATAGGCTTAAGATGGGCTTTGCGGTCGTATAAGAAGGGTCTATCAAAACAACTTTGGAATGTTCGTTGAGTATTTCCACTTCAAACTTATCGGACGTGCAATACCATGTTCTTTAAAAATAAAAACGGTCTTTTCAACTTTGAGTATGGGACAATTATACCCAGGCGACTTAGTCCGTTAAGCAGTGGTGCACCCAGCGGGGACCCAGACCCTCCCCCTCCCCCCGAAAAACAATCCTGGGTGCGCCACTGCCGTTAAGCTATTGTTAAAGGGAGTTGAAATTGAATCGAAAAATCATCCACGACTAATATTTTACCTAATTAGCGCCAATCGCTAATTAATTAATCTCATTAATGACACCTAGGAGCAACAAACACAGCACCCCACATAAGGAGAACGCGATCCGTCAAAAGTCGTGCAATTTCTTGCGTACATTTTTCATTGGTTAGACGCTTTAGTGCCTGCTGTCGTCGGAAGGGGGAAATTCGGAAATTGTCTTCCCCCCGCCCGTAAAACGTTCAGCGTAAAGGTTCGTCCAATGAAATTTGTACACAACACTGCGTTAGTGTGTTTAAAGGCTAGCTGCTTTCTCCTTGTGTTTGTTGCTCCTAGATGACACTGGTTGGAAGACCAATAGAAACTACTATTTCGTTGCAAGTCGTTTGAAACGCAGACGAGGAATTCATCTCCATATAAATTCAAATTTAGTAGGGTGGGTCGACATTTTTACCCACCTTTTAAATCACGCGTATAGGAGTTTGTGGAGCACACATATCTGGATTATTATTTTGTTAACATCAAGATATACATATATATATGTATATTTCAGTTTGGCATATATATATGCCAAACTGAAATAAAAGTTTAAGTAAAGTTTACAACTTTAACGAAAATTGTCTTTTAAGCTCGACATTTTTCCTTACCACCCTATGAATATGAAATTTATTTTTTGATGTTAGTATTTAACCTAGAAATTCGACAAGGAAGGGGGTGTTAGAGTTTGTTCAATTTCAAACAGACGGCGGAAATTTAGTACAGTTAAAGCTACGACCAAAGCACTTCCTCCAGGACCAATAGGTTTAAATCGCTACCTGAGAGCAAAAGTCAAGTAAGTCGAGATACGTGACTATTGAAAGAAATTCAAAATAAGAATCCTTGAGTGTTTTTTAATTAATATGACTCAGTAAAAATTTTCAATATATATTTTCACTCTATTTTTATCTATTTTCATTATTAGATTATCATTGTTATTATGCTAGATTTCGAACTTAAAACTGGTTTTTCTCATACAGGGGTTTTCAGACTTGCTTGACTCTTGCTCTAAGGTAGCGAAATGTAATAAAATTCAAAGACCGTTGATGATCTTTAACTTATTTTGAAAATGCATCCTTTTTTTTTCAATTTTACCCTTCGAAAGGAAAAGTGTAAAACAATTAAAACCATTTTGGTTGATGTTGTAAACTTGGTTACAATTACGTTTATTCTATTGTAAGATCGACCCTTAGACGGAATATCAGCTTAATAATGCTAAATGTTTTTCAAATAATCTTAATTACGTTATTAAACATAATAAAATCACGCATGATATCAGACATTTATTTAGTAATAATTAATTATTTCAAATGATCTTAATTATATTATTAAACATAACAAAATCACGCGTGATACCAGACATTTATTTAGTAATTATTAATTATTTCAAACGATTTTAGTTATATTATTAAACATAATAAAATCACGCGTGATATCAGACATTTATTTAGTAATTATTAATTATTTAATATGATTTTAATTATATTATTAAACATAATATCACGAGTGATACCAGACATTTATTTAGTAATGATTAATTATTTCAAATGATCGTAATTATATTATTAAACATAATAAAATCACGAGTGATACCAGACATTTATTTAGTAATGATTAATTATTTCAAATTATTTTAATTACATTATTAAACATAATAAAATCACGAGTGATACCAGACCTTATTCAATAATGATAATTTAGACACGATATAATTTAAGGCATTCTTCCTATATATATGTATATAAATAAATTCATTCTTGTGAAAAGTGTTAATTTTTTACGCAAGTAGATGTATGTTTATTGTTTTTAAACGACTAGCATTAAAAAAATAAGTGTTGCAAAAATTCAAAGTGTCATACTTATTTTATTATTTTACTTATGATATTACTTCAAAAAAACAAAAACGAGTAACTAGTTTTTTTTAAACGCCAACTACAGAACCCTAAGATATCGTCATACTCCTTGAGATAAAACGAACTTCTTTATAGAAATTCCCGATATCTACTTGCATACAAAACAAAAGTGCTCCCATTTGGAAGACGAAGACTTAAAAAAAAACAGCTGAACAATGTAAAACAGTGATATTTGAAATGCTCCTCTTGACCTTGAACGTTTTCAACGACTTTGAATTTCGTCACGACTCGTAAATATCATGATCGGCTCGTACGCCACCCGTTGTCCCCTGAATGATAGAAAATTGGCGAGCACGAAGGACATTGTACATTTAAATAACCGCATAAATAAATACATTTAACCCAAAATTATATACACCTTTAAATTAGGAAATCCGTCAATCGCAAACATTTTGATTCTGTTAACATTTCCCACGTATCGTATGAGAAAAATTCGCGCGTCACTGAGTTTAAATTATAAAACACTTGTTAATTCAAAGAGACTAAAGATTATCTGATTAGTCTTTCCGTGGAGGTCTAATCTTCCAGTAAAATATTACCGTCTTACCATGGAGGTCTAATCTTCCAGTAAAATATTACCGTCTTACCATGGAGGTCTAATCTTCCAGTAAAATATTACCGTCTTACCATGGAGGTCTAATCTTCCAGTAAAATATTACCGTCTTACCATGGAGGTCTAATCTTCCAGTAAAATATTACCGTCTTACCATGGAGGTCTAATCTTCCAGTAAAATATTACCGTCTTACCATGGAGGTCTAATCTTCCAGTAAAATATTACCGTCTTACCATGGAGGTCTAATCTTCCAGTAAAATATTACCGTCTTACCATGGAGGTCTAATTTTCCAGTAAAATATTACCGTCTTACCATGGGGGTCTAATCTTCCAGTAAAATATTACCGTCTTACCATGGAGGTCTAATCTTCCAGTAAAATATTACCGTCTTACCATGGGGGTCTAATCTTCCAGTAAAATATTACCGTCTTACCATGGAGGTCTAATCTTCCAGTAAAATATTACCGTCTTACCATGGAGGTATAATCTTCCAGTAAAATATTACCGTCTTAACATGGAGGTCTAATCTTCCAGTAATATATTACCTCAAACACCAAATGTGAAATGTCTTGATTAAAAATGCATAATCTTGAAAAATATTAAAAATTTTACAGTTGTGAAAAACACCCAAGTTGTTTTTCGCGCAAAACTTTACCAATTCAAAAAAAAATCCTTTATTAACCAAATCATTTCCTTGTTTTGTTACAAATCGGGCGGCTAAAGCGGGTTATACAAAAAATTAGGGAAATTTAAATCGTGTATGAAATCTGATGAAATCAAACGAAGTGGCGCAATCAGAAATTTATAAAGGGGCTTTAGTTACGGACTTGGCACTCAAGCGCAGAAATAAAAATGTAACTTGATATTTTACGAAGAGAGAAGACGTGTTTTCTGTCCAATTGTTAGTCTTTGGTTACATTTTATTTAAAAAATAGGGAAGTGACTCTTATTATGAATAACAACGGTCTAAATTTCGTTTTGAACTATTACATCGGAAAATAAAGTTTGTAAATAAGAAACTATCCCTAAGGAATGAAACCTTCACGTTTTAATTCGCGGGGCAAAATTAATACGTTAGTGCCCAGTTTAAACGACTGTTACGATGAATTTCTTGTTTCAAGAATTATGTTTGATAATTAATGTTTAATACAACTACTTTGTTTCATTAAACACCGTGGCGGCGTCAAGGGCTAGGCTACTTTTAATACACTGATACGCGTACAAGAAGGGAGAAGCCCCTTTTACAGGGGTACCGCCATTGTGTGTACATTTTTAATAATCTACTTGTTACTAGATGGCGCCATCAGTTTACAATCCGAAATAACGAAAATGATAATATCCGCGAAAGTCTAATTTAAATTGTGGTTATTTAAAAGCTGAAATTTTGTATAACTATACTTTCTAAAATATTTCATATAAACTTTCAGCTTGAAATAGCACTTAAATTATATAATAAATATAATTTTTTTTTTAATTTTGTGCCAAAATATCCACCCTGGTGTCATCTAGTGTAGAAATACGAAATTAAAATTTTATACTCGATGGCGGTTTCTAAAGGTTTGTTTCCCTGTATGTAATATGCGAATTGTTTGTATGCTAGGCGTCCACCAAATCTGTGGGGACCCAAGCAAAGCTATACAGCTTCTGTAAAAGTGTTCAATGGTGGTCATTGTTGATAAAAAATAAATATCATTCCACACCCTTTAAAATTGTGGCGTGGCCAGCGAATCAATACCCAAAAAAAAACCCTAGGAAGTCCTTCCCTAAAACACCCAATCTATATCACACCGAATTCGAAATGAGCAAACTGTAGTTTTATCTCGGAGGAGAAGAAACTAAACGGTGTTTGATAAGGGACAGAAAGCCGTAACCCCCAAAAAGAATCACGAAGAAAATCCAATCCCTTCCGTTATATACATCCCCATTTATTGACTTTAGTTCGGAGGGACTCGATCGCCCTAAAACAAATCGAAAAGACCAAATAAACAGGACGGGAAATACTCCGGAATCAACTCGGGAAAGGATCTACGAACAACTGGATGGGTTTAGATAACCGAAATCCCAGCTTTATATTTTATATTATATTTTATTCGTATATGCTCCGCGTACACTCCCTCCCCCTTCGACTAAATTCCAAAGTATATTTTGCTTTCCAAAAAAACATTTTTTTTCTTTCGAAAGGCGAAAAAACTTTTGAATGGGTTTTTCATTTCATTGAAAGGGCGAATACCGGATGCGAGCCGGTGACGTCATCGTTATGGTTTCCCGAGCCCTCTGATTGGTCCCTTTGGAGAGCCTTATTATAGAGCACTTCCGGATCTCGACGCGGATGTGCTGGAAACAGATAGGTTAATTTACGAGCGACGTGTCAAGAGGAACCAAAAATGCCGCTTTTGACGATATCCAGATTTACTCTTTATTTTTTTTAATCCGACGTTTTTATGAACTAACGTATAAAAATAGCCGTTTTATTTCGGGAACAAGGTCGTAAATTGGAATTTAAATAGCTCATTCGAGATACTATATTGATGCTATAAGCTACTCGGTAAAGATTGTTTAGCGGTTTGGAGAAGTATGTTTGTACGCGTATCTAATTCCATAACTAACTTATCTTTATGAAATAAAATATCGTTATCCGATCAATTTATCACACAAACGCCATCAGAGCCATCTCCCGACCAGAATTGTAAGCTGATCTGACTGATGTAATTTCTCCCGCTGCACTAAAACTAAGTGCGGCTGATTTTATTTCGTCGCACGTGCAGCGGACGAAAAAAAAATATTTTTGTACCGGAAGATGTCGCTGATAAACATCCCTAGAAATATTTATATTAATTAATATCAAGGATGTATTTATTTATAGTTAGGTAGAACACAGACCAACTATCACAAGAAGGACTTACATCAACCTCGAAAAAGGTCTCTCGAAAGTGACGCGGCTTGTTTTTTACAGCAAACAGAAATTAGCGCCTGACAGTTATTTCTTTTACGAAATAAAAATAAAAAGGTCGCGCGCGGGTTCAGCTTCTACAATACATTTTTTATAGTTGCGGGTGTCCGCCTTTGTACCTTTAAAACTGCCTCTACTTGCAGTGAGATGGCGCGCTCTTTAAAAAAAGCCGCTTCACATTCGAGGCATAAATAAAAGGAAATTACTACCATCGATACAAGTCCCTTTGGGGGGTAGGTGGTCCGTGGTCGGATGACGTCAGTTTTATAGAACCAATGAGATAACGGGCTGATTTGTATTTATTTAGGGGGAAGGACGGCGGGCAAAGCTAAAAGTCATCCCAACCTGGTCATTATCCCGACAGTAGATTTATAATCACAATAAATACAGAGGAAGACATACTATAATAAAAAACTGCAATTGTTCGACATCATTTAGAGGGATTCATTAAGAGTAACCAAAATATAAGGCTGTCCTAATCCATTATGACCCCAAAAAATACTTATCAACAATGTTTTAATTACTTTTTCCCCACCGATTTCCAAACACAAAATTACCGACATTGATTTCGCCTTATTTTGTATTTCGCCCAGAGATGCAAAAAATAATCCGAGTCATTCCGTGCCGTGATGGGCACATTTAGAAAACTCAATCTCAGCTCAAAAGCCGCTCACATATTTGTATCTCAGGCTCTTCTCAAGAGTGGTTTAGATAATGTCTCTCTCTCTCATAACCGCTCATATCAAACGCGTTTACTGATATGTGGGTTTACTAGGTAGTAAGTCACAGGGGCAGGGCGATGTTAGGATTTTGTTTTTAATTTCTGACGTTCTTGAGGTGGCGCCACTAGTACGTTTTCGCTACAATTTAGGAACTATTGGCGCCATCTCTCTATTGAAAGAAGCTAAAAAATCCGAGTTTTTGCTTACCCCTGTAAAGCAAACTCGGCGTCGAACAAACTGTAAACCGACCTATAGCTCATCTCTTTCCTCATTTCGATTTTGTAATTAGCTCATTTTCGAATTTATTACTGCTAAAGCTCTCTCACGCTCAGCTCAAAGAAAATATAATCAATTCCGCTCGTCTCATCAAACCGGTCAACGAACGCAGAAAACTCAATCAGTTTTTTAAAAACAAACTGAGTCTAATTCCATCATATTACCTATATAATCAACAAAATAAATTCTAGAGATTCCAAAATAATATAAAATTCCGAAAAATCAACGTAAAAGCGTAGGTTTATTAGCCCAACTAATTCTCATTCGCTCGTCTCAGTTTGTCTACATTTTAAGATTGAAAAAGACATATCAGCTCTTTTCGGCTCATTTAATCAAGCTCATTAATAACTCAATATATAGGCAGCTCCACTCTTCGGCTCTCAATTATTATAAAGTTTGCGCTCATTGTGACTTGAAACGCTCTCTAAAATGAGCGGAGCGCGCCCATCACTGATTCCGTGGCAGATTGCGCTCGTTGTAAAGGGGAGTAAAATGTATTTCGAAAGAGATGGATGGTGGATGGGGTGCAAATTGCAGTTGCTAAAAAGTTTCACTTTCCAAAAACTGCTAAAAATAACATCGGGGGGGGGGGGGGTTAGCTTAACATCGTTACTCACCCACCCCTTTACCTAGGCGAACTGTGGAACGTTATTTTTTTCGGTACATTTTTTTTTTTACTCATTATTTTAAGGTTATCTCAATTGCGATATGGGTATACTTGTATATTTATATATTCGTTGGTAAAAAAAATTAAAATTCGGACTAGGTTCTTCCCTTTCGTCTTAAAAATGACTTAGGAAATTATAAGGAAATAGGTAGTCGTTTCTACGTCATCTGTACGAAATTTCGCACGAGGATAAAATGTGATACGCTCATACCTTTTTAAGACGCAGGGAAATTTTCACTGTTTAATTTATTCGTAGTTTACGCGTTAAAATTTTTCCAAAAATTGATTATCATCACTTCAAAAAAAAAAGCTTCTAAATCGGGGGATTTCAACGAATTTGGGTGATTTTCCATATAAACGTGGCTTTATTTTGTTACAAAACGTTTTCCTTACGAGGGGCAGGTCACTTCCATTTTGGGTGCGTCTTAATCATAGTAAAATGATTAAATCAGGGTAAGCAAGATTAAAAAATCTAATCACGATTTAAACGAGATTTAATCATTCTAATCATGATCTAATCTTTTTAATCAGGATTTAATCATTTAAATGAGATTTAATCATTATAATCATGATCTAATCTTTTTAATTAGATTTAATCATTTTAATCACGAATTAATCATTTTAATCACGATTTAATCATTTTAATCACGATTTAATCAATATAATCGGTCGAATCGAGAATTTATCATTAAAATCAAAACTAAAGTACGATTTAATCATATTAATCACGATATAATTTTTAAATCAGGATTTAATCATTTTAAACAGATTTAATCATTTTAATCAGATTTAATCATTTTAATCAGATTTAATCATTTAATCATGATTAAATCAGATTTAAACATTCTAATCATGATTAAACGTGATTTAATCAACTTAATCATGATTAAATTGAATTTAATCAAAATAATCACGATTAAATTAGGTTTTAATCTTTTGAGGGGTGCGTCGTTAATCAAGGAAGTGACCTGCCCCTTTTTTCTTATAATACAGATATCGTAAGTAACTTAATAATTTTTAAGTACGACATTGAATGATTTATAATATGATAGTCTGTCACAGAACGATTTCGTCCCTTCATTGGCAACATTATTGTCAGGTTAGTTAGAAAACGTCAAGCACGAGTGAAAACGCGATACATTTTAGAATTCGAAAACAACTACCCATAAAAACATACCGAGGGCTTATAATAGTCAATTTTACGCTCTGATTCAACAATTTATTTATATATTTATATTTATTTTTATCTATGAAAGCGTTTCAATTTTCAGTAGGTCAAGGTGAAATAAACTAGCGGTGGCGATAGGAAGCGTCATACTAATTACCATTATGTTGCTTATGTAGGAAATACTTAAAGAAATTAAAGTTAAAAAAGTGTCATACTGAACTACGTATTTCGTGACGAATGAGCTACATAAAAACAAGTTCAGCAAGTGTAGCTTATTTTATAGAAAGGCCTATTAGAGGGCAAGACGTGTCATACTTAAAATATATTATGTTACTTATGCAGTTATTGAAATATGTATAGAAATTAAAGGTATAGAAATTTGGAAAATTAAAGGTAAAGAAGTGTAATACTTAGAAAATATTATGTTACTTATGCAGTTATGGAAATACGTATAGAAATTCAGAAAATTAAAGGTAAAGAAGTGTCATACTTAGAAAATATTATGTTACTTATGCAGTTATGGAAATACGTATAGAAATTCAGCACATTAAAGGGAAAGAAGTGTCATACTTAGAAAATATTATGTTACTTATGCAGTTATGGAAATACGTATAGAAATTCAGAAAATTAAAGGTAAAGAAGTGTCACACTTAGAAAATATTATGTTACTTATGCAGTTATGGAAATACGTATAGAAATTCAGAAAATGAAAGGTAAAGAAGTGTAATACTTAGAAAATATTATGTTACTTATGCAGTTATGGAAATACGTATAGAAATTCAGAACATTAAAGGTAAAGAAGTGTCATACTTAGAAAATATTATGTTACTTATGCAGTTATGGAAATACGTATAGAAATTCAGAACATTAAAGGGAAAGAAGTGTCATACTTAAAAGATATTATGTTACTTATGCAGTAAGTATTTCCTCCAACCACTAAACAGCGCCCCAATGTTAAACGCCTTAGGAGGGAACGGACAATATTGGAACCCTAAAAGTGGTATTCCTTAAAACGGAAATTATGACTTACAGTCAAATAAAATTATGGGTCAAAATATGCGAGTTAATTTCTCGATTACTATTCGCATTTTCTAACGAAACCGTTCGCTCTATAACAATTAATTAGCATCAACATAATTTATCTTTTAGGCGCGTATAACCGCTTAGAAGATAATAATAGTAGTTTAGTATTTTTTTATATATCCTTATATTAAAAGGGGGTAAAAATGCCGACCCACCCAGCAAAACTTGAATTTATATAAAAGACCAAAGAGAAACTGTTATTTCGTGACGAGTCGTCTGAACCGCAGACGATTTTAAACAGAAAACACGAAACTACGCGAGACAGGGAATTTATTTCCATATATATTTAAGTTTCGCGGGGAAAGTCGACATTTTGACCCACCTTTCAATACAAGCGTATATCCATTTCACTGATTGCTAACTTCGGTATCGGTATTTCTCGCAACCTTCAATATTACACGGAAATAACGCGTTTATTTTACTTAGCGAATAGGTTTTGAATTATAATATCAAAAAATATAAGTATATATTTCAAACAAAATATATTTTGTAATTAAGAAACTTTCTTTCAAACAGTTTGCCCGAAGCTACATTGCTAAGAAAGGAAACGTGATTAACATCCTTCGCACGTTTTATCTCCAAATTTAATTTAAATTTAATGACGTTAAAAAGCACGAGTGTTGTACGCGACCTCTGACCCGAAGGGGTAAGAGCGGGGTAAAGTCACCGGTGAAGCTTATTATTGCACCACAGTCAGTAGCGCTGCCAGGACTTTTGGGCACGTAGACTGGACATTTGGGGGGTTGGGCGCATAAAAACCAAAAAAAGTTGTAAATGGAACAAAAAATATTTATTTTCAGTTTAAAGGCCTAGGTTTTCTTCTGCCTGTCCCCCTTTAAATTAGGCCGACATGTTTAGCGGTTGGCCTACCACCAGGGTATTTGTACTCCACTAAGTTAATTTAAAGGGTGACAGGCAGAAGAAAACCTAGGCCTTTAAAAAAAAATTCATATTATCATTTTGAATAATCAAATCTCTATATTATAACAAGAATGTATTTATTTATATTTAGGAAGAATGATTATGTTGCGACAATCGCCGGGCACGTTGAACGCCTTTCCCCCGTCACCGGCGTTTGATTTCCATCGCGTTAGGTGACGTAAATTTTAAGCCGCCAATTAAATACCCGGACTATTCGTTTTATTTTAAGTGGAGGAGCGTACTGGGGGGACCAACGGGGGATTGAGAGAAAGGCTAAAAACCGTCTCGACCTAGACATTCACCCTAGGTATAAATAAATACATTCTTGATTATAATGACTAGGTTAAAGAATTTCATCCTTTCACGCTTGTAACAATTGTCAACAGTTTTACTCTTTGAAGCAATTAATATATTTGGTTTGGAATTTTATTGCATCAATATAGAAAACAAATCTTTCAAAGTGTATACAAAATTTACAACTTCTCCGGGAATTAAAAAGTTTTCGTTTTGAGGTTCAGCTGTTGTTAGCTCCTTTAATAAGCTGTCGTTGGAAATAAATCGCTTTTGCATTTTATCAACGGAACTTATCGAGTATTGTATTGAAGATAATTCGGTGCGTTAAAGGCCTAGGATTTCTTCTGCCAGTTTTCATTATGGTTTTCTTCCCGCCGCGCAAATACCCTGGTGGTTGAATTCTACCCTATTTTAAGTTTTAAGGGAAAACTACATAACGAAATCACTATGTAAAGATCTAAAAAAAGCTATTGAACGTTTCAATGTATTAATTTTGAAATATTTAAAAGTTTACGTTTCTAAGAGTGTTAAAAATTAATTTAAATTAACATTATACTTAATATCCTTAAAACTAATTAAGATATAAAGAAAATTCTAAAAACAATGGATAGACAACGTTGTCAAACGTAAATAATTAAAGTTTCAAGATTCTCAGACTAATACATTGTGCGTAAAACTTAAAATGCTGTTCATTTCAATTAAAGTTTGTCAAGTTATAATGAAATTATGGTACTTTATTTCTAGATCGTGTGTTTAATTAGCTTCAATTTGAAATTTATTTTTAGGAAATCAATAAAGCAGAACCCGTGGAATTCAACCAAATATAAACTTTATATTTTACGTTAATTTTAAACAATTTGGGTCAAGACCCAATTTATATTAGCCTTCACTGCGTTTGTCCTTCTGTAATATTTTCGTCAGTTGATCTATTACCAATGTACTATAAACACGAAGGATTTTAAACCATTTGTTTGTATATTTCGTTGTTTTATCTGATGTTTTGGGAAAAGAGTTGGGATCAATTGCTTCGATGTCTATTATCTTTGCCACATCGGATGCCTCACCCCAAAATTCGGCGAATTTCTCATATCGTTTAAAGATTTTGTTGATACTTGACATAGAATAAATACGCTCTGGATTTTGTAGAGCCTCTGACAGTGAATTAGTAGTTTCGATAAGCGTTAAAATATAGGAAAAATGTTGTAATTACATTAGGCCAAAACTATTCGCTCGCTTTGGGACGAAAAGAGTACACCTTTTACCCCAAACTACCAACTTCTTCCATACTATAACAGCCAAACTGTATTTTGAAGTTGCTCGCTGTTTCCTAAAAAATTACTCCAAAACTAGCGAATAGTTTTCGCCTATTATGTATCCTTTACATCCTTCATTTAGGAAATATTCACACCGATGCAATGTACAGAATTGCTTTGAAAATTATACACTCTTGTTTCATAAATTGATCCTTTCCATTTGTTTTCTAGGTAAGATGTATATTTTACTTCAGCTACTTAAAGGGAATATAACCTCAGGTATTTGGTGTGGAACACCAACGCTTGCAGCTCTGGCCGCTCTTGCCTTTGGCTTTAAAAATGTTTGGCGCCACTGTACAGGGACATTTGAAAAATTGAAGGGGTCTTCCGTAAAGATTGCTTTGCAGGTTATATTCACTTTAAGAAGAAGAATTCTCAGAATTAAAATGTTTCTCAAAATTTTTGTAAGCATTTTTCTAGTCACAGTAATCGGTAATAAAAGAAATTAGTTTAGAGGTGGGAAAATGGCTGTAGCAAAAACCATACACTTTATTCTTTTCAATTGGGTACTTTTTGTACCACGACTGATTTAACTACGATTTTGGAAATACCACATGCGATGGGAGATTACCTTTGTCCAAACTTAGATCACGCGACACCACGCGTAAGGCTAGGCGCCCACTGGCTCTCCGTTTCGTATCCGTCCTGCCTTCCACAAGCCATTGTCTCCGTTACGAAGCATAGGCTTGTGAAAGCTAGGACGGAGACGTTACGAAGAGCAGTGGGCGCCTGGCCTTAGTCCGCTGTTATTTCCTGAAATGAAGTTAGTAGTTAATTGAAATTACTCGATAAATTGTCCTTCGGCTGTTGCTGATCCAACACAAATATATTCACCTTGGTTTCTGGTTGTCGAATTAGAAATGATTCTATGGCACATTCTTGGTGATAACTGAAGAGTTCAACTTTTATATACTAACCGAAATTTTTTGCTACCATTCCGCCATGATTCCGTTGTTGTAAACTGATAGTATAATTGCAATAACGGTGTAGACCTTCCGGACTAGGGTGTCAGTTATCTATTTTCGGGGGTTTTTTCATCGTAAAGCAGAATTTTTGAGTTTACTTTCTGCAGTCCACTATGCCATCACCTTTTCTTGGAATATGACCAGTAAGACACCTGTCAATCAATTTCACGTTCACTATTAACTAGAAGGCGAATCTACCTAAAAACCTTTATGGTGACTCGTATATTTTGTGAGCTCTTTATTTCATCAAAATTTCCGCGTCTGCCGCCAAAAAAAATCTTCTCAATTAGGGTATCAACTCAGTATAGTTGATTTTGTTACAATCAAATCGGCCACGTACACGAACAAATTGAAATTAAGGGCCCCCTATTTAGTTAAATTGGGGGGCCCATTGGAGATTTCCACGTAGGCTGTAGCCTACTCAGCCTACCCCCTAACGGCGCCACTCCGCAGTAGGCGAATTTAAGAGAGCTCAGCCTTGGGTTCTTGATGGTAGCGGCTCTTGAGCAGCTACTGCTTGAGCCGTTCCGAAAGGTCCAGGCACGGTTCTAGAAAATGATTCTTAGGTGGGCCAATACTTCCCGAAATAATAGGGGTTGGAGGAGGAAATCGATCTTGAATTTTTGGGTGGGCACGCGCCTGGAAAGGTCTGAGGACCGGTGAATAGTTTGCGAGAGGATTCTTGACTAAGTCTGATAAAATTACGAATATTTAATTCAGATTGTGAACTTATTAAATTATCTAAGACGATTTATTTACAACTCATAATCAAGCGTGTAAATTCTGCAGTAACTGTAATAATAATCAGCTAGGTCGAGCATTCATTAAACCTTTAGCATACGAAAGTACAGGGATTGTCACACTTTTGGTAATTATGTCACTTTTGGGCACCACCTTAGGCCTGAGTCATCAAGCGACTTTTAAAGCCATTAATTCACGTGGCCGGGTTACAATGCGTAGGAAAGTGATTCATTCCACGCGAGCCGACAGCTCTCTACACTAGCTATTAACCTCAACAAGTTTTTATCAATTTATGGAAGAGAAAACCGAAGTGCTTGGGGGAAAAACCCTTAAACCAGTGGGGAGAGAACTTGCAAACTCAACGCGGAGGGAGTTGTTCCGAGTTTTCACCTAGTGCCACAAACTGGGATCGAACCTGGCTCCTCTTGCTGTGCTAACTGCTAACCACTCCACCAAGTGGTTAATTAAATTAAAAACGGGGTAAATGTGTAGTTGATTAGTTACGCTTAAATTAATCCAGCGGCGCTTAAAAAAATGTTGTTAATATTTTGTTAGCATATTTAGTCAATCATATTATCCGATTTGTCCAGACCTTGCACGGGAAAATTAAGAAAATTGTGTCCCTTTAAAAACCTATTACAAAGAAGAATGGTCAAAGGGGTAAAAAAAAACCCCCTGGATAAAATTTTATAATCAGGTTAAAGAAAGGCGTATGGGGAACGTTTAAGAGTGTAGACGTAGCTTTATTGTGCACAGACTGTTTCCATCTACTCGTTATGTTTTTTAAATCGTTTTTTTTTAATTCAATGAATAAAATGTTTAAAATTCGCAATAATCAATAAAACAAAGTGACCAAATCCATCCAATTATTTAAACTAGTTTAAATTATAATATACTATTAATATTTTATATGTTATAATTAATTTATATTTTGTCTATAATTAGGTATCCTCTATAATGTCGAATTTGCAGGTTAGAACCTAGTCATCCATTACTTTTATTTCTGGAAATATCATAAATGTAAATTTGTCTGGGTCAGAAAACATAGTTTCGGTTCAGGATAAATTCACTAGGAATCTTACTTTATAAAAGCTGATATTAGGATTCCAAACGAGTATTTTAGAGGAAAAATATTCTATTTTAACGCGTCATAAGCCATGACCACTCTTGAGCGACGTTTTGTACGATTGAAGACATAATAAACCATATCGAAACTGCGAAACCGGAATACTAATCGTGGCTATAATAGTTTTGATAAAAACGCGTTAGGGGCTCAGTGTCGCCATCTACGCGCGTTGGCGGAAAACATTACGCTCGAAATTTGAATGCGGTAAATACACGTTTATGAATTCTAGTTTTTGTACTACAAATCAGTGCTTAACTTTTAAAACTAAAACTCCTTACGTCGTAAGCGTATAAAATAAAACTACGAACTATCTGACTCAATCAAAATTAAATTTAATCCTAGTCTATTTAAAGAATCTAAAAGGTACCTTTTTCAATCGCGTCATTAATTTCAATCGCATTTGTATTACCAAAACATCCGTTTCTAAGATTTATACCAGTAGCTGGTTGTTTCAATACCTTCTGAAAGCTCGCTCGACTAAAAACACTCGGGCTAGACTATCTCAAATTCTCCAAAGTACAATCGAGTTAATTCACGAAGTGATAAAACGAATATTAGGCCTACCGCGATCTTTTATAACGTCTAGTGTTTACTTCGGCGCTAGAAGTAGAATCTACCGATCACTTGATATTTACAAGGGGATAAAAAAAACCCTTCCCCGTAAGTTTAATAACACTAGCACGTAAGCCTCGGTTTGAAGTTAGAGTAGTAGTTTTTCGGTAAAAGATATAAATAAACTTCGCTCTCTCTCCCTCCCGCTATCTTCTGGTTCTCTAACCTCGAGCTAAGATGAAGTGTGGGGGATAGAAAAGTTTGAAAAGAAGCCGGCTGTTGATAGGGGGAGACTCGGAGCTAAGCCTAAAGTTAGCTACGAAGGGAGAAAAAATAGAAAACACACAAGAAAAAGCGAAAAGTTACGTACAGTACTTACTACGCGTCTTGTATTGACTTTTAAAACAGCTGGACATTGTCTATATACAATTACGGTTTTGGCGTCTTTTTTTTTTGCCGGAAGCAATTCACTTAAAAGCGTTAAAAGGGAGGGTCGCGTAAGCACCTCATTTCCTCTCTTTAAGAGAAAACACTTTAAAAGTAAGTAGACGACGTTTTCAAATGATTTTCGCCAAAGGATGAAGGGAATCAAAGGGACTGACGCGGCTTGGTAAAGCGAAGGAAACCGACTGGTAGTAGCGAATTTGGGATGGCGTGCGGAAAACGCCGGTTAAGTTGGCTTCTTACCATAGCGCTTGGAATCGAAATTTTGTTACCTTGCCAGCGACATACTTTCGCCGCTGCAGCCAGCGAACGGAAGATAGATGAACGTTTTTCGCGTCCTCATCCAGGGAGCGCCGCCGTCGCGTACACGTGACGAAAGAAAAGGCCAATAGAAATAAAGCATTTTTTTTTGGCGCGCAAAAAATAGATTGGAGTAGAAAAACAACCAGTTTTTTATCTATTTCTTTCGGGTTTTTTTGCCAAGGAGAAAATTACTTTTAGGATTTTTTTGATTGAAGCGCTTTAAAATCTTTGAATTCGTAGGTCTAGAAGATAATTATTTTTATTTTAGTCTCTTCTACCACGGCCAACTTTGATGTCTCGCGCATCTCTCGCGCTACAGCGTCCATCTCATTCGTTGACGTTTCTGTGGTAACCTATGAGCAAAAGATGTGTATGACGTCAGCGCCCCTAGCGGATTATTATTTTTAGTATAGTTTTTACATTGAAACCAATATAACAACCGAGCGTGGCGCTGACCTCCTACACAATATAGTACAGTTTATAGGGGGAAAATCCTTGCTCGCGGAATTTCGACGAATGTGTTGGCCGCTGTAGCGCGAACAGCGCGTGATCAAAGTTGGCCGTGCCTCTACTAAGGCTTAAGAGTAATTATTTCGGAGTTTTCTATCTGGAAATAGAGAGTGATGAAGTACGTCGTGCTTCTGTTCTTCTCCAGGAGTCGCGACGTCGCGTTGGAAGACAGAAGTCGAGCAGTCGGTAGCGGCATTTTTTCCCTCTTTTATCTCTTTTAATCTGTCACGAGTCGAGGTGACAGACCCGAACGTGCCCAATATAAAACCAACCCGAAAAAACACTAAAAAGAGGAGGGCTTAAAAATGTCCGAATGTAAACAAATTAACGTCACTCTTCGCCGAAATTGCCAAGTTTAAGAGATGTACCCAGTATCCCCTCTCTTCTTAGCCCCCTCACTTATAAACCCACAAAACTTTAAAAATATTGCTTTTAACAACAAAATAACGCGATCTACGAGTAGGATTAGCTAAACTGCGTTTGAAAAGTAAACACGCATTTTAAAAACATATTACAAAATAATTTGATATTAAGTGAAATAGGTGGATTCAGAAGTCTTTAATTTGGTTCCGTAAGGAAATATTTTACTGGGCGCTATTCAGAGAGTGACGTCATCACGGGAATGCAATCGCCCCCAAGCGAGGTGTTGTAAAAGGCTAAATTATCCCAACCCGCTAAAGAGTGTGTGTCGTAAATACCGTTAAGAAAGTGTTTTGCATGTGAAGAATAGGACGTGTCCTACTTACGGAAAATATTATAAACTCATGGCTTTATGTTTAATTAAAAACGAAGCGCACAATACCTAACTTTGTACAAAGCTACAGAGTGTCCATAAATTATTTAAAAGGATACTAATCGATATTGGGCTTTAAGAATAAGTAAATTCATCCAAAAGTAAGCTAAAAATCGACTAAATACGTTAAATCATCCTAATAATAAATTTTACAATTATAGGTCAAAATAGGCCAAACGCCTGTTGAAGTGTTTCTAACGGCTTACACCGGAGCGCGGTGTTTGAGACGACTACAAGGGGTAAATTAGCACCATGGTCTTCTCTTTTAAATATTGCAATTTTCGCCGCGCGGCTTTCGTGATACTAAAGAAACGCTTAAAAATAACCCTTGAACACAGTTAAAGGTTTGAGGGTTTATTTTCAAATAGTCCTTTACGGTTGTTCTCAACCAAAAAGAGAAAATCGTAGAATATAACGAATTTTCGCGGAGTTTAGTTTGGCGAACCTCCAAGTTTATTTCTTTTGAACCGACGCGCGTTCATGTTTTCATTTCGATTCGCAATGCTACTCCGCGAAATAATCCTAAAAACCTCCCTTCTTTACAGTATAGCGCGCCAAAACGTGCCTAAATATGCCTCTATTCCCTTCATTTAGAAATTATCACTTAAAACAAAAATATGAAAGCTTTTTGATAGCGAAAATTACGCCTACAATCGTCACCTTGTAAAAAGAAGTGACGTTAATAGCATGATTTAACAAACCTAGGTTGATGGCGATAAGTAAAATACCAGTGAAAGCGTGTTTAATCTCAAATTCTTAATAAGTATCTTTAGAAACGATGTGAGTATTGGTGATTGTCAATTTTATCCTTTTTAATAATTTGTCATTATTTCGCCAAAGATAGCGTCAGTTTTCATTATGAAAACCATTCTATTTTATTAATAGGCCTTGGTCTTAAGAAAGAATCAACTGTCGATGGAGATTCCTTGCCATCGTTACGCAGCGCCAAGTTCACTTGTGGCATACGTGTGAATTTCGTAATCAGGTTTATAAACTTTTAAGGTGTCAACGAAGTTTAAAGGACCTTTATGGCAACAAGTTCAGAATAATTCAAAAATTAGCAGTAGTTTAAAGACGTTAAGTAGCTCTTTTTTCAACAGATGTCGCTATCATCGACATCAAAACAAGATAGATAAGCTACACTTTGTCGCAAAAGGCGATAATTATAGGTACCCCTCGTGTTGATTTAATCGTTTGTAAATTGGTCAATAACATAAATTACAGCAATTATTAAAAATATTTTTACATGGGATACATAATTTACGTTTATGCCCACTAAATAGAGTATAAGTTGTATAAATATAATACTCAACAATGGTTCTCTGATGACGTTATCATTTGGCTATTTTGTATTTAACTTCTTGGCCAATAATAGATGGCACCACGGTCTCCACTAAAGTCGCTTTTTTTCAAAGGATCGTATAGATTCATGGCCATCTCTAATAACAGGGGCCTTTTCATAATACAGGTGGTAATGGTAAAGCCGACAGTTGCTTTAATGAGTAAAATGTGTACTCTGACTATGCTGAAGATGGCGCTACACAACATTAGGGGCTTCGTTATTTATCTTTAATTGAAACGTGCCACCGTGCGTTCCCCGTTATTTAACCAAAATCGATTTTTTTTATTTAAATCGGATTTTTATTGATTTTTTTTATTTTTGTGGATTTTCTTGATTTTAATTAAAATTTCAAAGTTTTATATAATTTAGTATCATAATTTTACCTAAAACAAATGTTTTAATTTTTTAATATATGTATAATGAATTTATTTATTTATTCAATAATCATATAGAAGTTTTTTTTAAACATATTTTGGTACTTTACAAAAGAAATTCGGCAGAATCCCCACCCAAAATGCAACATTAGGGGGAAGTACAAGAAAGATTTGATTTAAACCTAAATTATAGCAATTGGCGAGGTTTTTTCTTCTTGAAAAATACTATTGAAAAAATCATTGTTTTAAATCGCGACTTAAATTGTAATTTAAATAAAGTTGATTTAAATCAGCCAACCCTGAAAATAAGAGAGCCGTGTTTAAATCTCAAATTAATTATATAACTTTTGATAAAGTCATGATATTTCGCAGAATATACAACGAAAAATTATCAGCTTTAAAACATTCTTTTCATTCTTTGGTAATTTGAATTTCCGCTAAGCTTATTAAATTTACATACTTTTCAATTATCTACTCACTATTATAAACCTTTTTTAATAATTAAAACTGATAAACATAACCATTAAACGTTGCTGTTGCGAAGTACCACGGAGTGTCAGTATCAATTTAGGTCAAAAACAGTAAATTTCAAAGTTTGGACTGTCTTTTCGAGTTACACCGTACGTTTGACACGCGCCATATATTTATTTTACGGCTGGAAAAAGAGAGCGCGTTACTTTTCTGCCTTTTAAGAGCGAAATGAAGATGGCAGAATTCCTTTTCCCGGAGTGAGAGTTCTATTTTTAAAAAGTATCCCAGAAACGTCGACAATATCACGAAAGACAATCTCAACGCCTAAAAATCTCATCGTTGACTATAGTGAAGTTACCCCTCAGAAATACAGGCCTTATAGAATATTACATTCTCTTACGACGTGTTTGCGCCTTGCTTAGATTTTGGAGATAAGATATTCTTATAGCCTCTTGTTTATACGACTTTATCCAAGTAGACAGACAGTTACAGCTAGCAGCAACAAACACAAGGAGAACGCAGCTAGCCTTTAACACGCTAAGGCAGTGTTGTGTACAAATTTCATTGGACGAACCTTTACACTGAACGTTTTACGGGCGGGGGGAAAGACAATTTCCGAATTATCCCCTTCCGACGGCAGCAGGCGCTGAAGCGTCTAACCAATGAAAATTGTACACAAGAAAATCCACGACTTTTGACGGGTTGCGTTCTCCTTGTGTGGGGTGCTGTGTTTGTTGCTCCTAGGTTACAGGGACTGCTCTGGCTTTGGGCCGATGGCGTCACGTGCATATTTATCCCACACCTCCCACGAAATTATTAAAATGAAAAAAAAAATGGTTTGGATGGTTAGGGATTGCTCGAAAGCGGGTCATGATGGTGTAGTGGGTGGTCATTGAACAAAATAGAGGGGCTTTTAACTTTGTATAGACGAAACACTATACTTTAGCTACTGAGGACAAGCTAGTAGTTGATCTCTACTTGATGGCGATAAATTGGGCGCTTGCTCGTAGCGTCTTAGCTAAGCTCCACCTTAAAATGGCCGTCATGACATTAATTTGACGTCACAGATCACGAGGCAAAACTACACGACCTGCGAAATATTCCCATGACCGCCATGGGCGTCTTAATGTCAAGGCCGACCTATGGCAACGAATTCAAGCCACACCCACGAGCAACCTACGAATACTGGTAAAAACGCGTTTTTGGTCACAAATTTCAAAATAAGTACCTTTAATAACAAAGTCAGTCTTTATAATAGTAAATTTTACGTTTATAATTAGAACCCATAATTTGTCATTATTTCGCTGAAAACGGCGTTAATTTTCATTAAGAAAGCGTTTTCATTTTCAATAAGCCTTGGTCTCAATCAAAAATTAGCTTTGGGAGGAGATTCCTCGATATCGTTACCTGGAACATACAGTTCCAACTGCAAGTTCGCTCGCGGCGTATGTGTGAGCTACACAATCAGGCCCATAATGTGTTTAGGGTTCAACGATTTTACAGGGTCTTTGCCCACTTCGTTAGCAGAGCCTTAGGACGTTGGAAATTGAAATATAAAATATCCAGAATTGCGAGCGAATCTAATTTAAAGGCCTATCAAACTGGCCGTTAGATGGCACTCAACGAGTCATGAATAAAAATAAATCTTTTAAAAGCGCAAAAACCGGAACGTAAATCTTCCGATTTTGAAAGCTTATCAAAAGAATTCCGCAGCGAAAAATCGTAGAGCTGATGAAATCTTACGCACACGTAACGGTTCGACTATTATACAGGTCAAACCCGCGCTAGAAAACGCGTAGGGTAAACAGTCTGCGCGCGATAAATCTACGTTTAGACCCCTACACGTTTTCGTACGTGGGCTTTGCCTCTATGTTGACGGGAAATTGGTCCGCGCGGAAGCCGAAAGAGAATTTAGCGCGTAAGAGATGAAATTTCATCCGAAATTTTCCCTCTTTTTTTTTAAACAAAGAAGAAAAAAAGCTTTGGGTAAATTGAAGAATCTATTGTTTCTAAATCAATGAATTGGAAAAGACATCCGTCCATTACTTTTTTTAAGCTCGCCGATTTGAATATTTTAAATCCTAGATCCGGGATTTTTATCTCGACGGGATGACATTTCCATAAGCCGAAAGTAGTAGGTATACCTTTCTAGCTTCGAATGGACGGGAGTCATTCCGAAGACGAACATGGTCGTTTGTCAAATGTCAACATTTTTCGGGGCCCACCCCAAACTGTGGGGACAAGCAGCGGGGTGATAGTCTAATTTAAGACTTTTTTATTTTATACCCCGCGTAAATGTCTACGACCCGAGTGACGTTTTGAGTGATATTCGTTTGACCTTTAGAGGTCATAGTGTTAGTCCACCGCCCGTGCGAAATAGACCTACTTGTTTCGCGTAACGACATAAAAGCCTATTAGAGGTTTTCTTACGTTCGACAAGCTATTTATAAAAGAGGGTTGCTCTTTCTTTCGAGCAGATTTTCATTTTACACCAAAGATATGAGTCATACCAGAAATATTTTTCGGTAAATTAATTTCAAGGATATATTTTTGCTCTTGAACTCTTAGGAAATAAATTATCCATATGTCATCGCCAAGGAGGTTTCAATCGTGTTATAACGGATTTTATAACCCCTCAAGTGAAATGTGGGCAAATGAAAGGTCCACAGTATCGTTTGAAAAAGTCGGGTTGAGTTTCGGGTACCTTCTAACCCTCCTTCACGTTTCGCAAAACACGTGATTCTGTAGCCCCACCTTCAAATTCAAATGATTTTGTATCCCTTTAAAAATAAAATCTACAATTTTACAATTAAAATAAAACAGTTTTTCGATGTTCATAAGTTAACTTCAGAAATTACGAAATATCCTCAAGACCGTGTCTAAATTATATATAGTGCTTATGCATATGGTATCATAAGTGACATCATAAGTGTATAATATTTTTACATAAGTATGACACTTCCTATTCTCCACATGCAAAGGTTTTACTGAGAGCTATTCACAAAACACACTGCATTACTGGCTGTGTCGCCGTTTTGCGTCCGCTTGCTACCACGTCTAGCTCTCAGCAAAATATTCCCCAAAAGTAACAAACTTATGTAATAATATTATAGACTTATGGTAACATTACACCAAAATGTATGACAACCAACAAAAATTCTCACCGAACTCATTTTCAGAGCTATCACGTATATGGTTTTGTCCAGCAGATAAACCCCTCGTGGACAAATAAGTTCAATTTGAATTACAATAATACCTTCTTAATCAAGGTATAATTTAGAACTCAAAATATTCCCAATTCGAATTATAATAATACCACGAACGATAAAAATGCCATACTTAGTGTTACTATGTTACTTATGAAGGTAGTAAATTGAACCTTTAAATTAAGCGTAATTACGAAAAGAGTACGTTACCAGAAGTCGCAGTTGATCCAAATTTCTTAAAGATTCTCATTTGAGAAGTCAGACTGATTATTATTAATTATCGCGCGGTGATTTATGAACGTTCGCTTTCGGCGTCCAGCCGACACAAGAACGTCCGCTTTCTTTGTAAAATGATTCTGGGATTTCGGACGCACGAAATTGCTTCTGACATGCCCGAGGTTTAAACGGAAAAGAATCCTTGCCTCCCACGAGATTGGTCGTTTCTCCAAGCAACTCAAAATTCTTTTCTTCCAGGATCTAGGTAACGCACCCCCGCTGAGATACACCGACTTTTATTATATCTCGCGGGTTCTATTATAAAAGTTTAACGAATCTTTGGCGTTTCTTAATGAGAAGAAATCGTCCGGGTGGAGTCACTCCCCCGTCGACCGAGCTTCGCCCTTTTCGGGGGGAAATAGTTTCGGCGGCGGAACAACACGAAACCCCTCCGTCGTCTGCGGGCTGAAAGGGCCTACGTTCGAGACAACGCAACAGTCCCTTTTTAGCGGCGCCTTCTTCGTTCTGGACGAGGAATCTTCCTGGTCTTCTCTTTCGCGTGTCTGTGACGCTGACTGTATTTTACTCGGGCTGATAAAGAATCAGGAGCGCGTCTAGTTAAACATCTCAAGTGTTTCTTCTTTTTAAATCTCCAAAAATTTATCGCAATTATTTTGCCATTACGGAATCGCTTCAATGTCCTTTGCACGAGTTTTCAAAATATAAATGTTTAAGGGGAGTATCAACCAAATCGAATAATCATCCGTTATCAAGCGCTACAGCTTGTGTATTAACGTAACTAGCGCCAATCATCCCTAGCTTATGTTAAACCTTGTGGCAGAAATTTTAAACGTGTTGATCTACCAGGAATATGGAAGTTCGTACTCCCTTTAAACGTAGTAGGAAATCCATGTTTCTAGTTGATCAACAAATTTCACATTCCTATCATCAGGTTTTATATAAGCTAAGGATGATTGGCGCTAGTTACGTTAACTAACAAGTCCGTATCGCGTAGTAGCGGACAATTTTGTATTATTTAGTTCATACTCCCTTTAAGAAGTATTGAACAATTGAAGCGTCTATTACCTTCTACCATTTTCTTGAAGCCTTGTTCACGGGAAATAAAAAATATAGGACTTTATAAGACAATTTTTTTAATTTATAGGATTTTATAAGACTATACACTCTTTTACGAAGTCGGCCATTTCATTACAGGCCTAATTTAAAATAGTACAGGCAAGGGCGCCTGCACGTGTTCATCAGCTCGGGACGTCGCGTGCACTTGACCGCGTGAAGCGGCCTTGCATGCGCTATTTGAAATCAGACCTGTAATAAAATGGCAGCTCTCACAAATAAGGATATAAAAGAGTGTATATATTCTATTTCATTTACTAACTTTATGCATTTAAAAACAAAATCTACCTATATTTAGTTTAATAAATTTTTGATTTTCACTTAAAAAAACTAACCATTTTATCACAAAAATATACCATGTTAACAATAACCAAAGTATAGACTATAATGACTTGGTATAGGAATTTATCCTTTAACTAAATCTAGCAATTGGAGAGTATCCGAGGTGTTTATGGCCGATTTTGTTCAAAGTCGGGCGTAATGTAGACCTATATGAGATATGAAATTTCCCAAAAGGAGATGCCCATTGGATTTGCCATGGCAACCGAAAATTGTTTTGACCACTTAAAACAAAAATGTTCCAATTTACCCAAATTTTATGAAATTTACCTAAATGTGGTCCAAATTACCCATCTCGTGATTTTAAATTTTTTAAGAATTTTCGTAGCTGTGAAACCGTGAAAATCCCATGCTTTTTTAAATGGAGATTTTTTTGTTTTAAGTGGTCAAAAACATTTTCGGTTGCCATGGCAAATCGAATGGGTAGTGCAACGTCTCCTTTTGGGAAATTTCATATCTCATATAAGTCTACATTACGCCCGACTTTGAACAAAATCGGCAATAAACACCTCGGGTACTCTCCTTGTGAGTGGCGGGATTTGAAATGGGCAAAATATCAAAATTCTAGGATATTATAGGATTTTTGTGCTAAAAATATAGGATGTTCTAGGTAATTTTTGAAAATAAGGGATTTTTCAGGAATTATAGAACCTCTGGGGGCCCTGTGGGATATGACGTAAATTACGTCACTTATAACTCCGTGACGAAATACGCATCACCAACTTAACTGATGGTGATGGGAAACGGAAGTTAGTGAGAACTCCTCGCGCGTTTCTAGCTTTGCCAATCTACACTTTAGCTCGTGCCTCGCATTCACGCGATTTCGTTTCCATAGCAACCTTTTCAATAGCGCGTGTGAAACAAGGTCCCATTGAATTTTTTCTACTGGGAATGTTATTCATAGGCACACCATGAATTTATTCATATACACCCATGTATATAAATACATTCATGGTACACTTATGAATGATTGTTACATATGCTTCTACGTATAAAAAAAACGGAGTGACGTGATGCTAATTAACCGTATTACTTTGATATTATAATAAGCGCCGCAACGTACGGTATTTCGTATTTTCACTAAGAATAATAGGGGTTACATCAGTTTCACTGACCTGGTCCTGGAAATATTTGGATAAACTGCAGGACGTATTCTCTAATGTTTTGGAATAAAATTATTTGCCAATTGACGGCTTTTAAAATTCATTTTGCGTGTGAAAATACCTCTACATGTTATGGTCAAAAAAGCACGCAAAGAAGGCTGTGTGCCCAAGACATGTAACTGTAGTGTCGCGCGCTAAAACTTCATTTCAAAATCCGTCGATTGAATATTTTTAATTTGTCCCACACGTTACACTCACGCATCAAATCTTCGCCGGGCTCGCGGTCTTCTCAGACTCTATCAGCCTTTCTTTCTTCCTTCTTTGAATAAAAAAAAACCCCTTCAAGCTTAACTCTCTATTACAACACTAAACGCAATTTCAGTTGAAAGGGAAATCCCAAGGGGGGGGGGGGAACCAAAGGATAAGGGAAGCTTAAGAGCAATTTTACTCTAATGGCTGAGGAATCGTCACGCTACTGGGATCAGACAGAAGAAGCAATGGGGAGGGAGGATGTGTGGGGGAAGGACGCGAAGCGGTTTGACTAAAGAAGATCGTTAAAATAAGAATAAGACTCCTTTTTTCTTTCGTCTAGGCCTAAGAAAATAAGTGAATACAACTTATAATAAGACCTCAATTGATACAAATTAGCTCACAAACCACTAGCTTTTAATTAGTAATTAGATGGAATGTAGATCAAAACGTACAGATTAAGTACGTTAAATAGAACACACTAGTTCCTCATAATTTCTACGTATTGTTACAATTAGCCTTTCCAGTTTTTAGAGCTACGTGGCTCTATTTAACCTGAAAAGGCTTATTTCAAGCTATTATTAGGTAGTTACTTTTCTTTTAGTCTGGCGAATAGTTAGAGTCGTGGTAAAATTCTGGATAAGCGGATGAATATATCAGTTTATTATCTTTACATATCAACTACAGACCTTAGGTGGATACTTCGCTTTTTCTAGGATTTTGGAGTAGGGTAAGAAGAGTAACCCTATGACTTCATTATGCCTGTGGCCATTTTAGTAGATAAGCAGACGATTTTATCAGTTCACTTTACCACGGCCAACTTCGATCGGGTGTACCGCGCTTTAGCGGCCCCGCCAATCGCCTGAATTTAACGTGTATATATTTTCCCGCCAGGGCTCCGCTACGACCAAAATTTAACGTTAGTCAGATGGGAAAAATCAACTAAAAACAACTTTTTTTAAATGAATTTTAAAAAACATTTAATTGAACCGAATGTAGGTTAATATTTAAATAATAGTATAATAATTTTTAAAGATTATAACTTTTTAACGGTGTTTATAAATTATAAAAGAGTTAAACAGAAAACTTCTTCTACATGCTGCCAGCAACATATTACGTAATACTTGAAACACAAGTAAATAAATAAAACAAGGGCCGGTTTGTAATTTTATAAAGTTTAAGAGAGACATTATTTACGCATCAAAACGCTATAAACACCTCTACAGCCTTCAAAACTAAGGTTTAAAGGTTTAAAGGTGTTTATTGAAGCTGCCATTAAGATACCCTTTTGAAACAGGGCGGCTCTACATAAGTGAGCTCAGCTAACATAGCATACTTTATCATTGCAGAAGTTATTTTAAAATTATATAAAGTTTTCTAACATTTTCTTAAAGTGTTGGTTGCACGAAAAATCGATAGTAATAAAAACGAATGAATGCGGGCTTGTTTTGAAGCCCAGGACGTTCTCTTTCCAAAAATGTCATTGTCGAAACCAATTTCCAAGCCTAAGCGTAGCTCGAGCAATTTGGGGCAAGACAAAGCTGTAGTTTTATTCCTAAAATAGAAGGAACTGAAGTGGATTGATTCTGTTTACTTTTAGAAGTTTTCAAACCAGAGGTTTTTAATCATAATATCAGGCTTATTATCGAATTAAAAAATATTTTTTTTTACGCACGCGCTACGCGGTGCGCGCGACCCGACGTTATAAGAAGAATTTATGAGGAGCCTTCGGTTTCATATCGTTTGTCTACTACGTAGGCTTGTGTATGCCTATTTCAATTACTACTGCGTAGGACTTTTTCCTGGGTGTTAAATCAACCTGCTTTTAATCCCAGATGTAAAGAAATGTATTACAGACAATTAGCCAATGATACGCTTCGCATTTTCTGACGTCATGGGTGCCGTTAGAAGTCTGGAAATTCGCCGAAAATCTCGATTTCCACCATTTCGACTTCTTTTTATAATAATTCAAAGACCCCTTAACCAATTTTGATGAAATTTTCTGTTCTTGCTATAAAATGTTTGCTCTTTCTAATGAATCATTAATTAGCCATAGCTAAAATTTCGTGCAACCAACACTTTAACAATTTTGGATTTTCGTTTAGCAAACAAACAGAATAAGCAAAACAAAAACATATGAGGTAATTGCGGGTTGTATCCCTCAAGGTTTAAGTGTTTACATTCCGATTTTTTACTTGCCAACGGCCGAGGATAGAGGCTACCATCTGCGGGTGCCAGGTCTGGTTGGGTTCCAGGTCAAGTCCCAATGTATGTTTTATATCAGTGTCTGTGTGCGCTACCCTCCACTCAGAGCTATCTTCAGTTGAAGTCGCGGGACATTCTAATAATATGTGGCGGATGTCTTCCTGCGTTGCCCCACACAGGCGGCAGTGTGTGTGGAAAAAGCAAACAGTTGGGACTGTCTATAACTGGTAAGCAGTGCCCCCGTTCTAGCCTGGAATAGCAAACCACTGTACCAAGTCCCTTTATAGAACTCTTCTGTGTGGGGTTTGGTTTTACTAGCGTACACTTGGAGACTTTGTTTTGACCTAACGGCAGCATGCCAATTAGAGATAGCCTTATCATTCGCTTCAGTTGTCACAACTTGTTTCCATTCCTTATATGTCGTGGCCTGGCCCCTAGATGTTCCGATACCGATTTCACGGTCTAGTCGAGTAATTCGTCTGGTCCAGCTCGTGCTGACACCATGCTGGCGTATGTAGTTAATGATCTGTTTTGTAAGGTTGGAGTCTGGTAAGAACTTTAGATGGCCCAGGTAACATAGTTTGCTTCTAGCTTCGCGGTTTGTCATTGTGGACCATCCCATTTCACTTTGGACCGAGGCTTTTGCCGCGAATGGTCCCGCATTTAGGGCTGTTTTTCCAACCTCGAATTGTGTTCTTTCCAATACATCCATAACTCTTGGGGAGAGGCATAAAACCTCATTCCCGTACGTTACAGCAGGTACTGCGACGATTTTCCATAACATCCGACCAACTGAGTATTTGTTGTACGATCTTTCCGCGAGGTTCCTGACTGTCCATCGTAGCGTATTGCACCGTTTGACTAGTATACCCTCCATTAATGACATATAGTGCTCGCCTGACGAAAAAGTGACACCCAAATACTTGAAACTATTTACATATTCTAGGGTTGAGCCTTGTAGTTCCAAGGGTGTGTTTGGTTTTCCATTATTCATGGCCATTACAACGGATTTAGATGTACTGAAGGATAGCCCCGTTTCTCCAGCAAATTTTGTACAAATGTCCAGTAGTTTTTGCATGTCTTTGCTATTGTTGGCGAGAATAGCAATATCATCTGCATATAGCCCGGCATGTGACCAATATTCTATGGTCTACATTGGTAATAAAGGCTCCTGTGTTTGTGGTCAGAAGGTTTTTAGCCAGGTCATCTAGGAAAATGACGAATAACACAGGGGAAAGAGGACATCCTTGTCTAAGTCCGACTAAGCTGGCAACTGCAGGGGTGGTGACTTGGTCGATGGAGAATTTGTACTGACAAGTTTTATATAGAGCTGATATGGTCCTTATAAGTTCCGGTGGGATTCCATTGCGTCTCATGCAATCCCAGAGTAGCTTCCTGTTTACGCTATCGTATGCTTTTTTGATGTCAAGGAATGCAATTTGCAGTTCGCTATGTTGGTAAAAAGACAGTTCAATGAGCTGGGTTATCACAAACAGATGGTCAGCCATTCTACGGTTTGGACGGAAACCATTCTGTACATCACTGAGTATCGTATTGTCTTCCAGGAACTTTGATAGTCGTTCTTTCAGCATAATTGTGTACAGCTTATATATTCCAGAAGTGACTGCGATAGGACGATAAGCTTCGACGTCATCTACATCCTTGTTCTTCCCTTTGAAAACCATAGTGACTCTAGCCTCCGTCCAGGCTTCCGGCACTTCTCCAGAGTCAATAACCTTATTCAATATTAACCTGAGGCATTCTCTAGCTTTTGGGCACAGAGTGCGAAGGCATTCTACATAAATGTGATCACTACCGGCTGCTTTCCCAGTTTTTAATCTACTAATACCCCTGTACAGTTCTTATGCTGTGAAATAGTCTGACTCCTTGCTTTCTTTGGGACTAGTAATTTCAGTTGTTTCAGTGTAATGTTCTAAGCTTTGGTTGATAGGATTAGACAGGATTAGATTTTCCATGTCTCATTACCCGATCTGCAATTTCCTTTTTACGTAAAAGGGTTGAGCCATCTCGAGCTTTTAAGCCATGGAATGGACGAGTCTCTCCTTCATGTTGGCCTCTCAATTTTTTCATGAATTTCCAAAATTTCCTCCCCTTATCTTTACCAGCGGTTTCACTGTCCTTTTCCAATTTCTTTTTATGGGAGGCTATTTTCTGTTCAATCAACAGCTTGGAGGCTTTACGTTCTTTCTGATATGTGTCCCATTTTTCACGGGTTGCTGCTGCCTCCAGATTTTGCTTAACCGCTTTTCTGTGTTCCTTATTAGCTAATTTTCTGTTTAATACTCTGCGCTATTTCTCGATCCCACCATGGTTTTGGTGTTATACCATCTTTTGACTTTACTCCTATACGTTTAGTTCCCAAGTTCTCTTGCAGGCAGGTTAGTAACCGCGTAACGAACTCGGTATAGGAGACAATTCCAGAGTCTACGTTGTGTTCCATAGCTTCCAAGAATTTCTTCAAGCCTTTTTCATCGCTTAAGTCCCAACAGACCTTCGGGGTTTCCTTCTCTAGGGTAGTTTCTGAAGATTGAGTTCTCGCTGAAGGGGACGACAACATTGTGGTAAAAATTCTACAATGATCACTGGCAACGCTGTTGGATCCGAGCTCGTCAATCTGAATCTTGGTCACCGCATCAATAAGACTGTCACGATAAAGTACATAGTCAACCGTGGTTAGGGATTTATTACCCTTTCTAGTATGTCTGCCCTCCCAGACCGGAGCCAAGTTACCAATTGTAAGATTAAAAGCGTCTGTGAACTGTTTCAAGCGTTTTCCATTTTCATTTTCCTCCCCCAGTTCAGAGATGTGGCCATTAAAATGACCCATTAATAGAATATTATTCCCCGCTTCTGTCAACTCAATTGAATCTTTTTCCAGGCAAGAGTAAATTATCTTATTAAGGGCTTTAGCTTGTTGCGTTTCTCCAGAGGCGCAGTATACCAAGGCCAAAACTACATCGTTCATACCATCTACCTTGAACCACGGGTGTTCTCGACATCGTCGGATGACTGAGATTGGTTTGTTTTCGGAGTATAACACCCCTATTCCTTCTCCCTTTTTCTCTTTACCAGTGCGGTTAACACCAATCCAGCTACACCCCCTGGGTATATCTGGAGTCTCCCCACCTCTCAAATGAGTTTCTATCATGCCATAGAAATATAGACCTTTTTTCTTCATTATTTGGGCAATTTCTGCATATTTAGCTTCCGATCGGGCAAATTGTACATTCCCAAATCCAAACTGGAGGAGGTTTGTTGGTTTCTTGCGATTAGAACGGCTACGTCTTGCGCGATGTTTTTGTGTTCTAGTTTGTACAAACGAATTTACAGTATCAAAATGTTTATTTACATATATACAAGTGGCAGGGGCCTTTTCTGAAACTAGATCAAAATGCATAGGTTCGGGGAATTGCGTTATTGCTGCGATTCCTGTCCCCCCGAGCGTTATTCAGAGGAAGAGGGTTCTGGTTCATGGGTTCAGTCTCTTGGGACCGGCTACCCTGCTCTGGTCTGCTAGTTAGTCTCTGCGCATGATGGTGAGGTCGCTTTTTTTTCGATATTTTGTTAAAAATTGACGAAGAAAATCAAAATTGATCACATTTTGATCAATTTGAACCAAATGGGTGAAAATGATCCGATATGACTTAAATAGGAAAAATTTCCGTTTTATGTTGTCAAAAACATTTTTCTTCACTATCACTGTCAGACTAAGCAGCTCTCACATCATTCTTCTCACCAAGCTTGGACCGTGTGAGTAAGCTCCTCAACGGTTACTTGTAAATGTTGATTTTTCTCCTGTAGATGACTATGTTCGTCCTTAATTATTTCCAAGTCTTTGGTATGGAACTCTAAATTATCCACCAAATTCTGGCGGAACCCCAACTCATTTTTTTACATATCTTAAAATACTCTTGACACAAACAAAGATGGCCGCGCTGCGAATTCTCGGAACCCCTGTGACCCTTCCGCGGAACACCTTTTGGGAACCGCTGGTGTAGTGTAATGGTCTTAGCAAAGATAATTTAAACTCGTACCCTAGATTCGAATACTGAGAGCTTTCCCATTGACGGTTTTGTTATGAAGCGTTTACCCTTTTCCGGCACGTGACCTTAGAAAAATCGGGCTCCATCGGTTGCGGTAAGGCACAAACCATGGAGCGAATTTTTTCTGAGTTCCAGCGGGAAGGGAGTAAACGCTATCGGCAACGCGTGAGAGTGATTTCGAATCTAGGGTACGAGTTAAAAGTATCTTTGGTCTTAGTCGATAGCTACGCCGCACAATTTTCGTTTTGAAAACGAAAACATTTGGCCGTTTTCGAACTATCAAAATCTGGCAGCCTTGCCTGCCTTCCGGCCTGTATCTCCATACCGAAAATGGCCGACGATTACGCCGCCGCAAATATTTTACTAAACTGATCGGCGGCGTTTTTGAATTATCGACCAAGACTATTATTATTCAAGAAAAAGGCGAATAGTTCGTTTTATTGTTAAAAAGAGTATACCTTTAGTCCGAGAACAAGCGAAAAGTATCCACCTTATGCTGCCCAGCTAACACATTTTTGAAATAAGTGACTTTCGAAACAGAATATTGAAGAAGCAATTTTTTATTTGAGCAACCAACTTTCGTTCATTCTCAGCTTCTAATTAGAAACGCAAAAATCCATTTTCTCATATTTTCTATGTACACATCTTTTTAACTTCATATTTTTTTTAAAAAAGGAACATTCTGACTACGAAGATGACGTTATTTATCACACACTCTTTTTCTTAAAGTTTATTTTAAAACGCTTTTGAATAAACAGTCACTCTGTACAAAAACGTTTTTTTCTCGAAGACACGAAAGTTTTTTAGGGGGAGGGTGGTTGCTTTTTTTGTTTAGCGTTAAATATACCTTTAAATATTTTGAAACTCGGCATGAAAAAACTTACAGAAATAAAAAGGTAATATTTCCCTAGAAAAGTTCTATTAAATTAAATAAGTATTATGCGTAGTACTCGAAAAGTTTTAACTAAAACTGAAATAAATGTATTTGGAAATACCTGCTCTACATTTTCTATTATTCTAGCTGCCTCCAAAAAAAAATAAGTTGAAACTAAATTGAATAAATTTACAATTAAATTACAAAAAGAGATAAAAAATATAGTTTCATTTTTTAACCACTCTATTATAAAGCCGTCCCTCCCCCTATTTTAAACCAAATATATCCTTTTTTAAAATTAAGCTTGCGCTTGCCTCACTACAAAATAACGTTTGACACTTTTAATAAAAGTCTTTCTGAATTAAAAATAATAATAATCAGAAAAACAAGGTTGGAACTTTTGTGAGGTTATTATTTTAAACATAAATCTAAAAGACTCTTTAAAAATCTCTTAATACACATAAACAAACAGCACCATTTTCTTGACAAAGTTAGTTTAACGTAAGGAAAAAAACATTACTGGGAGGAGTGTTCGAACTTTCTCTCATTTTTTCCCTTTCAGATTAAATATTATATTAAACACAAAAACTTGGTTACGCATATTTTGTCGATAAATATACAGCATTTACTTTGTAGGTACATGTAATACTTCTAAAAAAGCCCTTTCTCTTAGTCAAAATAGTCACCTAGTGTTTAGAATTGCCATGGAGCTCCATGGAATTGCCAAAAAACCTTAAAGCCATCACTTTTAAAAGTATAATATATTCCTTGTAGGAAGACCTATTTAAGATATTGATATCACTGCTAATATATCTACTTTCTAAGATAATAATAATTTTACTAGAAAGAAAAATAATATAACAAGTGACATTTCAAAATACATAGGAATACATTATTTTGATGACTGAAAGTGTTTTAAATACATTTTCTTTATTATTATTCTTTCTTATTAAGAAATTAGAGATGTTTTAAAGGCACGGGTAATAAGCGTGTAATTCAAAAAGAATGGTTCTCTCGGAAAGAAACGCTTGGCTCATTTAAAGAAAGAAGGAATTAAAAAAAATGTAGTTGCATTATTTTTTTGCATTGCTGTGAGTAGCGCAAGAAGGGCAACCATGTTGATTTAGTACTCCTGTAGACGTAGAATGAGCTAGCGGAGGGGCTGGATGTCCAAAACTGCAAGAATTGGGATACTGATAATTAAACATGGTGGTACTCGGACTCATCCAGCCTTGTTGAACCTGACTAGGTCCAGGACTTGTTGTAAAAGCGTGGCTGTGACGGTCTTGCAAAGTTGGATGGTTAATGTTGCTAGGGTAAACTGGAGGCGTTCCTACTCTTCTCGCAACCTGGGGTGACGCTGCTACATTCTGCGCTTGCACTGCCAAGCCACTATGATGGTTGTAAGAGCTAAATGCCGAATCTTGAAATTGCCGTTGTTTCATTTGGTTTAGAGTTAATTTTTGGTCTACCACTATAGAAGTTGATGGTGCTGGTGTTGAGGGTACACTATTGGAAACAGGAGTACTACCAATTTTAACTTTGGCACCCAAGTCAGCCAACTGAATCAAATCTGAAACAGTACGGTTACGAGCGGGTGCTGGACTTTTACTCAAAGAAGGTGAGGAGGGAGTGCGAGGTATTTGAGCTTCCCCGTAATATTTCATTGGATGTTGTTGAAAAGTGTTCATTTCGTGTGAATGAGGTGGTGGTGTAACTTGCTGTTGCCTTTGCAAATGGGAAGAAGCGCAGGAATAGTGATCATTGAGACAATGAGAGGAGACAGTCCTTTGCGGGCTGGGGAAGACATTTGGTTGAAAGTTGAATGGTTGATGAATTGGTGAAAAACCGGGAGAGACGCAAGTGTTGCTTGGTGACCCAACCGGGGTGCAATATGAACTGGTGGGAGAAGAATATGGGCAAGAAGTTGGAATGTTATTTGGCAGAGCTGGCACAGATTTTGAATGTGACAAAGGGAAGAAAGGAGGAACAGTTTGTTGGTTGAACATTGCATTTGACACTCCAAAATTCTGATGCATAGAATAGTCTGTAGACCTAGGAACCAAGCCGTCTTGATGGGAATGTAAACCTAGGGGTGTTCCATGAACCCCTGGCTGGTGAGAATTGTAGATATTTCCTGAATGAGTCACCATGGTTCCTATACCTTCGTCATAATTTGACCAAGAGGAGTTATAATTCATGGCTTCATTTTGCATTCGTAATTTCATTTTATAAGCTTCAATTTCGTTTTGATGTCTCCTATCCAATTCTTCTTTCTCTTGTTGTTGTCTTAAAAATTGAAATGTGTTATTTTTCTCTTTAATTTGCATATTTTACTTAAGTGGTACAATAAAAAATACCTAGTTAACAACTGCTTTAAAAATTCATCCGTGGTATCCAATTCTGAGTCTCTCAACTCATCAGAAGCCAATGCATTCTAAAAGTGCAAGTATCTCAAAATTAATAATCCCACATCTTCAAATGTAGCAAGTTTACATTCACTCAAAACCTGCATTCACTCTATAAACCTCTCATACACTATGTTATTAGTCAATCAGAAAAAGACTACTAATAAAATACAGCTTAAACCAAACCCTACCAATTACTACAAAGGTTAATTATACAACCAATGAAAGCCACACTTTTTGGGGTTACTACAGACATGAACTTACTAGGTCTTATCTATTTTGTAAAGCTTATGTTACAAAGCACAGAATAGAGCTGTAAAATAGTATTGCAGATAAATTGGAATTTAAGCATTTGCCAGCGAAAGTGATAGAAGATATAACAATAGATGCGTAGAAAGCGGTATTTCCTAAAACCTCTTCCCAAAAAACAAGGACGTTGGTTGTGTATAAGCGCATTAGCATTTGATATGGCTTACCAAAAACTGGCCCAAAGACAGGCTTCGACCATACTCTATCATGCTTTTGCCTCGCCCAGTGGAGCTAGAAGAATTTACGTCAATCATGCTGGGGCTTTTATTCAGTTTTCCTGAAGTATTATCGAAAGATACAGAACGGCATTGATTTAAGGGCGGAGCTTTTGTACCGTTGATAGAGGAATTGCTTAGTGCCCGGCTACAAAGTCCCATGCTACTATTATAATTTTCGGGAGTAGACGGTTGTGAAAGGGTTGCGCAATTGCCTTCTCTGCCACCAAAGTAAAGTTTTTTAGGTCTCTTAGCAACCAAAGAGCCCTCGCTTTTAGTCTTCTGAAGCGGAGTATTAAGGGCTAAAGTGTTGACGGCAATGTGGCGTACACTGACCTCATCTGTTTGGGTGTCCACATCTTTAAGCTTAATTCTTATGGTCAAAGGATTGGCCAAACTTTGAAGGTAAGCGTCAAAGGAAGTTGCAGCTCCTTGGTAGACGCTGCTCCCGAGGTTAGATCCTTGAAGAAAGTAGCCTGGGTTGCCATGAGCGATTGTGTTATAAACGTTATAAGACTGAGACTGCATTGGATGTGGTTGATGAACTTGTGTTGGGCTGAAAGTGCCACTTGATGGAACACTTAGCAGGTGAGTTGGCAGTCCATCATGGTTATTTACTTTGTTCCCATTCAAATCTTGAGTTGAACCGGACAAATGTTGAGAAACAGGGCCACGTATGTGTTGGGAAGCCATATTTAGGAAAGCCTTCATCAACTGACTTTCATTTCCAGGATTAGCCATTGTGGTGTGTTGTTCTCCAAAATAAGGAGATCTTCTAGGAGATCCCCCATTGGTACCTGGATACGGAAATGTAGCGTAGCTTCCTAAAGCTCCAAAATCAGGACTAGAACCATAAGGTGATGGTGAATCGCACAAATGCTCCATACTGGATGACACGGAATGAGTCTTTGAATAAGTTGAATAAGCGCTATCTGGTAATGTTGTTTCAGGTTGTCCTTCATAGTGAAACTGACTTTTCATGGTCGATTGAGTGGTAGGGCTATGCGGGTTGCATAGCCGGGTATTACATCCAGGAGAATGGTTGTGACTGTTAGTGTATTGATGGTAGTGGTGGGAATAGTTTGGATGTGCATTGTTGTTATTATTGTTGTAAGGAGAACTGCCCCTTTGAATGCCCTAAAAAATCATTCCCCCCCAAGGAAAAAAAATCGAAAATAAGCCAAAATAAAATGCCGTGCATGGTTAGGTCTATAATTTAATATAATGCAATAAGAATTACATAATTTGCGTTAGTGGCTGTCAAGATGCTTCACGATAAAATTATTAACATAGAGATCTACAACCATTGATTAAAAACTTGAAAAACCAACTTTTACTATAACCATATAGTATATATTCTTAAACTTCATAAAAAGGATGATAACAACCTAAGATTATTTTAGCCTATTGGTTTTCCCTATAAATAACTGGTCAATTAATGAGAAGTTTTTACCTCGTTGCTTACTGGTGGATCACACTGGACTCCAACTGCGTGTCGTTTCGTATCAGGGAAAGGTACTTCTGGTATGGAAGCCATAATGCTATCTTCCTTTATAGTGGTAACTTGGAACCTCCCTTTACTGGTAGTTGAAATTGGTGGTGGATGCGAATGGTGCATTTTTACTGGAGAGTAAGGAGGAGTGTTCGGTTGGGAATGAAGAACTCTACTAGGAGAGCCAGGAGATTGAACATGGGAGCTTCCAGCAATTTGAGTCGGCTGGGCTGTTATTGGAGAAGCAATTCGATCTTGCTGTTGACTTTGGCTTATAGCTGCAGGCTCCTCGTGAGCTTTCTTCAGGGGATCTTCTTTTACCAAAGTTACCTATTAAAAAATATTAGTTTTATTTTTTGCAAGATTTCATATAAATTTAAAATAATAATAGTACCTGAAAACGAGATTTTCTCCTATTTGCTGATTTATCTGCGATAGAGGGGGTAACAGAGACAGGTGGAGGTTGCCTCAAAGGAGGTGGAGCCGGAGCACTGACTGTTCTCATTCTTCCTGTAACAAGTAAGTTACAAGGAAGTTATTTTAAACCTATATTTACTTCAAAATCTCATTGCCTACCAGCTTGTAAAATAAAACAAAGCAATATATTTTCTTTTTAGCAAAAAACCCATTACAGTTAATCTAAAAACAACCACAACTACAGCCAGCGAATTAATACCTGCATTTGCATTACAGTTGTCACTGTTGTACCATGGAACTTGGCTTGATGTAGCCAAGGTTGATATCTCCGTGGGCACAGCCCCTCCCTCTATTAGAGGGTTTGCAGCAACGACCGTGCAAACTGGGGTTTTAACAGAATCAGAAATAGAAGCGGCGCAAGCAAAAACAGTGGCTTTTGTTGAAATGTTGTCAATTGATATTGGATGTGGCAAAGCATTATTAGCGTAAACAGAAGCTGGGTTATCTGGTAAAGCGGCAAATGCAGGCATAGAAACAGTTGTTGGTGGTAATATTGTCACAGGAGTTGTTGGTACATTTTGTATTCCACAATTAGATTGGGGAACTACTATCTTCAATGGAAGATGAATTGATGTTGGTACTGCTACGCTTGATAGCGGAGCTGCAGAGTTTGGTAAGACTGGAGTAGTCACATTTGACACATCAAATGGTGTCAGTAATGGTGAAACTGGGCTTGAAATTTTTTCAATTGGAGATGGAGGAATTGATACTGGACTTGGAACCATTGTCGCAACTGAAACAAGTTTTGTGGACACTGATTTTGGCATTTTAAAGGTTGCTGGAGACATATCAGAAATTAAAACTGGTGTCACATTTTGTCCTAAGACTATCGGGGGTACCACAGACATATTTGGTATTAGAGTTTGTAGAGAGCTTGAGCTTGGCAAATTGTTGGTTGATATGATTTCTTGAGGAACTAGGTTTAAAGATTGTGCCATTGTAGGAACCAATACATTGTTCACAGGTATAATTGCACCATTAGATATTAAAGGATGCATTATAACAGGAGCAGTTGCCGGAGCCATAACAACACTTGTAGGTACTGTATCCTGTTGGGCCAATAAATCTATATTGGAAGACATTGATGCTGGAGCCGTCATTGGTGCTGATATACTAGACACAACACCAGTTTTATTTCCAGTAGGGTGAAACACGAATGGATTTTCCACCACTTCACTAACAACTGACTGAGGTGTTTGGGGTAAAGCATTGGTAGGAGGAAACTGTGAAGGTGGTAAAGCATGAGCTTGAAGTGCGGGATGTGCGGGAGTAGTGACAGTAGCAGCAGCAGCAGCAGCAGGAACAGTGTGAGAGAAAATGGCCTGCAGACCTTGCTCGATGTGAGCTTTCAGGCTCAAAGAAGAAGAGGAAGTAGAGACCCCTGGGCCGTGCAGCTTCTGAAGTTCGTGCTTTAGATCTTCCAGGTTTGTGGCAACAGCAGATTTTGTCACCGGAACACTTGTTGCGGGTACTGAGGCCGAGGGCTGGGTTACTGGTACAATCACTCCATTAACCGGTTGAGTTGTAACAACAGCAACCATTGGTTGAGTTTGCTGAACTTGAGGGACTACAGTCACCATCGCTTGAATCTGAGGCTGAGGAGCATTCACCGTTCCAGTCACTACTGTGGATGTCGAAGCAGCAACTGGAGTGGGAGGATGAATTAATCGTTGAGGGGAAGAGGGTGAAGCTTCCTGCATTATTGCAGTGTTTTGATTGGTTTCTTCACTTGAATGCTATAAAGAAAAAAAGGAAATTAGAATGTTCTAAGTTACACTATTTACTACTTTACAATTTATTAGAAAACAACAAATACCTGTGGTGTTGAAGAAACTTGGTCAACCACACTATGAGTGCTAGGAGCTGTTAATTCGGCCAGCTTTTGTTGAAGACTACTAAGATCAGGAACAATGGGCCTACCACTGGAAAACCACAACAAAAATTGTTTTAGCCACATCAGAATGACAAGAGAGTCAACCAAACAATTTACTTCAAATCAGTCCCAGTTTTATGTTGGCCCTCAATTACAGGTGGAGGATTAATAGTGCCACTCACGACTGTGTTATCAGGAGAATGATTCTGCGAATTATACTGAATAGGGGGAGTAGGTCCTTGGCTTTGAATTTTACCCCCAGTTTGAGTTTCAGTCTATAAAAATAAATATTTTAAAATTTTAAAATGATTACGTTATCAAGAAACTTTTAAGTGATAATTCATCAAAGGCCATAAAATTAAAACAATGAGAAAATAACATTGAAAATATCCTTGACCTTTAAAAATCAAGACTCATTTTACAGAATATTGAATTGAATTCTTAGCAGGCAACAATATGATGCAGCAATATTAAGAAAGTAAGAAGGATTATTTAAATATATAAATTTAAAGAAGCTTTGCAAAATAACTAACAAGGAAATAAAAAAACTAAATGTGTTATAGTAAGAGAATAAAATCGTGCAGCGTAAAATTACCTAAAAGCAATAGACTTACAGAGTTGTTATAAGTGATATCAGCAGGTAAATGTGAAAGCATTGAGATGCAGTCAGCATTTACTGAACAAGTAGAGAGAGAAGCGGTAGATAAAGTCAAATATGTAGGTGGTATAGGGTGAGACACAAGTGATGCAACTGGTTTAATGACACTAGCACTTCCTAAAGCCAAATGTTCTGAAGTGAATGAGATACAAGCCGGGATACTTTTGAAATTGTCAGTGCCGAAGTTCAACATTTCTTCAGCCAATGGGTTAACTATTACATTAATAGGTTGAGCATGATTTTGAGGTGCGAATATTGATACTGGTGCAATACCCAAAGTTGGGGTTGGCGGAATACTAATCGACGTATAATCCTTTTTGAAAGTGAGATCACTCACGTTACTATTAATAGCCGCCACTTCTGTAGAGCATTCTGACAATGTCAAAGGTGCTTCGCTCGGCAGCATATTTGCAGCATCATTAGGAAAGTTAACGTGATTGAAAGGCAGGGTCTCATTTTGAAGACTAGCATTTGAAGCATTCCCCACTAAAGTGCTGGAGTTTAGTTCAATTCTTTGAGTCACCTGCTGAGGCATACTAGAGCCTGATTCTGTATAAGTCACAGTTTTGGTAGCTTCGACGGTAGTAGAGGTAACAACAACAGTTGTAGCGGTGGTGGAGGCTGTAGTAACCGTTGAAATTTGCAAACACTTCTTTGATGATATTTCATCTTTATGGCTCACCAGAAGTTTAGAAGCGCTTGATTGAACAGCCTTCTTTTAGAAGGTACAAGAAGAAAAACTTATTTATCCATATTTACTTTCAAATACTATAATTACTGTTTTTCATGAAATGAAAAGGAAAGCAACCAAAAAATGTAGATGCAAAAGTGGGAAGAAAATAATAACAAAATGTGTAATGGAAGTAAGCTCTCAAATCCCCTTGTGAATGAAATTAATTCTTACGATTGAGTGTCAAATTCCGTAAATGGGAAATTACTTTTGTCCAGCCTTCTTAAAACAAGGAACGAGAGAAATAATTGTGAGGTGGCAGTTGGGGAATTTCAAGAATCAATGAAATGGAAAAAAAAATTTGGATTGACCAAAACTTCAACTCTCTTCCTAGAGTACCATTAAATTTCTATCTAAAAATGAGAGGTTCGAACAATGGAACCAATCAATTACAAGACATGTCTAAACGAAACTACAATCTATTTCAAGAATAGAGAAATTAAAAAATGGTGTATTTGGTCATTCCAAGGCTGGTCCAAAACAAAATAAGGAGGAAATGAGAAAGGGTTAACTAAACAGACTAAATTGATAGAACACTTCGTGTCTTAAAATATGGAAGCAAAAAGAGACGAGGGTTGGTTTCTAGTTTTACCTGCAAGAAGCGTCCAGGAAAGAGCATGTGTGGGAGATCACAACAACAAACAATATGAGTGAAGGCATATAGACGCTGCTGCCAGCGACCTGACACCTTCTTCCGACTTTTGGCAGCCAATCTTAGTCGCTATATTAGGGATATCATTCACAGGGAGAGCGAACCAATCACGAAAAAACCACACACCAATCGATAAATAAAGAGTACAGGCAACATTGAAATTCCAAAAACTATAAGTATATAGATAACGCCTATTTCATCTGCAATTAACAATGGCTTCCCCTGTAAATACTTATTGAGTAAAAAGCTGTTTAAAAATGAATAACTGAAAAACAATGTCCTCTTATTCCCCTACAACTATAATGGAAAATCTACAAAACTGTTAAAACAAAAGCAAGTGACCAGAAAAAATAAGGTGCACAGTTGGAAAATAAAGAAGTGCTTCCAAATACAAAATTGTTCAAAATAAATCTAAGCAAATTTTCACCTGCGCCTGCACAGCTGTCGGGGGAAGGTGCATGGGTACTTGTCCCGCAATCATTGGGGCTACAACCCCAATGGGGCCAGAACTAGCTTTAGCGGCTGAAATGGAACTGCTAGGGATGGTAAAGGTATCGGTGGTAGTAGTAGCGAGAGATGTTTTTATCCCAGAAGGGTGATGAATGGGAGATCCTTGAGACTGACTAGTAGGCAATATAAGTTGTTCACTTTCAAGAGGTTTGGAAGGTAATGAATCCGAGTTTGGTACTATTTTCTATTTAAAAATGAGGAAGTGTTTGGGAAAGAAAGTAGCCACAATAAAGTTATTAGTAACAACACAGCCCACAACCCATATTAAAATTGTTAGTAAATTTATATTCAAAGAATGAATAAGAAACGCTTCCTTACTCGAGAATCCCCTAACTCTGTTGTTTCTTTGGCTTGACGCCTTTGTAGTGTTGGACTGGTAGATGCCACTGAAGGAGTGGCGGAAGTTGATTGAGTTTCAACGTGATATTGAACGGAAGGAAGCTTATCAGGGGAGTCTTTCAATTGTTGGACAATATCTTGAATAAACTCAATAAAAACTTCCATGTGTTGTTCAATCAATAGATTGTTAGTCACCTGAATTATATAACAATTGTAAATTCCCTTGACACAATTTCAAACTTTTTAATAAATCAACCTACCAAGTTACTAGCTATTTCCTCAGGCACAGAGTCACTTATGTCAAATTTAAATGTGACCATCTTTCCTTTAGTCGATTCCAGTTGGCATTCAACTACTGTTCCTCCTTCCACACTTAAAACCGTTAGCTTTGGTGTCCTATCCTGGGTTTTTCGTCTTTTACCACCAGTTTTCTTTCTCTCTGACCGACCAATAGCACCATGAGTGCTGCTACTACGTTCCCGATGGTAGTCACTAGGTATATCACTTTGTTCACTGGATGAGTCAACGTTAAGAGATAATGTACTGGGTAAAAATGCACCATATATAACTTTCTTAACTCCATCTCTAAGAAATTTAAAATTAAAGTACCTTTCACTATCCCCCTGTTTTAGTTCATCATTCAAATACTGTATTTGCATTGTTGCTGGAGCAGTCTTGCACATATTAGGATCTGTTTCTTCAGATTGTTGTTGCACCTCCTAAAATAAAGGATATTTGATTGAAAAAAAAGGCAAATCAAGTCATTTGCAAGACTTCAAAATGCAATATAAATTTCAACTATTTTCTGATAAGAAAAATAATAAAGCCAAAAGAAAAAAGAAAAAGAAAAAGTGTTTGAAAATTATGTTAGTGATATAATACATTAATATCTGTCAAGCAAAAAAATAAATTATCGATTTACAATATTAAAAAGCTATGTTGGCCTAAAATTATTATTGGATATGTTTAGGAAGACATTCAACCACCACAGTTGGTATAAAGAGAAAAGTACCCAGTTCTAAAATAACCAACACCAAAAACCAGTCACCAGATGCAAAAGTTTGGTTTCAATCCAATTAAGGTTCAATACCTCGCTTAGAGAGTTTTGTTTTGGTACCTGGTTTTTAGAAGACAAAGAGTAGGCAAGAGGAAGCTGAAGAAAGACAGGTGAGGGTGTTGTTGTTTGAAGTTGAAACGAGGTTGAAGTAGTATTTTGGTCAGGAAGACTGTTTTGTCGTTGATACACCACGTGATTGCAGCATTGACCACCATAGCGTTCTCCAACATTTAATGTGCAGGGTCTCATGGGTCCAGTGCCAAGCGTGGTTAAATTAACCGGTATTTTATCCACAGTCAATTTTGAAGCGGGTGTACATAAATTAACCCACTCATTCACCTCAACTGAGCTAGCTCTATCCAAGATATTCTGATCCAAATTTAAAGATGGCTGACACCAAGGTTGGGTTGATAAGGCTAAAGGGCCAGGGGACGGGATGGACTGAATAGTTGGGCTAGGGGGGGTAACCAAATCCCTGGATTCTTCTTCACTTAAAACAGATAGGGAGTGACACTTTGATTTCAAATTACAAGATAGTAAAGAATTTTGGGAGTCACTAACAGTACACAAAATGTCAATTGGATCAGGAGATACTCTAAACCCAGATGGAGTAGTGCACCTACTCGCTAATGGGGTTGAGGGGCATGATATTGCTGAAATGGGTAGCTCGGCAACATCAAAGTTTAAATATTGACCCCGAGGCAGATTTAAAGATATCTTCCGTATTGGAATACCTCTTTGACTCAACTCAACATTATTAGTGTTCGTAATTGGGGTATATAAATATTCAGATTGTAAATTTTCTGAACTAGTGCACTCTCTGGTCCAAAAATTATTTCCATCGAAATAAGTAACCACTAGTTCGGGGGTTTTAAAAGTAGAGTTTGGTTTCTGAAACCCTTCTGCATCATTATTTTTAAATACTTGAGACTGATAAAAACCGGGCGACAAATGACTGGGCAGTGAGAAAGAATTTGAAGCCTGCCTGCTGTTTGTGGGGTGTGAAAGGATGGGTAATCCCCCTACCTGGGTAAAAGTTTGTTGTTGATGAAGTTGTTGACTTAATGGGTTTATTGGAGCCTGAGGCTGTTGTTGAATAGATTCTGTCACAACCACATTCTGTTGAGGCATTTGGCTTGGTTGATTATGTTGCACCATATGTGATATGACAGAGGGTTGAGGAAGTAGGTTTACAGGCATAGGCGTGGTTACTGAAGACATAGTTGGGAGTGGTTGTTGTTGAGAAGCAGGGATAACACCAGATGGTATTATAGGGATCACATTTGGGTTAACTATTTGAGGTATGGCTTGATTAGTCAGGGGTAAGTGGTGTCCTAGAATTGGCTCTTGCATCCCAGACACAGAATTTAAAGCCACTGGAACAGTTCCAACAGAACTTTGAATATATCCAACAGCGGACTGCGTTGCTGTAGCCACATCATGGCTAGTTTGAGTCAAATGGCCAGTAGCAGAGACTGTATGAACCATTTGCTGAGCCTGTAGTTGCGCAGCCACAGAGGTATCAACAACAGTAGGCATAGGAGCCACAGTAGGCTGTTGATAACTAGTTGGGACATAGCCAACAGCATTTGCTTGATAGTTAGTTGCTAAAGCCATACTTGTTTGAGGTTGTTGAAAACCCTAAACAAGAATTTTTGACAAATTGTAACAGCAATCTGCACATTAAGCGTCAGTTTACACAGAATGCAAAATTACTAGAGCAAAGCCACAATAATAAAGAAGTAGAAAATTAAACTATTTACCTTAGGAACAAAGTAGACTTGCTGAGAGGAATAAGCCATCATATCTGGGGGTGGCCCTTGATAAGTGTTTTCTGGAGATATGTCAGCAGTAGCTAATATCGTTCCTCCAGCAGCTAGAAAAAGAAAGAGCAGTAAATTAGATTTGGCATAAATATTCAGTTTTACTCCAATTCACAAAAAATACTTTCAACTAGAATTTATTACACGTTTCTCAATCTCATCTATGTATTGAGTTCAAGGTGTTATAAATGCACATTGCTTAATTTATCTTAGATAAACCTCAACGCTATAGCAACTTGTCTAAAAGTAGTGTCAAATTAAATTTGAATTTATAATTGCTGGTACGGATACTATGTGAAATTATTAATATTCATAACAAAATTGAACTTAACTTTGAACATTAACTATAGATTTTTAAATTATTTAAGCATTGCTACCTCTTGTCATGGGTATTTAAAAAATTTTCACCTACACTGTCGGTACTCATTCAACATTAAGAAGGAAAGTATAGGCCTCTTAATAGTTTGCAAAAAAAGGACCGCATAAATGAGGTCGTCAAATGACAATGCAACAATCTCATGCATGCAACCGTTTTAAGCCCCCAAGAAACTCACAATGCCTGTACATTGAATTTATCTCCAAGCATTTAGTTTAAGCTGCACTTAATACACCTTATACATAAAACCTGTTTGAAAATTTAATTTTTCCTAAGTATAACCCCCTTTATTTTTCTAGCTGGCCCCCTCTTAAAACGATGTCGTGATCATAATTTCAATAGCTTTCTTTGATATCAAAAAATGTGGAAAGATGGTCTAGACTAGATAATACTAAAGCTAGCTACAGTAAAGACTTATAGAATAGAACCTTCAGAAAATTAAAAAAAATGTATAATTACAGAGTCTTCAAAATAGCTAAATAACATAGCGGTTCATAATTGTAGAAATTTCAACCTTGAATTGGCGCCAGAGTTTTATGTAAATAATACAGCTGTAAATCCTCTTCATGAAAAAATAATCCATAAAAAAAACTTAAGAGTTGCCCTTGAACTTCCCTAAGCTATTGTCTTAAATTATGAGTAATTTTGGAAATTTTTATATAGCTTACCGTATTTATGTAAGTACAAACAGTAACTCACTACTTAATAGTAATATGGAAACTTTGACGGTAATAACCTTTCTAAGACTTTACAGATAAAACAGACAGTTACTCAAGAGATAAGATTAAAGACCAAACATATTGGGGTAAAGAATATACAACGTTTCTCTGCAGATATGGACAAGTTAATTTTTAAAAACACGCATTTTGACCCCTCCAAATAAAATAAAGAATATAACTCACGTAGCTCTCCAGTAATGCTACTGCTCATCTGTTGTTGAAGTTGGTGTTGCAGCTCCTGCTGTTGCAGTTTTTGTTGTCGTATCTGTTCTTGCTGTATTTGAATTTGTTGTTGTTGTTGTTGGATCTGTTGTTGTTGCTGTACATGCTGTTGTTGTTGTTGCATTTGAATCTGTTGAATTTGTTGCAATTGCCTTTGTTGCTCTACCAAATACTCCGGATTCTTAACAAAATTTTTTTTAAGAGAAATGTATATTTTCTGAGAATTGTAAATGTAGTACATGATTGAATAATATTTACCTGAATATTTCCACTTTGGTCAGCAACTGTTTGGGCAATTTGTTGAGGATTAGTCGCCAGCGACGTATCTATCCCCGATTGGATCTGAACAGGTTGACTATGCTGCGTTGGTTGGTTTAATTGCTGTTGATTTTGCTGCATTTGAACTTGTTGCTGCTGGGCATGCTGATATTGTTGTTGCTGTTGAACTTGGGCTTGAGCTTGAGCTTGGGCTTGCGCTTGTTGAAGTTGTTGTTGCTGCTGCTGTTGTTGTTGCTGTTGCTGTTGTTGTTGTTGAACTTGCTGTTGCAAGTGATGAGCCCTTTCCCTCGTTAACGTGGCAATCTGATTACGAATTAACATAGCAACAATCCTCACATCATCTTCTAGGATGATGCCAGTCATTCCCTAAGTAAACAGAAAAATACCGTTAAATAACTCAACAAATATAACGTTGCAGGAATAAAATCACATTTAAAAAAACAACAGCAGATTATGAAGTTTCAAAAACATGTGAACAAATATCAAACGTGCTGAAAGGCATCACGAAACATCCGACTTCATCAAAGCGATAAAACATAATTCGCTTCGGGGTCCCTTCTCTGACTACACATTAAATAATTTCTACAAAGGGGAGCTCACAGCCATTATGAGCAAAGACTATTATTACTTTGGCTTAAAGAAATGAGAAACAGCTAGATTAATAAACATTTTCAAGGTCAAAAATTGCGTTTCCCTCTCTTTCTGAATAAATTATATTTCGGTATTTTATTAACTCCCCTCTTAAACATCGTAAAAGCAGCTGCACCAATCAACTGCTGGAACCAGTTTTGACTCTTTAAAAACTACCTTAATAATTATTACTATCGTATATTTAAAAATAAGGATTAATAAAATAGCAGCGTAATAATACTTACCATGGCCTGAGCAACTTCTTCAGGATTATCATTCTCAATGTCAAATTCAAATTGAATGGCTTCATTTTCTTTATGCTTATCCTTTCTCTTCTTCGGGTCAAGTACCCTTAATCTCATTTCAACCCTGGGGCTCGAACTCGCTACGCTTTCTTCTTTATTAACAAAGTCAACTTTGATACCCATGTCCTCTTGAAAAAAATCCAACTGAAGCAGATCCTTTATTGTTGGCCTTCAAACAAATTATTCATTAGAAATTATAAATAACATTAAAATTAATAAATTTCCAAGATATTCTTACCTTTCTTCTTTGATGAGTCTAATACACAGTCCAATTATTTCTTTTAATTCAGAAGTTTCAACTTTTTCAAAACTTTGAGGTGGGACACCCTATATATTTAAAAAATACTTTTTACTACTTTAAACTGTATGATTGTATAAAAATTAATGTACTTACACTAGTAACTTTCTTGTAAATTTGAGCAGGGCCACTACATTCGGAATAAGGGTATTCGGAAGTAGCCATTTCAAGCATGCACATGCCAAAAGCATAGACATCAACTGATTCGTCGTAATGTTCTTCATACATTTCTGGAGCCATAAATTCTGGGGTTCCTGAGATTAAATTACCCAAAGTATTAACATTTTTCTTAATATTAACAACAAAAGTCCAAAACTCTTAAAATGATTTTTACCAATAACACTTTTGGCAAAAGATCTATTTTTCAGGGTGGCTAATCCCAAATCTCCAATTTTGACAGAGCCAGTAGTTCCGGTAATGAAAATATTGTCACATTTTAAATCCCTATGAATTATAGGAGGTGATCTTGAGTGTAAAAAGTAGAGGCCCTTAAGAATTTGGCGGCACCACGACTTCAAAACTTTCAGATTGATTTTCTTGAACCTCCTTAGATACCTAATTACCAAAATATAATAATCAATGGAAGAAAAGACACTGCTGAATCAATTTTTAAAATTAAGAATAGCATACGTTTTTAAGGTTCCAGAGGTCATAAGCTCGGTGATCAAAACTAGATATTTTCGTTTCGGGGTGTTGACTTCCCAATAATCATAAAATCTGACAATATTGGGGTGCTGTAGACCTTTCAGCATTTCAGCCTCTTCTCTAAACCTTTGCCTTTCACTTTTATTTAATCGCTCCTGCAAATAACAATAAAATAAAGTTAGATATTTAAAATGACAATAATGCAAGGTAAAAACAGGGATTGAAATGAAAAATTATACGAGTTGTGTATGGTAAATAGTCTTTAAAATTATGTCATATCACTATAATATTAAATTAAGTCACGTAATAATTATTTGGTTTTTCCCTCATTTATTTTATTACATAGGTAAAAGAGCTTTGACCTCTCCAATCTGATAACTTCAAATGGAGCATTATGGCCCAGCAGAATATATAATTATATTATTGGGCACAGATGCAAAATGCAGTTACCAATACAATGTTTATATCTAGCGGGTCAAACTCGGCAGTTTGGCTAGTACCAGTAAAAATAAAACATATAATCCAATAGAAGAGCGATATATGTTATTAGTTTCCCAACTTTCCCTCATATTTTATGCAGCAAACATTGGATGTTTTGATTTATTTATTTTTCTCCCAGGGGTAATTGACTCCTCCAAAGTTTGCTCCTCCCAAAGGAAGAAGTAGCATCCTAGAAAATACTCTACCACTCTTTAATATTCATAGGAAGAAAAAGGGTGGGGGAACACTATCTTTCTTGGTAGACGCGATTATTTTACGTGTAGGTGCAATCATACGATTCCCCTTTTGGCACAGACGTTCAGGGAGAAGATTACTTCCAGGGGTTGTAAATAGGATTGGCGAAAGAGGCCCTTATACCTTAATTTAATATTTAACGGCAGTAAGGGAAAACATTATTGGGCACCAAGCCAACGCCGCGAAGGATTGGAACCAAATTTAATTCAATTACGAAATAAAATATTATCATCTTCTCAAATGCAAAATACGAAAATTGCCATTGAACAATCCTGATTCAATTTAAGAAGCCAAGAAATTATATTTCAATTCGTCTTGAAAGTTGAGGGGTTCAGGCTTCAGCCATTTGTTTCAAAATAGGCATTTAAATTGACATAATTGATAGGCTATTTCTTCGTAAGCGACATCCAAATAGATTTTTGAAAAAGTCAAATAGGCAAATTAGCATCGATTTGGGGAGACTGGCGTCACCGGGTCGAAATTGACGTCTTGACAAATGAAAGATGATGACCCGCGGATAAAGAAAAAGCCAAGGACGGGGGATTTCTTGAATTTCTTTTCCCGTTCGAGAAAGATATTTTAATCTGAACTGGCGCGATAGTTCGCTTCGCCGTCTCAATATCGTTTCAATTAAGACAAAGCAATCAGTCGCAGACTTTACTTCCCTCCCTGAGTTAGGCAGAAACTGCAAACCGACATAAAGGGACATTTAGGAATAGGAAAATTTTTCGCGTACGTTATGATAGGATGTCGCGGTGCCAAGGTTCTATTAACAACACCCTCCTACGATCGTGGGAGGGTGGAGGCTACTCTTCCCCCTCTACAAGACACAATAGGAGTCTATCGCCGATAAAAACAGGAGAGATAAAAGCTGCTTTTACAGGGGGCTAAGGTTTTAAAAGGCTGCCGCCGGCGAGACTAGCCTACTGGGCGCAATCAATTTTGTCGAGAGGCTAGTAGGGGTAGCCGGCTTCCAGGGAGACCCTCACTTCGAGGAAGAATGATCGGCAAAAGTTGCGTGAATGGAATGGCCAGAAACAATTTACGGGAAGGACAATAGAGGTCGGATGTCCTTCTTTCGGAACATCGTGCCAAGTAGGCCAAGGGCCGGCTCTATATAGCTGGCGCTGCTAACTCGGACTGGTCATTGGGCGGTGGATAATAAACTTTAAAAAGTTCCGCTTTAAACAAGGACATAAACAACGTATATTGAATGTCTAAAACCTATTATTTGTAAAATGGCCCAGATAATATTTTAGCAAAATATAAAAAAAGTCATATGAAGAACAATAGTGTTTTTTTTTTCACCAAAGTGGGACAGAACGCCAATAAATAACCTCGGTATTACGAGGATAAGCGGCTTCCCTAATTTTAATATTGACACTAACCAGAAAGCGTAGTCGAAAGCGGGGTTCACCCTTCGATACTCTTGAACCAAGTACCCGCCGTTTGTTCACCTTGTAGCAAATTCTATTGAAAATTTGTACAACCTTTCCCCATTGAAACCCTTCCATAACCATCCTTTAAAACTGATGTAACACGGCGCAATAACAAGGGTAACTCTTAAGTTTGCCTTTTTTTCGCCGGGACCTACCCTTCGTAGAAAACACCCACGCCGTAATCAATTAAACAACCTTACAATCTAGTTCAATGCCATTGGAGTAATTATATCGTAGACTAATAGGCCAAAAAAAGGAAGCTATTTCCTAAATGGCGTTACGCCCTGAAAACTATTATTCGTGTGTAAATGATTGAGTAGACCTAGCCCTTACCATAAGTTACGTAAAATCAATAAGTATGACACTTTCTGTTGTTTTAATGCTACGTTTCTAACCGAAACCATTTTTCTAGCCCAGCTTGAGCTGGGATTTGCAACGGAACTGAGAGTTATAGCAGAGTTCCCAACCAAAAATATATAGGACAAGAATTTAAAAATTAATAATGGGATAATTATAGGACAAGAATTTTATAATAATGGGATAATTATAGGACAAGAATTTTATAATAATGGGATAATTATAGGACAAGAATTTTATAATAATGGGATAATTATAGGACAAATTTAAAAATTATGGGATAAATTTAGGGCAAATTTAAAAATTATGGGATAAATTTAGGACAAATTTAAAATATATGGGATAAATTTAGGACAAATTTAAAATATATGGGATAAATTTAGGACAAATTTAAAATATATGGGATAAATTTAGGACAAATTTAAAAATTATGGGATAAATTTAGGACAAATTTAAAAATTATGGGATAAATTTAGGACAAATTTAAAATATATGGGATAAATTTAGGACAAATTTAAAAATTATGGGGAAAATTTAGGACAAATTTAAAAATTATGGGACAAATTTCCAAATTATGGGATAATTATAAGATAATTAGAGGGAAATCAGTTCAGTTATCATTTTTGTTAATAGTCATACTTATTGTTATTATATTACTTGTCTATATACCTAACAATACCAATCTATATGTGAACAGCCTCGAGTAAACATTATATTTTAAGTTATAGTCTAAAGCAGATATTCGAAGAACAGACTAATACAAAGTACGTTTTATTTCAATTATTTGAAAAACGGCCAGGGGGCGCGCGTGATTTTCGCGTAACCAATTAGGTACGACTATTAGATGAACTCAAGGTTTCTTCGCAATTCAGAGTGTTTACAATAAACGCCTAACCTACGAAAGTACTTCAAAAGGCATCCTTCAACTTAATCTTGGCAACAATGAAAACAATTCTTCGAAAACAGTTCAATTAAGTAGCGGTTTCTTTGACGTCATATCGATTAAAGTTAATTTCACGGTTGGACCGAAGCCAATACTACGTTTATTTTTTGATAATGTCAAAATTAATTTTATTTACAAAACCAATGGAACACATTTTGACAATGGAAAATTTTGGTCAACCCCTGAAAGAGGAAAACCAAATACGACCCCCAAAGTGTCGTAATTAAAGTTAAATTTTGGGCGTAAAAGTTACGTCAGTTGTTTAATATTTTAAAGTTCTGACGCAACGAAATTACGGCTTTACACGAGAGCTTATAGAAGAACAAGGTAGAAATTAAGCGGCACACCACTGAATAAATAAAGAGGGAACAAACTCGAAACAGAAAGCCCGTCTAGTGGCGCCGCAGCGGCGGATCTTCGAAACCGGGCCGAATGGTCAAATATTTTCACATCTAGTGTTCAAACCTTTCGTTACCTAATATTAGTGACAAAACGGGGAAGGAGGTAAAGATTTCGCTGTAGGGAACACGCGAGGGATTACCGCGTTACGGTAGTGGAATAAAAGCCTTCCTTCTCGAGATCTTTAGTATTAAATTGAAAACAAAAAATGCACACCGCCAAACGAGAGGAAAAAAAACGTTTATCTCCTTAAATTGATCTCCCTCTCTCCGAGAGAATAGCTGCGGGGATTCTCGACGAATCAGAAGGATGGAGGCGCGACCCCTAGTGGCTTCGATATCGAAGTGTGACGCGAGAGTGCTGATATTGTTAATAGGTGAAAATAAAGTTACGTTTTCGGGGAGGAGGAACCGCCCAATTTGGCGTCTTCGAAACACGCGCCCGACCGGCTGCCAGACTCCATGTCTGCGCGAATACGAAACGGGTTTGATTTAAAGAATCCGCGCGCAAGGCGAAGGAACCTTTAAGACAAGGCGCCACCAATACGCTCGAAAAACAAACGATTTTTTTAAATATCTTTAAGAGACAAGTGCCAAAAATACGAAGTTTCAAAGCGGAATTCGTGCTGTGTTTAGTTTGTTTACTATCAAATGTTTTCCTCCGATTTCATTCATTCCCGTTTTTTCTCTGGTTTTTTGCCAAAAAAACTCACGTATAAAAAGCTGCTAGCTACGCAAAAGCCTTCCCGAGATGCTCGGCTTCTCCCTGGGCACCGATTTTATTATTTCCACCAAAATCTGGAAAATAATTAGGGGGAAAGTGACTTTTGACTTTAAATTTTGGGTAAACTAGGAACCAAATAGGGGCCAATGTTAAGCAAAATAGTATCTTTAACACAATTCAGGCCGGTCAGTAACGGGTTTTGAGGCCACGACAATATGTTAAAATTCAGTACAAGTTTTCCGGAACTCTTGTTACTCGATTTAACAAAGCTTTCATACTTATCTCCGACATGGATTTTTATAAACTTATGACTATAGCTATACTTAGACTAACAGAAAAAGAATCGCGAAAAATTATCTCTACTAAATTTTTTATACTATTTACGCTTATGGATAAAAATAAATTAAAATCACGACATTATTGGGCTAATAACACGTTTTTATTATAAAATTAAAAAAAAATTATTTATTGTATATTGTAATTTATATATTTTAAATTATCTCTAAAGATGACTTATTATCGGATCCTAATAATTAATTTAAGTTTCTAAATAATCTAAAAAAAATATGTACTAAATTTTAACTATATTTTGACTATTTTGGTAAACTGCCCTTTAATAATTTAAGCCGATGGTTCTTTTCGTGATTTATTGAAAATAGGGTACTTTAGGGACGAAATCTCTATTTTAGGGTAGATTAGGAAACTTAAAAAAATAGGAACTTTCAGATATTCTATAGTGAAATGTTCTCGCCACCTGGGCCAGATCTAAAAGGTGGATTGGTTTCAAATATTACCTTCATATAGCAATTTTTTCGAAGGTTCATCTGGCATAATAGCGCGAGATAAAGCAACGCGTAAACACTCGGAACCGGCACAGTTTATTTCCATGTAGTTCTACCACTTTTAATTTTTGTAAGAGTCATTCATACGCCGTCATCTAGCGAACGGAATCGAAAGTATTAATAATAAAAACTTTCACCAATACCAAATTTTCAAAAGTTTACTTCTAAATATACTTTTGGAAGATGCTGTAACGATAATTTTCGTAATACTAATTAATAACGAGTAAAATTACACTATAACTAAAAAAACGAAATAATTAATAAATATAAATTAAACTATTAAATTATAAATTTAATTTACACGCGATATGCAAATATTATATAATATAACGTATTTATAAAAAAAAATTATATAATTATTAAAATAATTCAGCATATCACTGAAGCTATAAGATACAGTGCCAGGTTCTTGGCGAGGGGTCTGACACTTGCCATTATTTTGTACGGGATTTCGGGATTTCGTAGAGATTTTGGCGATTTTATCATTACTTTTTGAAGTGATTTTGGGATTTCAATGTTAATTTACCATAGAAAGAGTTTAAAGATTTTGCGATTTTAGACAAAGTGTACGGGATTTTGGTAAATGTCCGACCCCTCGGTTCTTGGTATACATATATAATATATTAACGCCTATACACTTAAGATATTTAATTACGCTAATATATTTAAAAAAGAATGAGAGGCGGAAAACCGTCGTCGACCCTGGGGATTTCAACAAACCATGTATAGTTATGAAATGGGCACTGGGTCTGCGCATTAGGATTCTTTTGGAAAACTACTATCGACCTTGAAGAATGCAATTTCCCAGACTCTTATATTGGAGACGACCACAGTAGGTGTTACTCAACGTGCCCCCGCGCGAAAGAGGTGTTCATTGAGGGAGAACCCGGGCGGCATCGCCAAGGACAGAAATAATCAGTTCGTAATCAAAGGGGTATTTCATCCCTGGAACAGGAAACTTGGAAAGAGAGTAAATGTACCGAGTTCCAGGGTCATAGCCAGATGACGACCGCCAATTCACTCCAGTACCCACTTAGAAAATCACAAACAGGTGACTAGCGACATCTGGTCTTTGTCGAAGGAAACAAAAGACTTTCGTATAAAAAAATATATTAAGTACCTTCTTCGCTTTTACGAGGCGAACTAAATTATCATAAATGCATCAGTAATAAAACGAAGAGTTCTTGACTATGGAACATGGTCTGATGATTTTATTCTAAGGACGGATAATTTTCAATCGTAAAGGTTTTATCACCGTGTCTCCCATTTCAAATATTATTTTAGTCCGAAATGGCAGTAAAGAGAAATTTTGATTCAGAATTTCTAAAGAAATTTAAGATTCATAAAATTTTATTATTAATATTTGAAACGCAAAAAAGGGGCTTCCGGTTATAATAACAGGATATCCTGGCGTTTGTGGTTTGTGCAAGCATCTTAATTCCCTCAAAGTCAGATTGCAATTCCCAATAATAGTCCCATAATGTTGCCATAGCAGGGTTGCCATAATTTTCAAATTCAAATTCCCTGACCATTTTAAGAGATTTTCCCTGACTTTTTTAAGACCAAAATGTATATTTTATATTTTACTTTTATTAGAAGTTAATAAATTTAAATGGAGTTGTATTTCAGTAAGATGTTGGAAAAATTAGCCAAACGTTCATGGAAATTAAATTATAATCATAGAATTTGTCATAGAACTAGAGTAAAATTACCTTCAAAAAGTGTCAAGGTAAAGTTGAATTATTCCCCGATTTTTTAAAATTCCCTGACTTTTTAGGCCCATTTTTAAATTCCCTGACCTTTCCCTGACGTGTGGCAACGCTGCATAATCTTGATACAAACGGCCAAAAAAAATCACGAGGGAATTTACACCTACAGCTTTGATATAATGGCGGCAGGCAAATAACGGGAATTTTTCTAGTAATTTCAAGGTTTTCTTCCAATCATCCATCTCGTAGTCTAAAATTCGTGCTTCGTTCCAGACAACGAAGTCTGAAAAAGACAGAGGCAAAATCACGATCCTAAATCAGCTAACTACGGTTAAGCCCGCGCTTTAAAACGCGTAGGAGGAACGTGTAACTTAAATAGTTCGTGCTTAATTAAGCTTAGTCTACGCGTTACCCTCTACGCGTTTTATAGCGCGAACTTAACCCCGTATAATCGGGGCCATTACTTTTCTTCCAAGGATTTACCTTTCTTATCTATTCGAGAAGCGGAGATTTGGATCATTGAGATATCGGTTAAAAATTCTTAGGATTCGCTACGATGTGGAAGAAATATCTGGGTTGAATGTCTCACTACAGAGTTACCACATTCTTAAAGTGATAACATTCCTTAAAGACGTTTGAGATCGTGCGCTGAAGAGCATTACACGGCTAATTTCAAATGACTAAATTTCATCCCTTTTAACACGGGTTTTCATCTATCCGTAGAACGAAAATTTTTCTATTGTTAGGAAATGATGAATTACCTGTAAAATATAATAATATTGTTTTACCTATCCAGGTTGTTCGATTTAAATCGCCATTTAAATAACTTGTTGAGGTTAACGGTAAGAGTTTGTGTAGGGAGCTGATGGCTCGCGTGGCGTGAAGGGCTTGCCACCACCCTCCTACGCATTGTAACCCGGCCACCTGAATGAATGGTTTTAAAGAGTCGCTTGATGACTTAGGCCTAGCTGATTATAACCTATTAGGCGCTATTATATTTCAATATATTTATGAAGAATCTACAAAAGTAGGTTTTCTAGCAATGAAAATTCAGAGCAAACAAAATCACAATTAGTAATTAAATATAATAAAATTAATTTAAATTTTAGTTTACATTACTACAGCGATTAACTTATTAATAAATTTGTCAAGAAAAATAGGCATACAACATTAAAAATCAATAAAAAATTAAATAACTTCATCGCCTGTAAGTGAACCATTGGATGACGAATCTGACGAAAAGTCGAAAAGTGTTATCTGTGATTCCGCTATTACTACGTCGTTAGTTGATGGTGAAAACCAGTTCAAACCGAGGAGCTTCGAAAAGTGCTACACGTAGTGCTTCGGACGACAATCTAAATTGGTCGCGTTTGGAGAGGAAAGAGGACCCAATCCAAGGATTCTTTAAAACCAATTCCAAACCAATTCCAGGCCTAAAAGTAACGTTCCCTCAACAATTTGACGCCATCCGAAATCGCGAAAAAAAAGATAACGAGGGAAAGAAACAGCTCGTTTCTGGCTGGACGCGTTTTAAGAAAATGTGGCGCAGCGCGGATTACAGACGGAAAAACCACACTGATAACGCAAGTTACGCAACCCACCCAAAAAAAGGCGCCACAATCTTTCAAACCAATTTAACGCCGCTTGTTATCGTTGGTCGAAGCACGGCCAACTTTGACATTCGCCGAAATTACACGAACAAGGATTTTCCCGGTATGATCCATGCTATGAACTATATTGGCTTCAATGCAAAAACTATTCTAAAAACTATTTTCCGCTAGGGGCGCTCGACGCAAATAATTTTTTTTTCGTAGGTTAACATAGAAACTTCAACGAATGGGGTAGCCGCTTTTGCGCGAGTTGGCCGTGGTCGAAGTTTAAATGTTTAAATAAATGAAATTTTGGTTATTTTCCATACAGCGAAACCCGCACGATATAAGAGAGAAACCGCCAAATTGGGCGACTATCCCGCTGGTCCGGCAAACCCTTTTCCCTCCACACGCGTCAGCGACATCGCGGGAAAGTGTAAGCCCCTAGATGGTTAAGGATGAAGCGAACCAGGTAAGAGCGTTTCCCCGTCGCGTCGACCCTGACGAGTCAATATGATAAACGCGACTACCTCAATCGGCATTTCTATCCCGGCGACCTACGCGAAGACCGAGGCCTACGGATCGAATTGCCTAACTAATTAGATCTGCCCGGGAAAAATGGGCTCGTTTGCCGAGAGTAGAGAGAAGAGAGTATTTTGGGAACGAACAAGAAACCAGGCGAGCAAATAACCAGGCTGACGGACGTTCTCCGATAAATGTCAGGCGTACTTTAAAAAGTCATTCGATACGGGCCAACTTTTGTTCGCGATTGGATATAGCTAAGCACACCAACCCACTGAAATCACGGCTATTTGACGAAAGGAATGAATGTCATATTTGGCCTCAAACCCCCCCCCCCTCCCCAAAAAAACCGATTCCGAGAAACGCTTTTTTTGTTAAAAAGACTCGAATTTCCGGCGCAATACTAAGGATAATTTTTTCCCCTTCCAAAAGATGATCCTAACCGTCTTCTCCCCGCGCCATGATTCACGGGTGGAACATTTATGGCCGCCAGAGGGGTATCACCAGACAGTAGGTGGAAAGCGCGACATACAAGCTCCGACCATTATCCTTAACGTTTGGTGACGTAATCGTCGAGTGTAGGTCGCGACAACTCAGAGTCATGAGTCACGAGCTAGCAATTATTCGCGAGTCAGTTCGGGGTAGCCTCCTAGTTAACCGTTAAAGGGGGGGGGGGGAGAACGTAGACAGAAAATCCGCGCGGAAAAAAAGGCAAAGAACAAAATCCCCGCCTCTTTTCCTCTTTAGTCAGTCAACCCTTCCTTTTTCTGTAATCATCGGAATAAACTTGCGCTGGAATAAAAGGTATTTCGGGGTTCGATGACCAGAGCCTATTTTATTCACCACGCTTGTTCAGGGTGACCACCAAATTGTGAGATACAAATTCTCTGACTACTCCCTGACCACTGGGTGAAGATTCGTAACAACTCCTTCCGCGTTGAGTTTGCAAGTCAAGGTTGGCAAAAAACCGGCTTTTTTTAAAATTGAAAAATCCAGTATGATTAAAACCGGCTGTAATCGGTGGTTAAAACAGGCTGTACCCGGTGGTTTAAACGGTTAAATCCATTAATAAAAAATGATCAAATTCCTTATATCAAGCCCTCATTGAACAAATTTCCCGATTTAAAAATTACGTTTTTGCGCGTGACAGGGTTGGCAAGAGCCAGCCAGACTGGATTAAGCCACCCTGGTTTAAGCCAGATTTAACCACCAAATAAAATCCATGGTTAAAACCACTTTTTTTTATAAAAAAAATTGAGAAATTAATTAGAAGCATTAACAAAACTTAACCTTCACTTTTTGTCGCGAGTAATGAGAGCTAACATATAAGCAATTAGGGTATCTTAAAATTAATTTTGCGCGTGAAAATACGATGCCATGTTAGGGTATAAAAGCGGGTAAATAAGTCTGCTATACCTCACAATGTAAAGGTACTGTCACGCGCCAGGGTTGGCAAAAAACCGGCTTTTTGCAAGTTCTCAACCTCACTGGTTCGAGGGGTTTTCCGCCGAGTTCTTCGGTTTCCTCTTTCCATAAAAACTTGAGGTTTACGGTAATAGTTAGTGTAAGGAGCTGTTGGCTCGCGTGGCGTGAAGGGCTTGCCACCACCCTCCTACGAATTGTAACAATGACACCTGTTTAAAGGTATTATAAGTCACTTGATGACTGGGAACTAAGGTGGTGCCATTTTAAGAGATTTTCCCTGACTTTAAGGCCAAAATTTTATTTTATATTATACTTTTAACAGAAGTTAATCAATTTAAATGGACTTATATTTCAGTAAAAAGGTTATTGTAAATAAATCATAATCATAGAATTTGTCATATTACAAATTACCTTCAAAAAGTGTCAAGATAATATTGAATTCCCTGACTTTTCCCTGAATTTTGACGAATTCAGAAAATTCCCTGAGCTTTCCCCGACTTTTTAGGCCTATTTTTAAATTCCGACTTTTTAGGAACCTTTTTAAATTCCCTGACTTGTGTCATCCCAGTTTTACAATATTTGCAACGAGTGGTTCTTTATCATCTAAGTATTTATTCATAGCCATCTAGATTAATCTAGTTGGCTATGATTTATTTATTCGTTTAAGGGAACCAATGAGATACCGCGTCGATATGATGGACACTTAAGGGGAGGAGCTTACTGGCAGACCGTGAGGGGGATTCGCAGGCACGCCGAAAATCGTCGACTTATTCTCCTTAAGCATAAATAATGGACCGTGGATTTTTGAAACACAATAATTTGACCTTATTGAATTATGTATCTACAAAAAGGTAAAAGAAGTTATTGAGTTTAAATCAAACAAGATGTCACGGACATTTAAGTACACACAATCCCCCCCGATGTATTAACTATATTTTAAAATATTAAATTTAAATAAATTTTCAATCATCTTGTACATTAACTAATTAAAACCCAAGAGGAGTTTTATCGAAAATGAAACGCTAACGAGTTAGATGGCGCCTGTATCAATTAGTAAGAAATGCAAATACGACAATAGTGCATACGCGGGTCGGTTGGGTCCCGCAAATAGGCCAGAAATCTCACTTGAAATTAAAATTTCTTAATGCAACCGAAAACGTAGTTCATAAATGATCAGTACTAACAAAAATATAATTTTAAACCAAGCACGTTATTTAAACGTTAAAAAAATTATGTACATTTAAATTTGAAAATCACCCAAAACCACTAAAATGTTCAAATGCCCCACATCCGGGACCCGATTGGACAAAAGTTAATAATTCCGGCGAGAGCATGATATTTCCCATCCATTGACGTATCACGTGTATTTGTACCTTTAACGTACCGAGATAAATCGAGCGAACACCGGTGGCGGCGGCGGCCGACACAGTACGTGAAACTAATACACACAAATCGATTAGGATTGTGTGTAAAAATGTGAAGGCTTCGTACAACAACGTGTAAACGTCTATATTTAGACTACAATATTGATCGTTAATGGATTACGTCTTTTAGACACACCTATAGAATGACCAAAGCCCAGATCCGCTACGTTTCTAAAAGGTCACAATGAATTTTCGACTAAAATAACCTATAGGAAATTAAGAGCACGTAGAAAATCAATTATGCAAACATAACATATTACATTTTTAACGAGATTTTCCGTCCTAATCGATATTTTCAAATACATTTAGATCAACTCGCGTTACATAAACGCTGTGATCTGTGAAAGTTAACGGCAAAATGTAGCATTGAACCCACGGCAGGGTTGCTACAATATTCTCTGATTCAAATTCCCAGTTTTCCCTGAACATTTTAAGTTATTTTCCCCGGCTTTCAACTTATACATTTATCAGAAGTTAATAAATTTAATAAACTTATATTTCAGTACCAAAGTTATTTAAACGTTAAAAAACCTTTTAATGATCTAAATAATAATAGCAGAATTTGCCATAGATCTAGAGTAAAATTATTTTAAACAAGTGTCAAGATTAAACTAAATTCCCTGACCTTTCCCCAGTGTGGCAACCCTATATATGTGCTATTTGTAAATAGACTAATTTTAAATTTTCCACGCTTACATCAACGATGAAAACGAATGAATTGTTGTTAACCGCATCGCGTTTCTTAGCAGCAGACCCCCCACCCGTAATTAGCATAAATTTCTCGATAGCTATAAAACTAATAAATCGCCCGGTGTTTTGGGGAAGTACACGCAAACTACATTATATCGTGCTATTAAACCTCGCACTCTTCCAAGGTCTTCGCGAGAAACAACAAAAACGAAGAAAATACGGGATAAGTAACAACGGGCATTCTCTCACGGATGACTAATAACCACGCCACCGAGTCACACGCGAATATTCCTACGCTGGAAAAAAATAATAATAATTGGATGCAACGGAAACGCGAGTGGTTTCCTTCGGGGCCCGTCACTGGCGTCTTTCAAAACTTTCGTTAAACAGCGGAAAAATCAAGGAAGCGCGAAACAAAAACAACGGGCTGGAGATAAAGAAAAAATAACCCTTTCGTTCCTAACCCACGTAAATTTGGCATTGCCGCAAATAAAGTCGGAAAGGCATTACTTAAACCCACGGGGAATCCAAACCACGCGCTTTATTTTAGAATGAGAGCGAAACGCAGTCAAAGGATACCGCAAGGCCGAAAACAAGGATATTTTAAACGCCACCGAGAAAAAAGGGGTAAACCTTGGATTGATTTTGGTTCTTCATTGGCGTATTCCTAAAGAGGGTGGCGGAGTGGTTAGAGGAGCCGGGTTCGATCCCAGCTTGTGGCATTGTGTGAAAACTCGGAACAACTTGCTAGTTCTCTCCCCAGTGGTTAAAGGGGTTTTCCCCGGAGCTCTTCGGTTTCGCCTTCCATAAAAACTTGAGGTTAACGGTAATAGTGAGTGTAGCGTGGAGTGAAGGGCTTGCCACCACCCTCCTACGCGTTGTAACCCGGCCAGCTGAATTAATGGCTTTAAAAGTCGCTTGATGACTTACAAGGAGAGTACCCGAGGTGTTTATTGCCAATTTTGTTCAAAGTCGGGCGCAATGTAGACCTATATGAGATATGAAATTTCTCAAAAGGAGACGTTGCACCACCCATTCGATTTGCCATGGTAACCGAAAATGTTTTTGACCACTTAAAACAAGAAAACTCCCATTTAAAAAAGCATGGGATTTTTTTTTTTAATCACGAAATGGGTAATTTGGACCACCTTTAGGTAAATTTCATCAAGTTTGGGTAAATTGTAAATTTTTGAGGTAAAATAAGGAAAAAGTGTTCAAAAACATTTTCGGTTGCCATGGCAAATGGAATGGGTAGTGGCAACGTCTCCTTTTGGGAAATTTCATATCTCATATAGGTCTACATTACGCCCGTCTTTGAACAAAATAGGCAATAAACACCTCGGGTACTCTCCTTGTTAGGCCTAAGGTGGTGCCTTGGGTGTATTAGCTTAGCTGATTATTATTATTATTATAGGAGTGAGAGCTAAATTTCAATCCCACTCAATTTCGCTTCTCGAAGTGAAGAGAGGTATCACCGACCATTCAACAATAGAGATTTCCCAACCAATCATGACCCCGAGTTGGGTGAGGGCCACTTTGAAAAAAAAAATCGACCTTCTTCCCATTCGCGCTATACTACAAAAAATAAAGCCATGGTCATAACGAGAATGGAATTGAATAGAATAGTCTTCACCCATCCAAAAGGATTCGCCGAGATTAGGGGGGGGGGGGGGGGACTGAAAAAGTCGGGTAGTTTTTCGAAGGTGGAAGACAGACGGATGAGGAGTGGGGGAGGATGCCGATAGACAAGTCTGGGGATTATTCGCGGGGAGACCCGAGATTAACGGTAACGTCGTAGTTACGCAAACTGAACCCTCTTTACCACCTTCCCATCTTAGTAGCCGGTCAGATACCAGACTAAATATTAGCTTACCCCGGAGAAAATAATTCTATTTTGCGGTTTTTTTTCTTTTCTTTTTATAGCTCTGAAAAAAATCGATTTGAGAACGAAAGTGAAAGTGAAATGAGAAAACTTTCGGAAACTATTTAACTTTTTTATATTATACGAGGGCCCTTAAGTAATCGGAAACTGCTTTTCTCGAAATAAAAGCTGGTGATTAGGTCCTCGTACACGTATCGCGGCTGAAATAAGGATGCAATTCGAGGGAGAACGACTTTATGGAATTGGAATACAAATGAGAAGCGACCCAATAATCGGGATAAACACCTGCCCGGAAAGGTACGCCACCACCGACGGGGAAGTAGCGCCTGTTAGCCCCAATCTGGCACAGCGCCGGTGTACGAACGGGAAACCTGACGCGCGGGGGAAAGAAAATTAACGTACGGGTATTTCGAAATCCGATAAATTGTAAACACGGCCGGGGTGTACCGAAAGAAGTTTATTTGCTCTGCCGATTTTTAAAGCGAGTTTTTGTAATAAGAAAAACCAGATTCGTTTTCACAGTCAACAAATATTTCGTGCCACTAGATTGCGTTTTATTTTAAGCTTTCAAAGGAATTAAATTTAATATAAACGCGATTAATTTTTACCATCCGCGAGGTCTTGGTGAAGAAGTCTATTTTATCTTTCCAGGATGACCGCGGAAAAGCTAAAATAATGTTATAGGAATTAGTGGAAATTTGTAGTGGATTTAAATAGGGTTCGTACAAAATTTCCGGAGATAAATTCCCTGACATTTCCAGGTTTTCTCTGACCAAAACGCCAAATTTACCCTGACCATTTTGGTAGTTTAATGAAGTTTTGAGGTAAAATCTTGATAATGTATTGTCAATACATCTCTTAAAAATTTATTTGCCTGATTTTTTGGGGTCATTTTCCAATTCCCTGACCATTTAGAAACATTTTCAAATTCCGACTTTTCCAGGTTTTCCAGGTCGTGTACGAACCCTGTTATAGGATTTTATATACATTTTTTTGAAATTTTTTAGGAAAATATGGATTTATAGGATTTTATATACATTTTTTGGAAATATTTTAGGAAAATATGGATTTCTAGGATTTTATATACATTTTTGGGAAAATATGGATTTATAGGATTTTATATACATTTTTGGGAAAATATGGATTTATAGGATTTTATATACATTTTTTGGAAAATATGGTTTTATAGGATTTTATATACATTTTTGGGAAAATATGGATTTATAGGATTTTATATACATTTTTTGGAAAATATGGTTTTATAGGATTTTATATACATTTTTTGGAAAATATGGTTTTATAGGATTTTATATACATTTTTTGGAAAATATGTATTTATAGGATTTTATATACATTTTTTGGAAAATATGTATTTATAGGATTTTATATACATTTTTGGGAAAATATTTATGAAATCCTATAAATCCATATTTTCCTATACATTTTTTGGAAAATATTTAGGAAAATATAGGATAATTTCTATGAAAATTACAGGAAAATAGACTACAAATACTGTATTTCTAACTTTGTAGTTTGATTCTTTATTAAAATAAGTATATTAATAACGTAGTTATAAGCAGACATTGAAAATATAATAAATGAATTTAGTATAATTTTTCTTATAACATAAATGTAATTTTAAAATAAATCCAATTTCTTTTTGGCAACATTTTTTCTAAATCTGTATTATCACATCTGTTAAATTGGATACATCTCTGAATAAATAAACAGATTTCATTCCGAGATCCAAATTCAATATGCTAAACACGACGCTACTTGGAAAATATCCAGAACAGTGACTGTCGGGGCGAATCAACAAAAAGCGTACTTTCCTAAAACAGGGCTCGAAATAGACCCTAGCAAAACACCTTTTTTAGAATAACAGACCTTCGTAATACAATATCTCTATTGTTTCATCTATATCCTTTTTCAAAACGTAAAAGGCACTTTGGAAATTTTTGGCATGGAATCAAAGGTTAAAAAATATCACGCTGTAAGAAACAAGATGTCACGCGCAATCCCCGATGTATTAAATATATTTTCAATATTAAATTTTAATTTGGACAAATTTCCAATCGATTTGTACTTAATAAATCCAATAGAAATTTTATCGAAAATGAATCTTTTTGAGTTACCCTTTTTTGGAAATAAGGTAGCCATGTTTTTTGGAGTTAGATCAATTGGTACAAAATATTAAGTGGTTAATCTTTAAATAAAATAAAGAAATTTCAGGAAATTGAAAAGCGCGCGTCCGCCGCGACAACTGGTGAGAAATCGGTGAGACAGAAAAAACAACGTAAAAGCGCGCGCTGCTGAAGACGCGAAAAATTTGTTTCGCACGCGCGGCGCGTTCCAGTTATACGAGACCTAAGCCTAAATTGCGCGATTTTAAAAGTTAGGATAGTTCGAAAATCGCTCACTAAGATGCTGCTGGCGCTGGCGATACACCTTAAGATGGCGGCGAAAATTCAAACCCAAATACTTGGCGTTATTTTGCATTTCAACTTTACAGGCCAAAAACTATTTTTTCAAGACAAAATAAGTTACGTGCAAGTATATTGAACGTCTTGTTGATCTTTCGATATGAAAATAAGGCGATATTTGAAAAAGTTTGGCCGTTCCCCTTTAAAATTTCTTAAGTGGTTCAGAATCGATTTATACTGACTAAAAATACAATTTTCAAACAAGTCGGTCTTATTTTAAAAACGTTATGTACATTTTAAACCGAAAATCTACTAAAATTATGAAATGAACCAATTACCAACTTGTGGGGTGCCTAGTGGTAAAATTAATATTGGGCTATTGAGGATCTTATTTTTTCTATCGTGTGACATACCAATGACCCTTCTAAACCTTATGGTTGAAACGTTATATCAAAAACATGATACGTGATCTCAGTACACACAAATACCTTGGGATTGTATGTAAAAACCACTATCCAATCTCTCTTATAGGAGAAGATAAAAAGGTATAAACATATCAGTTGCCTCTCGCTTTTATATTAAAAGGTTCGGGGGAAAGGCGACCATGGCCTAATTCGAAAAAGTGTATAGCTCTAAAAGCGACACAAAATAATACCATTCGGAATAACCGGGCAGGTACAGTTTACGACGTATTACGTCGGGGTTAAAAAGCTCATCACGAGAAAACCACGAAAGTCTTATATCGAAATTCTAAACCCAAGTGCTTTTCCTTTTTCTTAAGTATCAAATTAACGGGCCAACATTCTTCGGTACGGGTTAATTAGTTACGGGGCGAGCTACGCGACCACGTGCTCGACCGGTGCTGGCTCGGTTTACTAATGGGACTACAGAGTTCCGGCCATTGACGGAATTCGCCTTTCTACACTCGGAGTCACTCTTTTAATGGTTTCTAATAACGAAAAGGCTCATTTCTGAATATCTTTCCCCTCTAATTACTAACCTACTGTTTTACTTAGAGATCGCCGACTCCGGCGTGGAAAATTAACGCTTACCGGTTCGGCTAATAACGTCAACGCTACGTTATTAGCGAGCCCACGCCCTGAGGCCTTTTCCTGTTAGGTTTGGTTAATAAGGCTTGAGCCTTGAGGTTAAATGACGCCGGTTATTTTCACGAGGTAAGAATGTATTTATTTACAGGGTGACCACCGGAAACTCTCCCAATGTTATAGGAAAAATATTATTTATAGTTATTTTATAGGAAATTATACGAGTAATTTTTATGTAAATATAGGAAAATTATACGAGTAATTTTTATGTAAATATAGGAAAATTATACGAGTAATTTTTATGTAAATATAGGAAAATTATACGAGTAATTTTTATGTAAATATAGGAAAATTATACGAGTAATTTTTATGTAAATATAGGAAAATTATACGAGTAATTTTTATGTAAATATAGGAAAATTATACGAGTAATTTTTAAGTAAATTTAGGAAAATTATACCAATACATTTTACGTAAATATAGGAAATTATACGAGTAAATTTTACGTAAAAATTAGATATAATTTCCTATATTTACGTAAAATTTACTCCTATAATTTCCTATATTTACGTAAAATTTACTCCTATAATTTCCTATATTTACGTAAAATTTACTCCTATAATTTCCTATATTTACGTAAAATTTACTCCTATAATTTCCTATATTTACGTAAAATTTACTCTTATAATTTCCTATATTTACGTAAAATTTACTCTTATAATTTCCTATATTTACGTAAAATTTACTCTTATAATTTCCTATATTTACGTAAAATGTACTCTTATAATTTCCTATATTTACGTAAAATGTACTCCTATAATTTCCTATATTTACGTAAAAATTACTCCTATAATTTCCTATATTTACGTAAAAATTACTCCTATAATTTCCTATATTTACGTAAAATGTACTCCTATAATTTCCTATATTTACGTAAAAATTACTCCTATAATTTCCTATATTTACGTAAAAATTACTCCTATAATTTCCTATATTTACGTAAAAATTACTCCTATAATTTCCTATATTTACGTAAAAATTACTCCTATAATTTCCTATATTTACGTAAAAATTACTCCTATAATTTCCTATATTTACGTAAATATAGGAAATTATAGTAATTTTACGTAAATATAGGAAATTATAGTAATTTTACGTAAATATAGGAAATTATAGTAATTTTATGTAAATATAGGAAATTATAGTAATTTTATGTAAATATAGGAAATTATAGTAATTTTTATGTAAGTATAGGAAATTAAAGGAGTAATTTTTATGTAAATATAGAAAGTTATAGAAGTAATTTTTATGTAAATATAGGAAATTAAAGGAGTAATTTTTATGTAAATATAGAAAGTTATAGAAGTAATTTTTATGTAAATATAGGAAATTAAAGGAACGTTCAGTTGAATTTATAGGAAATTAAAGGAACGTTCAGTTGAATTTAGAGGAACTTTTAGGAATAATTTTATACAGATAAAACATATGCTTTAAAAGGAACTTTGGTTGAATAGAAATATTAATTAAACAACACAGACCTCGTGACTAGAAAATGTATTAAAGTATTATTACATTTTCATTTTAAAACAGTAGCCAACTGTAAAAGCCAATGATATTAGTGCTTTAGCAACAGGTCGGCTGTTTTGAGCGCCTTCTATCGAACTTTAAAACTATATTGAAATCAAAGCCGATAAATATATCGAAAAATAGTTATAGGAAAACAATCGAAATATAGGAAAAATTATAAATTATAGGAAGTGTGTATAGCCTGTATTTATACTTAAGGAGAACAGACGGGTTAAGCTACCCCCACGAAGGAGTGTACGTAGAGCGTGTAGGAGTGTACGCGATAAAACTACATTTACGATCCTACAAGTTTACACTACACGTTTTGGATGGGTGGCTTAACCTGCCTAATAGTGAGATTAACTCAGCGCTCGAAAACCTGTAGAGATGACTAATAGGAGTGTAGACCTACCTTTGTGCGTATAGCCTGCACATCCTACAAATTCCCAAATACAAGTTTCCCCGGGCTGGCTTAAAATCCTCTCAACATAGTCATGCTCCCGAAGTATAAATAAATAAATAAGTTGGTGGGGTGACGACGTGACGTGATTCAATTCAAATAAAGAATTTATCCCTTTTTTTGTTAAATCAAATTTAATGGTGACTATATCTTTCTTTAAGGTCGTTAATTTAGCTGGAATTTCACTTTCCCTATTACTACACGTAATGATATACCGGGTTTTTCTCATTAGATTTAATTTCTTAAATATACGCTTGAATGCTATTTGGATAAAATTCAGCTGGTTAATCCTCTGTTGTTAAAAAATTTACGTCAGAATTATCCCGACTAGATAAGATTTCATTCCAGAAATTTGAAAAGGGGAAATAGAAGGTTGAAATTCTTAACATTCTAGCAAACAAAAATTACTATATTCTTTATCCACTTGCCGCACCCACGTAAAATAAAACGCTGATGGTGCATTACACCCTCTTCAAATTTTGAGCGTCGCCAAATTGATGATTTGGAAAACGGGAAAAACTATTTTTATTATAAATAATCGTCATTATTTTATACATCAAATAATTAGTTTATTATTAGCCACGAATGTTTTTATAAATTTTAAAATTATAGGAATTTCTGGATATAGCTATAGAAAAACTAGAAAATTTCGAAAAAATAGGAATTTATAGGAAAATTTGAGAAAATAGAAAATTAAAGAAGCATATCGAAATTATAGGAATTATAGGAACTCTGGGAGCCCTGTAAAGGTTACCAGACAATCTTCAATAACCTTCATACTTTCCACGAACTCATGACGTAAAGGACTATCATCTGGCTGATCTTTCGATTTATTATATTTGAAGACAAACGCATTTATAATAAGAGCCTCTATGCAATCAGAATTTCATATCACAATCTTAATCCACTAGATTCAAGATCATAAATATAAAATATGACGTTCGTCGATACATTATATACTTTAGAACGTCAAAAGACATCCTACTTTAACTTCGGTTATATCGATCCCCAAGTGACCAATTTATCAATTTAAGAAGAGGAAATTTAACGACTTTACTTTCTAAACTTTTTCAAATTACTTTCAAAGAATATCACGTGCTAATTATATTCCAAGAAACTATTTAAAGAAAACTAGTCAAATAACAAAGTTACGGCATCTTGCATAAATTAAGAACAAAGCTTTTCTGGGTGGTGCCAAGAAAAAAACTAAGCGCTGACAGAAACGTTTCGGTGTTTCCATATAAATTGAAACCCTTCAGAAAACGGTGTCGACTATGCCATACGTTCTATCCACGTAGGCAAGGTACTCTGTATATATGTTAATCAAACTCAAGGTAAGAATCCCTTTAACCCCCACTTAAAACCTCCCTTCGAACAAAATTACAAAAAAAGGCCTTTAAGTGTCTTAAAGAATTAGGCTCAATTTCTCAGAAATTTAAAAATTTAATCCAAAATTTAAAAATAAAATACCGCGAAATCACGCGACCAAATATTTCGTTTTTTTTAATTTTTTTCGACAAAAGCATCGTAGGTATACTCAGAGGCGGAATAATAAGGTACAGTCTGCGGCTGCCTAGTTCGCGACTAGGCTGATCAAATAAGAACGGGGTGTTACGTTTCTAAACTCGCCGTCGAGCGAGAGGGAAATGCGGAATGATTAAAAAACCTTGGCCCCCTTTATCAAAAGCACACTGGTTCCAATGTTTTCTCGTGAGACTATTTACTACAAGTCTACGTATGCCCACAAAACATGGTTGAAGGCAAGGTTGATAAATTCACGCTAATTAAAAGTAGAAGGCGTTAGAACAAATATATTTTTTTTACCACTTATTTAGCCTTTTCTTTTTCTTTTTCGTACTTTTGGGTTCGTTATCTTCGAAACTTAAATGAATACCGACGTAGCTGCGGAGTGACGTCATATCAAATCAGCCTGATATCGTCTTTCAAGGTTGGTATTTAACTATTTTCCAGATAAATATCAAAATTAGAAAATAAATTGGCCATTTTTCTTTAAAAGGAAATTTTTAATTTGTATAAGTACGTGGAAATAATCTATCTTAATTTATAACTTTTAAGTATAAATTGACAGCTGTTACGTAAGCATTGGAGGTCAATTTCTGTTAATAGCACCATATAGAACCAAATTTGCCCTGAGCTCTAATTTTTTTAATAAATAGGATAGATTCCGTGAATTGAGACTAAGCAACTACAATAAAACGTGTAGATAGGACGCGTAAATAGTTACCACTCAAATGTTCGATTTTTTTTATAGGAAAAATAGGATTAAATTTCTAAAAATATAAGACTTTATAGGACTATTTTTACAAAATTATAGGATTTTAAAGGACTATATATGCTATTTAATTTACTAACTTTATATGCATTTAAAAACAAAATCTATATTTAGATAAATAAATCTTTGATTTTCACTTAAAAAATAGAAACTATTTAACCATTTTATCACAAAAATATACTAGTATATGACTTGGTATAGGAATTTATCCTATAGCTAAATCTCGTAATTTAACTGAGTGGTTGGATTTGAAATGGGCAAAATATCAAAATTATAGGATTTTATGGGACTTTTGGGGGATTTGGCTAAAAATATAGGATGTTATAGGACATTTTTGAAAATATTGGATTTTATAGGAATTATACGACCTCTGGCGGCCCTGAGTTACTTATTTTTAACTACTGCTATTAATGGAAAACTGTCGGATAAACGTAATTCGGTTTTAACTCCCACGCCTGAAACCTAGACGTACGTGTCCAAACGCGTGCTCCAAATTGTAAATACCGAAATTACGGCGTTATATTTTCATAATTTATTACTAAAATTTCGGTGTATATTAAAATGCAAATATAAACTTTAGATCATTTATAATAATACTAAAATCGAGGCCAACCAAAGTTCGCTTTACACAGGTACGTTGACTGTTCATTGATTAATGTAGTTCCTACTACTACGCCAAAACATAACGGGTTCGATAGACAGATTCTAACGGATCCCAGCACCGGGGCTTTAGCAGTGATGGGCATTTTGATAAAGATGTCGCTCAGCGCTAGCTTAATATGCTGCTCCTCGCTTTTCCGATCTTTTTCGAGCGATAAAGATCGGCTCTCCTCCCTTTTTCCCGATCTTTTTAGAGCGATATAATTCGGCTCTCCTCCCTTTTTCCGATCTTTTTCGAGCGGCAAAATTCGGCTCTCCTCCCTTTTTCCGATCTTTTTCGAGCGGCAAAATTCGGCTCTCCTCCCTTTTTCCGATCTTTTTCGAGCGGCAAAATTCGGCTCTCTTCCCTTTTTTTTTTCGATCTTTTTCGAGTGGCAAAATTCGGCTCTCCTCCCTTTTATCTGATCTTTTTCGAGCGGTAAAATTCGGCTCTCCTCCCTTTTTTCCGATATTTTTAGAGGGATAAAATTCGGCTCTCCTCTCTCCGCTTTTTAAAACTATATTTCATCGCTCAATTTTACTAAAAATGCCCAAAACCGCTCAAAACGAGAGGAGCTGGCCCATCAGGGAGGTTTAGCGGAAGAGGCTGTTCCTGGGAAACTTTCAATAAGCTTTGACAAGCCATAAATTTGCATTTCCAACCGTAAACAGACGGATGAGGATGCAGTGCCCAAAGTCCCCGCTTTTAATCAAATGCTGTATTCAATTTATTACCGCAGCCAGTGACTAACATCCCTGGGTTTATTTTCAGACTTAGTACGAGGACCGAGGGTTAATTGGCATACATATAAAAACAAGTTGCCAAGAAGCAAACTAAAGTCCGGCGCTTAAGTGGAAATCTATATGTTTATATAAAATTTAAAAAGTAAATAAATAGTTAAAATATAATACGTTGCTTTATTAGTACATTATTCGCAGGCCCAATTTGCACACGCCCTAGAAAGAGCTATATTCCTCGCGAGTTGTGACTGTAGCGCGCGCTCGTAGACTTGTAAAAGTAAGAGACTGTGACGTCAGAGCCACATTTAAACAAGGCCACGTTACTTTATAAAAATAAATATATAATTTAGTTCTTATATATTTATTTCATTAACCTAAAATCGATAGTTTAAGCTCCCACCCCATTAGATAGAGCTCCATATTCCTAGAACAGACAGCGACGAAGCCCTCTATACCCTGGGAGACAGTTTGCAGATATCCAAGGGCCACTCTACCTTTGGCAACGGTGTCAACCAAAACGAAATTAATTAAAATTGTTCTTTTACCAGAGTATAGCTTCGGCGCCATGCATAATGCGCCGAACTATAAAAAAAAACAGGCATTAAGACTAAATAGACGAGCACGGTAATTAATTCGGTCACAGTGTATTACTGGATGAGCTTTAAGCCTATTGTATATTACGTTTCTGTTTTGTGTTTGACGACCTAAAGTAGGTGTAATATAAATAACCGAAACAAGACGTTACGCGTACATCCCACGTGTTTATATAAAAATAATTACCTTGAAGGAAAGACATTTTTCAAGGATATTTTATAATAGCACTTGTCACCGTTACCCCGAGATAAAAACTTAGTAAGTATTAGGGTCGTTTAGCCTTTGACAGTGGTAACAGGTAAGGTAAATTTCTAAGATAGTCATTCTTGGAAAAAGCTCAGAAACTTATCACGTAATGGTTTAACAAGTTATTAATATTAATAAAGTGATAAAGATGTATTTTAAATAGGAAATCTCTTGTGGTAGAAAATATTTCAACATTTTTCCGATGAATTCTGCCTAGAACCAACCAAGACATTCTTTTTGGGGAATAATTGATTATGAAAATACGCCAATTCGAACCGTTCCACTTAAAAAAGGTTTTCTACATTTTTGCTCCAATTCCGACTTTTTTAAAGGCCAAAATTAGACAATTCTTATCAAAAATGACTATTTATACTTAGAATATGGTGGGACGACCGAATGTGACCCCCAATGAGATACAATCATTATCATTGGACGAATAATTACTGGACCCGAAACCAAATGGCGCGCTTGCTACTTGTAGCGCCGTAGAGTCAAGTATTGGAAAGATTTCTATCCAAATAATAGCGGACGACGTTAGGCCTAGCGTTCTTAGCTCGTCACTGTCGTCAAAGCTTACACCTTTATTTCAATTTTGATTAGGAATTTTTTAAATTTATTATCTATTTAAACCTTCACACAAACTATATTTGCAAAAACATTAAAGCGAACTTCCTATTTAAATTAATTAAATCATTACACTTTCATTTTTATTCCAATAAAATCTGATCCGTATTAAAATTCCAAAAGCCTCACTTCTATTAAAAACAGCAGAACAGACGGCGGAATGCGGGTCATCTAACATTTTACGCACATGTTTTGTATTTGGATATAAATATTTCGAGATTCTCTCGGTAGGAGCGCTGACGGGCGGTGCAAATTGTAGAACAGGGGATTTTGCTTAGGTTTCGAGTCCAGTAATTATTCGTCCAAGGTTTAACTATATTTTACTTCTATCAGATATTAACGAATTTACTTGCAATTAAAAAACAATTTAAATGCAACGTTGTAAATTACAACGTTTGACAAAAACTTTAATAGCCCATTGCGGTACTAAAGTAAAATTACCCATATTCAAACAGAGGTAGGCCAAAGATATATAAATAACCACGCTTAAAGAGCAAGAAAAAAATTTCAGCTTAATTACGCTTATTCAAAAAGTAAGCTAACAAAAATATATTTTCTGCTCGCTCAGAGCGAAAACTACGATACTCTTGATAGTTCGAGTCAGCATGCGAGCTCGGAGCAACAAACACAAGGAGAACGCAGTATCACGCTAAGGCAGTGTTGCGTACAAATTTCATTGGACGAGCCTTTACGCTGCACGTTTTACGGGCAGAGGGGAAGACAATTTAAAAATTTCCCCCTTCCGACGGCAGTAAGCGCTGAAGCGTCTAACCAATGAAAACTGTAAACAACAAAATGCACGACTTTTGACGGGCTGCGTTCTCCTACCGTGCTGCGTTTGTTGCTCCTAGATGAGAGCGAGGGGTATCAGATTCGACTACGAGCTTGGCGCGAGAGGGGTCAATTTCGACGTCGCGTCCACATGTTACTTCTTTCGGGACAGAGGGAAATGTTATTTTATCGTTTTGTTCTCACAGCTGGTAGGGGACGCTACGTATTAAATCAGCGTCAAGTTCGCACGCAGCCGCCAACGTCACGGCGAACCAATTTACCTCTCACGGCTACATAAGTGTTTAAAATAGCATAAAACCAAGGAAAGTACATTTTATTATATGAATCTTTGCATTTCAAATCCGGTACATTTCTGCTTTTTGATTTAGTTACTTACTGCTTCTAACAGTTTAAAAGCACCTATCTTATTTTAAGCTTTTAATATAATATGTTTTATAGTCAGTGGCGTAGCAAAACCTTCGAGGGGCAAGTGCTGGCGGACGATTTTGACCGATCATTTTGGGTGCTGACGGTCGGTTTTTTCAACTTTGTCTCAATTCTCTAAATCACCAAACCTTTGGGGGATCCTATCCTCTTTCCCCCCTTAGGTAGGTCTCCCAGTGCCGCTTCCAAAAAAAGTGACTGACCGTGACCACCGTGCGCGAGATATACTGCCATGGTCGACAACCATGATTTCTACCTGTCGTTTCAAAAGTAGCTTGGTGTTTCATGGTAGTACCATGCCATCTATTGCTTTTTCAAATCACGCCCAGTCTCGTGACTTAAGGACATTTTATACGCTGCCTTCCACAACATTATTTAGGTATGTTATGACAGGACAGGTTAGGTTAATAGTTAGTTTATTTATAAAAGTTTACTTGAAACGTTTTTCGTATCTCCATCAGCATGTGTTTCTAAAACCTGTGGTATCGAGTCGCTAGAGACAGCCTAAATTACATTTAGGCATAGGTTTATAATATTGTTTCATAAGTCATTTTGGAAAATATTTTACTTAAAAAGCTATTCACAGAGTAACGTCATCGCCAGACTAGGAACTACACGTTCAGCGTAAAGGCTCGTTCAATGAAATTTGTACGCAACACTGCGTTAGCGTGTTTAAAGGCTAGCCGCGTTCTCCTTGTGTTTGTTGTTCCTAGCTTTCAGCGACTTGAACACTTACACATCTTTTTCCAAATTGGTTATCGTTTTATACCCACTTTCAAATTATCCGACCTTTCCCCTAACCCGCGGCGACCCCGTTCTAAAAATAAGGTCCAAAGTAACGCCAATACGATGTCACAATGTATTTTTAACGGCAAATTTAGTCCTGACAGTTGGGAGATTATTAAATATCTCCGCTGAAACGAAGCCAAAATCAATTTGAGAAAAAATGCCTCGATCCCTTACATCTATAAACATTCGGAAAGATTAAAACCGGCCAACAAGACTCTTTCTAAAAAATCCTCGCAACCAACGCTAAACAAAGCTAGCTTCTCGGATTAGCCATTTCATCACTGTCACTTCGAGTTAGGACGCGGCAAAAAATTCTTTAAGAAGTTGAGCGGGTATACTAATAAAATGCTCAGTGTTCGTCCGATGTCAAAAATATAAGAACGATAAATCTCATTTTCGCAAAACACCAACTTCGCGCAATCTAAAAGAGCCCCCTAAACCCGGCAACAATGTAATATAAATATTGGTAGCCCCATCTCTTTACAATCGATTAAATAGTGTTTCTTTATCCATCCGTAGCGATGCGCAATAAGCCTTGGAAACGGGTTTTTTAATGGTCGTGTCTAGTAGATTCTAAATTTAGCGTCTCATTTAGACGATGCACTCGAGACTTCATAATAGGTGCTTTTAAGGAGACGCCATATATTGTCCGTACGTAGACAGATAAAGCCGGAGATATAGTCCAAATTGTCCTTTTCAGCTTAAATAGAGCCACCTAGTGACTAACGTGAGAAGCTCATCAAACTGCTGAATTTTCATCCGCTACACGCTCGCCTCCTTTCAATATAACCGAGGCTTAATAATTTAGAAATAGATCGGTGGATTGTCGATTGCCTTTGGTTTGATTTTTAGATTTAATGTAGTTTATTTTAAGCATTATTAATCAAGTATTGAATAGTTGCGGGGTGGCGGAGTGGTTAGCACTTTCGCCTCGCAGCAAGAGGAGCCGGGTTCGATCCTAGTTTGTGGCACTGGGTGAAAACTTGGAACAACTCCTTCCGCGTTGAGTTTTGAAAGTTATCTCCACGCTGGTTAAAGGGGTTTTCCCCGAGTTCTTCGGTTTCCCATTTCCCTAAAACTTGAGTTTAACGGTAATAGTGTAGGGAGCATGAACGGCTTGCCACCACCCTCCTACGCATTGGAACCCGGCCACCTGAATTAATGGCTTTGAAATTCGCTTGATGGGTATTAAGCCTAGCTGATTTATTAGATTAATTACTGTGTTATTAAGTTTTAAGAGTAATTTCCTAACTGAAATGTCAAACTTTGTAAAAGGTTAGTTGAGTTAAGAGTCAATAGGCCAAAACTATTCGCTCACTTTGGGACGAAAAGAGTACACCTTTTACCGCGGGGCTGATCACTCCACATAATCGGTGTACAGAGCCGTACCTTTGACTGTACTAATGGGATTACGCGTAATCTTTGAAGTCCCTGCCTTTGGCAGTGGTAATCTAAGCGTAATCCGGTGTACAGACTTTCTAAGAGTGGTTAGCCCCTCGCATTTTACCCCAAACTACCAACTTCTTCCATACAATAACAGCCAAACTATATTTTGAAGTTGCTCTCCGTTTCCTAAAAATGACTCCAAAACTAGCGAATAGTCTTCGCCTACTATAAAGGGTACACTAATTCGACAAATTTCTATATTTCTCAGGCTGGTTTCTGAAGATATACTAATCTAAACACCCGTGATATTGAGCACAATGGAAAGCAATTGTAAAGGAGACGAGCGGGTAGCAGACGAAAATCCAGGAGTATTTTTAAGAGCTTCTCACGTTAGTCACTAGGTGGTTTTTTTCGCCTGTCCGAGGACAAAAAGTGTAAACTTTTAACCCTAAAACATTTTATTCGCCTGTTCTCGGGGTAAGATTTACTCTGTCCCGAATTTTGATCGCTTGTTCCAGAGCTCTAAGGTTACACTTTTTACTAATCCTCGAAAGGAGGTGTAGAATGAGTAATCTAACTTTGTCGTCCGCTTAAATTTCGTTTCACGAAAACATGAAGGGTTTTGAACCTCTTCACGTGTGGCAAGCTTTTAATAACGAAAATCCAATTGTTAATGACTTTAAAGTCGCTTGATGGCTTAGGCCTAAGGTGGTGTCTTGGGTCTGTCAGAATTTATAGCAAGGTGTACCTAGTAACAGAGACCATACCACCGGAGGCCTATCATCATAGTGCCCTACGCCAGTGTCGGCAAGCCCGGACAGGTGACAAATCCAGCATGGGTAGTAGAACCCTACCACTGATGGTCGCACCTCTGACGCAAGCCACTCAACCCAGCAGAAGGTGCAGCAACGGGTGGACCAATCCCCACTTCGCACACAGCAGTGGGATTAAGAGTGGATGCTATAGCAACTCCAGCCGACACCCTACCTATGAAGGTAAAGAGTCAAACCCTTTGGAGAGAGCTCCTAAAGGGGAACGACGGGCACACAGCAGCCCGCATAACCCGGCACAGCTGGCACCGGAGATCCCGGTGGGAGTCCAAAAGGCCGGGAGATGGGTCCGCCGTGCCCTCATATGGAGGCTCGCCGCCCCACAGCAGGCTACCCAATCCGCCGAGGCGACCAGTTTGCACGGACCCTCTCCGTTAGCCTGCGCCGAAGCACAGTATCCAGCCCAAACCTGACCGAAGTCGGAGGTGGAGATAGGACCATTTGATCAGAGCTAACATCTCCCAGTGCGTCACCGCCCTTATGGGTTACAAGAGCCGGACCCCGACTCCCCGGTAAAGCCACCAGTTATTGCACACTCTAACCCATTTTGGGCCTGGTGTCTTGGGTATTAGCCTAGCTGATTATTATTATTATTATTATTATTATTAAATAAATGATAAAAATGAGTCATATATTGATGACCTCACCACCGGTCGCCATCATAAAACAAAACTTCGGCTGCTACGGCAAATAAATAACCTTTAACCACTCCCGTCTTGGAGTAAACTGTCGTCATAGGGCCCGGATTGATTTTTTTGATTAAAATATGATTTTTTTTATTTTAATCAATTTTTTTATTTTTTATTAATTTTTAGGTTGTTGTCACTTTTTAAAAGCAATATATAAGCTTATTGATATAATTATTATTTTGGTATAAATAATATTCAATAGTAGACAGTTTTATCATGTCAAAAAATATTTATTCCAAGAAATAAGTAATTTGTATCACAGGAGAAGTAAAACTAAAACTTTCCCGATTGGGAGAGTCCATTATTTTCGAAAAACCAAAAATGAGGTGGGTAAGGGATCGTGGTAGAAGAGTATTATCGGTGTGATGGGTAATAGTGTAATATAATGTCAAAATTTGTCTAAAATATAATAATTCAATAGTATATCTCTCATTTATGGAAATTTAATACCTTTTAAACCATCTTTTATCAACGATTTTAAAAAAAAAAATCATTTGTTTAAATCGCTGATTTAAATCAACCAACCCTGCATTGGGCTACACTTTTTAACCTGCTCAAAAAACCCAGAGCAGGCGAAAAAAAAACTACTTGGTCAGGGTTCGTACACAATTTCCTGTCTTTTCCAGGTTTTCCCTGACCAAATTGCCAAATTTCCCTGACCATTTTTGGAGAATAAATTAAGGTTTTGAGGTAAAATCTTGAAAAATATTTACTATGTATCTTCAATACATCTTTCAAAAATTTATTTACCGGATTTTTTGGACCCATTTTAAAATTCCCTTACTTTTTTTGGACCATTTTTAAAATTCCCTTACTTTTTTTGGACCATTTTTAAAATTCCCTTACTTTTTTTGGACCATTTTTAAAATTCCCTTACTTTTTTTGGACCATTTTTAAAATTCCCTTACTTTTTTTGGACCATTTTTAAAATTCCCTTACTTTTTTTGGACCATTTTTAAAATTCCCTTACTTTTTTTGGACCATTTTTAAAATTCCCTTACTTTTTTTGGACCATTTTTAAAATTCCCTTACTTTTTATTTACCATTTTTAAAATTCCCTTACTTTTTTTGGACCATTTTTAAAATTCCCTTACTTTTCCCTTACCTTTTGGAAACATTTTCAAATTCCCCGACTTTTCCCTGACCTTTTGGAACATTTTCAAATTCCCCGACTTTTCCCTGACCTTTTGGAACATTTTCAAATTCCCTGACTTTCCCAGGTTCAGTACGAACCCTGTATGTGGCTCTATTTAAGCCAAAAAGGACAATTTCAGTGTTTATTATAATATTCTTATTAGTTTTAATGGTAAACAAACTAAGGCTTCGGATTACCTGGTCCGCGATTGAGTCAAAATAGACCATTTTCTACTAAGGGGAGCCCATCAAACGAATAAGCTAGGCCTTTAAACTGACTCGCCGTCTCGAGAGGATAAAACACCTATTATAAGGTTGTCGGAAGATAGCGCGGCGGAGGAAAGGAGGTCGGCGCGAATCAGTCATAACAAACAATGGGGTCAGACGCCTCTATTATTTACTTATTTCTAGACGATTGTATACATTACGCGTAATTGTTTTTAAAATAGCGTGATTTTAGCCACAATGATGGGAGAGTACATCGAACATTATGGGGGGGGGGGGTTAAGTGTAATCTTACATAACTTGGGGTTTAGTTTCAGGGGGTAAATCTCGAACGTAGTTATTTCCGAATCGGGTGTATAACAAATTGGCATCGTTCGTGTCTGTTCCGGTTCGCTTCCAGCTGAACATTCCCATTCGATGGCTTTCCACAGAGGCTAAATGTCGACGGTCTTATTTCGGTGGGAACGAACTCGATTTTCTTTTCGACCACGGTTTCAAGATGTTATTTACATTAAGGGTTAAAGACAGGGTTGCCACTTTTTTATTTTATTTTCTAATAAAAATTAAATACAGCCACAAATTAAATCCTCGATTCAAAAATAAATTAAATCCTCGATTCAAAAATAAATTAAATCCTCGATTCAAAAATAAATTAAATCCTCGATTCAAAAATAAATTAAATCCTCGATTCAAAAATAAATTAAATCCTCGATTCAAAAATAAATTAAATCCTCGATTCAAAAATAAATTAAATCCTCGATTCAAAAATAAATTAAATCCTCGATTCAAAAATAAATTAAATCCTCGATTCAAAAATAAATTAAATCCTCGATTTAAAAATAAATTAAATCCTCGATTTAAAAATAAATTAAATCCTCGATTTAAAAATAAATTAAATCCTCGATTTAAAAATAAATTAAATCCTCGATTCAAAAATAAATTAAATCCTCGATTCAAAAATAAATTAAATCCTCGATTCAAAAATAAATTAAATCCTCGATTCAAAAATAAATTAAATCCTCGATTCAAAAATAAATTAAATCATCGATTTAAATATAAATTATTTAAATCAAATCATCGATTTAAATCAAATCATCGATTTAAATTTAAATTATTTAAATCAAATCCATGATTTAAATTTAAATTATTTAAGTCAGCCAACCCCGTTTGAAAATTGTTCCTTAATTAATATGAACTGTTTTACATAAAATGCTATCAATTTCCCCTAAAATCTGTGATATTTTTAATTATCACGACAACAAATTGAACAGAACGTAATTGCTTCTTTCACGGTGTTTATAAATATCAATCTAACCCCTCGTGTGTACCCAAAATAATACGCAATTTTCCTCTACCCTAAATCTTTCGAAATAAACGCGGTTGATTTCAATAGAAACGCCGAGAAAAAATACGAATAACGAGAAACCTTTTTTAACCAATCTGGCGCGCGATAAATAGATCAAAATCCAACAAGGGGAAATTCAAGGACAAGGAAAAATACACGTGGTTAAACAATAACCGCATTAACATATCGACCAACAAATTCGGGAAGCGTATATCGCCCCCTGGTACTAGATTAGTAAATTCAAAGCCGGGATTATAAAAGTAACGCAACAAAAAATATTTCCATTCAAAACAGCGAGTCCATAAATTAAACGTCCGAAACCTAGTTCAATGATCTTATTGGGATAAGCGCGATTTTACAAAATAATGGGTCATTTTTGAACGCAAAATTTGAATAACGGAGTAGGTTTTTTTTTGGTTTAATTCTGGTAATCTTAATGGCCATCTTAAGAAAAAATCGGTACGCTGGCGTCTGGGATAAAGTGGAAAATATTACGGTTGCAATTATACTTTCGAACATTTGAAATAAAAACAATCGATTAAGCATTCAAAAATAATTGCGGAAGATTTCAAAGAGGCTATTTACCTATTTCTATATTTTTGAGTAGTGTTAAAAAAATTTATACAGTTTTAGTTCAATTAACAATCGTAATACTAAATTTCATGCATACAGTACACTTTCCTCTAGTACGTAAACTAGTTTTGACAATTTTAAATTTAATATATAATTAGTTAATGAAGTATTAAATAAAATATCAACAAAGTTCGTACGAAATTTTCTGATCTGGTTATATTTTAGGACATTTTTATTATTATTTTAGATAAACATTCTTTGTTAATGTGTGGTTTGGTTGACTAACTAAAATCCCTGACTTATCCCTGACTTTCAACGAAATTATTTAAATCCCTGACATTTTTCCTCCATATGACAGATCCCTGACTTATCCAGGTTTTGTACGAACCCTGATCAAGGCGCAAAAGGTGAATTCGCACAAAACCAGGCTTAACTAATCACCTAAAAATCACCAAATTTATTTAACACACTAGTGGTATGCTTGATAAAGATATTGGGTAAAAATATTAAATAAAAAACATACTTAAACTAAAAAGCTATAGTCCCTTTAAAATGCGCAAAAACAACGATAATGAAAATTTTAAATTCTTTAAAATCCAAAATAATACTTGCGAGCGCGATGAAATGAAATATCAGGATATCTAGAAATATTTTCACCATTTCTCTCCGGGTATTTTATCGAGTAAGGGGGGGGGGCTGAAATACTATTTGACAAACGATTAAAAATACCCCAATTTCGATCGGGCGCGTTGGAAAAGCGATTACGAAATTTTCAGGAATTTCTATTAAATTTCCACCTCCATTAGCCCCGAATAAGAAAATACGTTGACAATGAAAAACCGATCGAAATCTCTTTCGCAAATTCATAAAAAGAATCCTAATTGGGAGGGGAGGGGGTAAATAAGTCGGAGGATCCGAAAGTATGACACGCGGATCGGAGTAGGACATAAATAAAATTTCGTACGCGCAATTAAAAATGCCGGTCATTTGAATAATGGAAGAGCTCCAACAATTATAATACATTTACGAATACGCGTAGCGTCGAACGCTAATAATTTATCGCGGGGAAATTAGAGTAGCGGCATTCGATTGAGGATATCCTGTTGGAAAAAACAGGATAATGTATGGGAAAACCTAGCCAAGGCTTAAGCCGATACAAACTGGGCGAATTCCCGTCAATGCCAAGACTGTCAAGGGCTTACCGTTTACCGGTAAAAACTTATAAATATTCGCGGTAATATCGTAAAAGCCAATTTGAACGCGTACGCAACCAACCGTTTGTCTGTCGCTACTATCGAAGGCTAGAACGATCCTTGTACGAATAAGCTTTTAATTTAATGTAAATTTGATTTCTATCGAGTTGGAAGCGAAAGGTAGGACATACGTCATTGTTTTTACGGTAGCGCGACTCGAAACAAAAGGACCCTGTAAAAACCTCTACGCCTATACCGGTAGTTTTCCCCAGAGTCAAGGTTGCCAAAATGTTTCGCTGACAAGTTTAGATAGCTCGCTGTTTACCACCCCCCGCGTAACTTCTTGGCGGGAGTTTCGAACTATTCATAAGTAAAAATAACAATGTTGCGAAGGCAATTGCAATCGCGATATTGCGAAGGGAATGGATAACCAAGCTATTTTCATACGAATTGATAAAGGTTGGAATTTGTTCCATAAATTGTTTATTTTATCTTTGAAAGAGAAAGCGGTATCGATTCGCGGTTATCCGCGTTGGAAGAATTCTTGGAAACTAATAAAATGTATCTGTCAATGAGGTAGGTGGAACTTCATTTCGCTTTCTGGCTGTAAGCAGATTCGCGCCCGACGTGGGAGCCGCCATTTCCAATCACTATATCCGTCATTCTCCATCATCATGCTGATTTTACAAAAAGTCCTTTGATGTTCCTACAGTCATCCAACAACCCTCTGCTCACTTAAATTTTTAAACAAACCATTGTATGAAATAAAAATAACGATATCTAGTTGATTGCGTAAATTAATGCTATATTTAACAATAAACAAAAATTAACCCTCAGGCTGGTGATTTCAAAAACAGGAAACCCAAAGATTGAAATGGTATTTTTCTCGCTGTCATATATGCAAAGAGTTAACACGTTTCGACCAACGTCTAGAAAAACTCTAGAATTCTACAGTCGTATCACTTTTAAAAAATTGCGTCATAGACAAACATTCATCTATTATCGGTAACGTCAAACTGGGAACAAGCGTCAGGACAGGAGCAAAGAGTAGAAAATACGTGGCTGATAGTAGAAAATGACAATTTAAAGTAATATATATACAGGGCGTTTCAAAAGGTTATGCAAATATTTAAAGGAGTTGTAGGGGGTTAGTTGAGAAGTATGCCTATTTTTTTTTTTTTTCATTTTCCTATGATGAGTTAAAAGAGCGACAGAGCTTCAAAGTGTGGCCTACTAGCTCCAGTAAGTAGGCATTGGTAAAAGTCCGAATGACGGGGGAGAGACGTTGAACCTCGCGTTGAACAGCCAAAGCATTGCCATCCGCTAGTCCATACACGAAATGAATATCCGCCAGTGAACTCCATTGTTGCAGTTTGAGAGTGATGAGAAATCGAGGTCCATCCCGACTTTAAATACTGTTTAAGTTGACTTTTTTACGCTGGTTACCTCAATTTGTTTACAAAGTCCTTTTTTACCTATCACAAGAACCCAAACCTTAATGTTCGCATTTTCCTTCCGCTTGGTTTTGCGATTGTTGCAGCCTACTTCCAGGAACTAGTAGGCCAAATTTTGAAGCTCTCTGGCGCTCTTTCAACTCATCGTAGGAAAATGGGAAAAGAAATGCATACTTCTCAACTCGCCCCCTACAACTCCTTCAAATTTTTGCATAACCTTTTGAAACACCCTGTATATAATCATCAGCTAGGTATTATTTGAAACCCAAGTCATCTAGCGACTTTTAATTCAGTTGGTCGGGTTACAATGCGTAGGAGGGTGGTGACGAGCCATTCGCGCCACGCGAACCAACCGCTCCCTTAAACTAGCTATTAAATGTAATCCGCTAAAACAACTAATTTCAATTGAAATTCCAAACCATTGGTTTAAAAAATAGAACCAGAAACCACATTCAAGAAAAGTAGTTCACAAATCAGACATTTATACGCCGAGTAGCTGCCACCTTATTGTTTGAAGGGGGGATAAATATATTGTCCCTTATTTGCTACACTGACTGACCAGTAAACTATGTCTTGGATCACCCGAATGATTCCACGTGGGGAAAATAATATAGGAGAGTTCAAATTTTTCAGATATCAAATTAACCGCCAGATGGCAACGTGTATTCCATTGCTCATACATAGTCAGGCTCCCCTTATAGATTAGACAAACATTCCCCATTTTTTTATCACAAGTTTTTTTATTAACTTGGGGCGAGTGAGCGCTTGAAATTGTAAAATTAATAGCGGATTTCCCTCGCCTACTTAACGGGCACCCACTGTCAGCTCAACTCGAGCGCGCTCTCCGGCAGATACCTCCGAGCTATTAGCGACAACGCCAGTTGACAGTAGGTAACAAGGTCCGCGTGATTAATGGTCGTTCGCTTCTCCTAAAGACAACGAACCCGACTGAGAAACTAAGCAATGCCCCCAGACGGAGGGCTTCCGCGGTAATTCATCCTAATGGAAAATATATTTCATATTTTTAGGTCTAATGATACGGCTTCCTCCCTTCGCAAAATCGATAGTAATTATTTTGTTTTTCCTCAATTCGAGCATTCGGGAAAAACGTACGACAGTCAAAACAACCGAAGCCTACGCGGTTCTATTCCGTGATTAGAATAAACGACATTCATTTTTCTACGGGAATAAATTATTTCGATCTAACTGGGAAGGTTTCGGTAATAAAAGATAAATGAAAATGTCCCCTTGGTCGGTTATCTTTCATTCAAGAAGTTTACAGATAAATTATCGCTTGATACGAAAAAATAGAAATAAAACTTTAATCGCGAAGATAATTTTTCGCGGCCAATATGAAACTATCTACGTTAGACGTGGCGCTAATGAAATATCTTCCTATACTTTAAATAGGAGGAAAATTTTCCAATTAGCCGTAATAAAAACTAGACTAATTTGATATTCAAATATTTACCCAATAACGAGCTTCTACCAAAAGAATGACTAACAAACTAAATATACGTGATCAATTCTCAAAAGCTGAACACACGCCAGTTTCTCAAAACAAATTAAATGGAGTAAAGGGAACAACTTGGAATTGGTTTCAAGGTCGAACAGATAGGGACAGCGATTCGATTATGATTATCACGGCGTATCGAGGGAACAATGTTCCCATAGATAACGGTAGTGTGGAATTTTTCCATCGCGAGAAAAAGAAAAAACTTGTCACTTCGCGTCAATTGTAATAAGGAAAAGGAATTTAACATACGCAAAATTAAAATCTCAGTTATGGCTTTTCCTGTTTCAACAATAAACCCTATTTGGTTGTTCGAAAGGTTTACGTTTATAGAGACAATTGGTTCAAATAAATTTCGGATTATTTTTGTCTAAATAAAGTCGCTAAACACAATAGTCAAATTTAAAAAAAAGTCTCATTCGTTGATTCGTAATAAAGTTTACCAGGAAAACAGTCCCAAAGCAAAATTAAGTCTACGCCTACATTAATACGGTGGGCGTTCTTACAGAGTAATTTTTTTATTTAAATCCCGAAGAAAGTCATACTATTATTCCAAGACATAAAATTATTTTTTCCTTAAAAGGGTTAAATAATATACACTATGTCCGAAATCAAATTATGCAAATTTTATAAATCCGAAAAACTATGTTTCGGGGTATATAGGTGGGTCGGAAAATTATTGAGGGTTTGGTTCCCCTAAATGTAAATCATAGGTAAATCAAAAAGAAAAAAAATATTTACGAGAATAAGGGTAATAGAACCATTTCACCACAAATTTCGAGAAATAATTATTACTTTTAATAACTTTTAACGTGGAAAGCCGTGCCTTTTTAAGGAGAAAGTTGACTTTTTTAAATGGGTGCTAAGACAGGTATAATTCTCTATTCGCCCTGTCAAATAAAAACTGGGGTTTTTCAAAACTAGTTTTTCAGTGGTTTGGCGACGAGGTATAGATTTTTTGACACTAATTGAAATATTCGCTAGCGTCGCTAATAGATTAAAATATCGTTTAATTTCGGTTTCTCACGCCTGCACGAGCGAGTCTAAAAACCCTTTTGTTTTCTGTTACAAAAAGGGGGCCGGTCATTCCCCTGACGCTTCTTAAAGCCCGACTGACTTCTCGAGGAACTCAAACATTTCCATTTATTTTTTTCGCGCAGAAAAATCCTTGGAACGGAATACCCAATATAGATATAAATTCTCGACCCATTAACTAGTTTCCCAGCTCATGGTATATTCTTCCCCCACCCACGAACTGTGCCACCATGATAGGGGTGATTTAAAACCGGTACTATTAAATTCTTCGGTAGATGGCGGCATCACACGGAGACGTCCATAAACCGTCTCTAGTGGTTTTTTAACCTCGGGACTAAGACGCGATTTTGACACTATTCGCAGTCAGCCTATCAATTTAAAAAGACTTAAGCTAAAAAGGGTCATTGAATCTAAATAAAGTTACGTCATCCTATTTTGACATTTAATACACCAGAGCTAATATTTATACCCCGACAGTTAAATAAATTTAGGGTTTAAAGTAAAATATGATTGGATTTGACCGGTCGAATTTCCTCGAAGGGAGTATGAACCTCAATATTTCAGGTGGATCAACGAATTTCGCGTTTCGGCCACCAGGTTAAAAGAAATAGGCGTGATTGTCGCTAGTTACGTTAAAAACCAGTCGCAGCCGACGATTTTTACGAACTAGGTTCATATTTCCTTTAAGCAAAACAACGGGGTAAAGGACGAAATGAAAATGGTCGTCATACCTGCAATTCGCACCAGGCGACTGCAACTCCCGTCGAAGTATCCAAGCCTTTGTAGACGGTTTTGAAAGAGCCGCGTCCGATTTCCTCTTCGAACTTGAGGAATCGTCCATCGGGAGACGTGTCCCTGGCTTTAACGCCTTCGTCCTCCTCGAGAACCACGTCCTCTTTATTAGTCACGTCCGTGGTACCACCACCACCACCACCACCGCCGCCGCTACCGCCGGCAGTCGTCTCAGACGGTTCGGCATCCTCGGATTCTTGTTTGAACAAGCGTAACGTCCTTTCGTTCATGTGAGTGTCGCGGTGCGGGTCAGCGTCGTCCCGAGCGTCACTATCACAGACTGGGGCGGCTTTGTCTCCCTCGTGACCGGAGGAGTCTTCGGCGGACTCTCGCTCGTCGATCGAGTTCATGTTAGCGTCGGGCGGGTGGGCGGTGCCGTTGACGACTGCCCCGTCTCCGCTGGGTGGTCGCTGAGAGCTCTGTACCGACGGGATTTTAGAAGCGGGTCCGGCCGCCATAGAACTAGAGCCTCCTTCGCAGCCGCCCGGGCCGAGATGACTAGTTTTTTTAACACCCTGCGCGTTCGAGTTAGAGGAACCTTCGAAATGTTTGAGTGTCGCGGGATTGTTCGAGGCGAGCGCGGAAGGGAAGGTCGCGAGGAGAGAGGGGATCCTGCCGTTGCCCCGCTGATCGACGCCGAGAGCCGATGTGTCGGAGTTCCGCCCGCGAGCCGCGCCGCTAGGTGGCGCTCCGCCCGTCGACGAATGCTGGGCCTTGTCCCTCACGCTGGGCGGCGGAGTGCTTCCGCCGCGATTCTGGAGACGCCGGCAAGGGGGGACTCCGTTGCTACATCCGGAAACGTGCTGCTGAGTCGTTCCCGAGGAAAGGGCGCCGTTGGCCAGGTTCTGACAGTGGACGGCCGACGCATGCTGCTGGTTCCTCCCTCCGACGGCCTGCGGATGCCACCGACTGTTGTCCGTTCTCGAAGTACTGGCGTACTTGTTATTGGACGTCGATAACGAGTGCTGATGGTTGGTCGTCTCTTTGGGCGATACGGGACGGAAACCTTCCGCGAAGGAGAAGGCTCTCTTGCCTCGCTTCTGAGACGCTTTGGTCGGAGGAGAAACGCTCGATGTGCAACTCGCGCCAGACCCATCGGCCGTTATCCGCTCGTTCCTAATCGAGGGAAGAAAAATCCAAATATTTATATTTACCGCCGCAATCGCCTCGTTCGAAGGTTTGTTTACCCGCACTGTTGGTGGTATCTTTGGGCGAACCTGCTTTTGACGGTACGCTTGACGACGCTGCCCAGACTGCCTCCGAGATTTGGAGGGCTGGCCCGCGAAGATTCGAGGAGTGACCGTTTGAGGGGCGCTAGAATCGACGTGCCACCGTCCACCAGGTAACCGAGAGACTTCAGTTGGCGCTGCTGCTCTGCATTGTCGGCGATCTCTTTCGGACGACTCCTGAACATGTCAAGAACAGTCAGGTAACTTTGAGCGTCTCGAAGACGGACAGCGTGAGATCCGAGCCTAAGAGAAAACAGCTTGTTTAAAAACCAAAGCAATTACATTTTTAACACAGCCTTCGCGAATAAGATCGGTTCACGCTACGCAAAATACTGAATTTTACATTTCCCAATGCTAATTTCTATTTTTCCTCCTAGTTTTAATGAAAAAATATACCCATACTCGAGTTAAAAAGCTAATATTCGACCCGCAATATTTTAAAATATTACTACACGAGAAACACATTTATGCCCCCTTTTGCAACATGCGATAAATAAAAAAATAATCTTATATTTTAACGAGCTTACGTACGTACTAGCATGCTATTAATTATTATCGAGTGTTTTTTCTGCCACAATATCGAAAGCTCGCGATCCACGGCTTTGCACAGAGATATAAAGCGAAAACAAAAACACAAAAGTTTTGTACGTAAAATGTTCCTTTACCTTTGACTTCTCAAAGAGCCATATTAAGTCAAAATTTGGCTATAAATAGTACAGAACGTATCAATAAAACGTTAAGGTTTCTTCGCAAACGGGTCCAATTATGGGCAATTATCGAAATGAATCATCGACGATTTGTTGTCGACAGTGTTCTAAGGGTCAAACTTCCTGGTTATCTGTCTCTTAACACTTTCAAAATAGAATTCCGATTCTACCCTAAACCAAAAGCGATAGCCCCGCGGTATTTGGAGGGCAGAGTTAAGAGCTTTTAAGCTATCAAATGTCTCGAAATTATTCCAGCAAACAGTTATTTTTGAGTATATGTACAAATGTTATCTCCCCCAAAACATGAACCTCGTTTTTAACTGACAAAAAATGATAAAAAACTTGGAAAATTGCGAAATCGTGTCACCCCTTTTGCGTATTAAGTTTAGAGTACATATTCAACGATAACAACACTAAGCCTTTGTCATTTTTTTTCTCGCCGTTACTATCAGAATTTAGCCATTTAAAGAAACTTCATAAATCGAAGATAATATTAGAAAAAATATCGTTAAAGTTATAAAATAAATTCAGGAAGCCTACCAATTTTACGATTGGACGCGAAAAGTTAGGGAACTTGACACAAAACCCTAGAAAAGGTTCAAAAACTGACACACGAAACTGAAAAACGAGGAAAATGGTACGTTTATCTCGAAAAGCCCTCCAAAATCGTCCTTTTGGGCGACAACTTCGCGATATTTGGCGCAAATGTTTTACAAAACATTTGGGGGAAAAAAGAAACTCGGAAGCCGTAGCCAAGGCTTACGCGCGAGAACGGCGAAGTAGAGTTTTTCGAGATAGAGTTAACCGCGGGTCAATCGTTTTTACTCGTCGATTTCTTACCGTCAAGAGTCTCCATTTCTCGTAGAAAAACACTCGGAAGACCTTATCCTAGGATATCGTTTCCGTTCGCGAGAATCTACAGTTTTAAACTCGACAATTTCGCCGCTTCACAAACTTCGAGATAGCCACTAGGAAAATGTACGGAAACTGTTGTTGAAGAGCGGAATTATCGTACAACGAGCGTGCACTACGGGCAAATTTCGGGCCCCTGTGGCTACGACCGTCTGCCGCGCACTTATTGCAACAGCGCCCTCACGATCCCCTCCCCGTTCGCTTTCAGTACGCGGTAGATATCGGCGCCAGCTCTCGACCCCCGTCTCCAGCGACCCTCCCCCTTCATTCGATAGAATTCCCCCATTTTGTCTCCCTCCGAAAAACGAGACGCATGCGCGACGCGAATTTGGAAAGAGACGGGTGGGGAGCGAAATATGGGGAAATAAAAACGGGAACGGCCAAAAGCTCTCTTCCCTATCGACAAAAGGGAAAAGGCAACCCTGCCTATAAGGGGGGGGGGGAGAAATAGGGAGAGTAAACCCTGGGATGCGAGGAGAGGGAGACATTTTTTAGGGATGATGGGGAAAAATAAAGACGGGAGGGAGGCCTAGAAAGGAGGGGTAAAACGGATAATGGTATTTAGGCTGCAGCCAAATATTAATATAGTTTTTGGGTCTCATTTTTACCGAATTAACACCTATTCGGCGATAATAAATTTCTTCGTAATTTCATTTAAAAAAAAAAACGCTTATTTCGTGATATTGAAGAGGGGAAAACCGTACACAAAAGTAACTTTATCCGCTTTATCTGCCAAATGTGAGGTTGCATTTTTCGTTGCTGTTGTAATAAAAGGGGAAACACTTAAATTTTTTCCGCTACACGAAGCCGGTCGTTCCACTCGTAGACGGAGCTTCTATTATTCTTCCGAAATTTTTTGGTCTTATTTTTCTGGTCGTTTTTACGCCCGCTTCTTCTCTCGCTTTGAAATATTTATTATCCCCGAAGGAATCTTCCATTCCAAACAGAAAAGGGTGAACGTAAATTTTTATTTCTACGTCGTAGGATTTAAATTTTCAAAGAAAAAAACCAGACATTTAAAAAACAATCGTCTGAGATCGTTAAAAAGATAACCTATTTTGAGGAAACGCTACGTTGAGGTAGTTGTCATTTTTAGACTCCCTTATCGCGATAACGGTAAAAAGAGAAAGGCTCTCAATACTGCCTATCAAGAAAATAACAAGGACGTGAATTCGTCAAATTTGCTTCTTTAAAAAAAACGCAATAAAACGCGCTAGATTTTGCGAATGACTGCGGTAAAGTGGTGCTTTTATTATGAAAGCCACTTTCATATTCGGATATTTCCCCAAATGTTTTGTTTACCCACACGGATGGGTCAACTAAGGGGTGTACGTGACATCCGTGTCGTACTCGGTATCGCGAGAAAAGCCCCAAAAAGCCCACACATTAGACTATCGAGTATAAAAGATTTTGGGGCTTTGGTGGGAAGAGAAAAATATCGAACCCATCTTCTCGTAAAACTTTCATTAATATCAATTTAGAACAAGAACGGTAAAAATTCACAAACTAGCTCAATGCGTAAACTATACTCAAAACGAGTAGAGAGAGGCAAATTTGTTTACCTTTAGGTTGATTCCTTGTTCCATAACTTGGCAAAGGCTTAAGAATCTCGCTTGTCAAAATCGAGGTAAAAACACTCGTTAATGGCGTTAGTAACGTCAATGAACTATCAAATTTGGTACAAACGTACACGAACAGTTTACTAGTTACATTGCCACTTGACTAAAATAGAATTATAATCAGGAGATTTCCACGAAAAGGGAAAAAACTACTTTTATCGGCCGTCAAAATACATCCTGCCAGTCGAATTCCGCAGTTTAGAAAGGAGAGAAAGAGCAGACGACGCGAATATAAAAATCAAAGCCCCCTCGAGGAGGAAACGGGCGATTCCATTACTGGATAAATGCTCTAGACAAACGGGGGTGTTTGCGTAATCAGAAAAGCAGGAAGAGATAAGGCCCCTCGCGTTTATTATCGCTATTGCCGCTAATATTCTTTGGTAAATCCGTAAAACCAGTTAATAATTAAAGAAAACATCGACAAATAATGACGAAAATATTAATTCGTGAAAATATAGCTTTGCCGCCGAAAAATGTATACGAGAGACGGCTAAATTACCCTACAGGCATACCTCCCATTTGGAAAATAAACTGTCCCTTCGTGTTTTTAAACCCCTTGAAAAGCGGCTTTCCCGTGGCAGCTTTAAGTGCAAGGCAAACAGCGCACTTTACTAGAAAACTATTAACATATTATCTCATAACGGTTACGAAACGGCGGTGCAGGAATTACCGTTTTTAATAAACGCTACCAGAAAATCGATATACTTCGTATATATTAATTGACCGTTTTTGCACGCCAAAAGCAACGCTCTAATTATATGACGGATAATTAACGATCAAAAAGGCGCCGTTAAGAAGTTACCACCTACTGGGAAAGTTACGCTTTTTATGATTATTGCTAAATTAATTCTTAATCTTGCAATATTTATCAAAGCGAGAAAAAATATACATTAAAGTGCCTTGACGTTATAACGAAAAACATTGTCGTCTGGTAACACTGAATTATAAAGAGGTCAAGTTGTCCCTCATAGTGCAAAATGCTTTACCATAAGCGTCGCGTTAGTTCTTATAAGATTAGGGAGAGCCCGCCCGCAATCTCCGCGGCCTTGCAACGGTGGGAACCTCGATGGAAACAGACCGAGTGTCTAGCTACGAGAAGTCTGTTTGCGGGAAGTTGGATCATAGCTATAAGTAAATACTTTTGAAGAGCGAAGGATATGATCTTGGTAAGGTCAGAACATCCCGACCTAAAGAGGGAAGCGTATAAACCATGAGAAATTAGACCAATACTCAGTGGGTAGTTGTAAGACCATCTCTTCCTACTATGGACCAATTATTGCACGTCTTACGAAAATACCATAGCGTGTCTGTCTATAATCTATATAAAAAAATAGCACTTAAAGGGGAACGGTCAAGCTTTAAACAGTTAGATAGCCCTATAGCCCATTAAAAACTAAAATTTGTGGCGAAAACCGCATCAAAAAATATTGAGTGGTTAATTTTTAATAAAATAAAGAAATTTCGGGAAATCGAAAAGCGCGCGTCCGCCGCGACACCTGGTGAGAAGTCGGTGAGACAGAAAAACAATGTAAACGCGCGCGCTGCTGTAGACGCAAAAAATATGTTTCGCACGCGCGGCGCGTTCCAGTTATACGAGACTTAAGCCTAAATTGCGCGATTTTAAAAGTTAGGATAGTTTGCAAATCGCTCATACGGGGTTAGGGCGCTGGCGGCAGCCCCTAAGATGGCGGCGATAATTCAAACCAAACACCTGGCGTTATTTTTCGTTTCAATTTTTTTGCCAAAAGCTATTTTTTCAAGACAAAGAAAGGTACGTGTTAGTATATTGAACGTCTTGTTGATCTTTTGATACGGAAATAAGGTAATTTTTGGAAAAGCTTGGCCGTTCCCCTTTAAAATGTCAAAATTAAATAGCAGTAGAAAATAAATTGGAGGCGCATTTGGCTTGAGTATTACATAAATATCTTTGTATCCGTTGTACCGGTGGTACAATTGCGACTTAAGTTAAAAGTTGAGTAGAGAGATTTATAGCGTAAGTTTATTGCATACAGCTAACACTTGGCTTATAAACCGAGAAACCCCTAAAAGTGTAAAGGCTAAACGAATCACGTGGGTAAAGGCCTAGTTGTTTCACTTTGTGATGGGAGATAGAGGTAGTTAAAACTGCTTGTTTTCGGAAATATTTTGGAAGCAATTAAGTTTCCACAAGAGTCAACGGATTCCTGGTTTCCAGGTAGTTAGGTAATCTAATTTTCAACATACAGCAGCCTTCAAGCTTATATTCCGAGTTCAGTGTGGAATCCGCGCTTTGAAGTAGATTATGTAGATAAGGCATATTCAGACGTTGTACGGGCCGGCTATAGTGCGTCCAAGATTATCTTCCCTCTTAGATCCGTTTCTCGAGACCAAAGACTTACTAGTCTTAACTGCCATACTCTAGTCGATAGCTTCTTGACGTTTTCAATATGTAAAAAATTCTGTACGCCTTTTCGAGTAACCCGTGCTATTTTCAAGATAATTGGATTTACGAATTTTGAACGTTTATCATACGTCAATTTGGATCTTTTTTGTTGTAATGAGTGTTTACGCTGCTGCCGATTGGGATTTCCGGGTCATGGTGATCTCCAACTAGAACCATCCTTTCGTTTTTAGTTATCTGTTCTATTTATTCAAAAAGGATAGAAGACTGTATTTTTCTCGAGGAACATCGGCCTAAAATACCCTTTTAAAATGTTCAATGTGACTGTTGACTTTTGAAACCGAAATAAATAAGCACCCAACTCAAAAACACAATTGCGTGTTTCGTATAAAATCGTGAAATCTCAAGACGTTGATAAAAGCATTTTAATAGTTTTACAATTTTCCGGAATCTAGTGAATTTAAAGCTAAAAACTGCTACCATTAGCACGCAAATTTAACTTTGTTACTGTAACTATGTATAAAATTTCAAACCATTTCAGTCCAAAAGTACCTAATTTTGCGCCTAAAATATGAAGTTAATTGGGTAAGTGACGGCCGTGTAATAGGATCACGTCCTAGCAGTATATATAAATAAAATTCAACTTAACAAAAGCGTCGTTTTAATTTAGGGAAACCCCTGTTTAAAAATTATCTCTTAGTTAGGTCAATTTCCAATAAAATCATAGTGGCGGAAAAACTATCTTCGAAGCATCTTTTTTCATGTTAACACTAAAACTACAAAGGTAACGATTGTCCCACGCCTATTTTTAAACGTTCAACGTATAATTATATCTACATGTCGTCCTCAAATCGAGAATTTTGATAATAAGCCTTGGGAGACTTATACAAATATTTATATAATAGCGTCTGGGATTAATAATAGCATTTTAAATTATCCATCTTGGGAATTCTTTTTTTCCCCGAATCGTGATCGGAGATGAGACGAAGAGGGGCCTCACGTTACCCTCTATTCAGTCGTGTTCTTTTTCTCGCGATTTTGGAAGGGGGCTGTTAGTCTTTTTGTTATGAAAAAAAAATAATAAATGATAAACGAAAATCGAGGATGCATTTCATATATTTTATAAAACGGGGAAGTGTAAGCTGTGTAACTTCTGACCAAAAAAATGAGGTTGATAGGTCTCTTAACGTTTGCATTTTGTCTATGCACACCTCTCATTTCCTAGATTAATGACGTCGTTTCGAAATTATGTTTTCACCTTTAAAACGGATACGTTAATGACTGAGAAATACAGCACTTTTTCCTTAAAAAGCCGTTTCAATTCTTACAGATGTACTATCATTAAAAACGCGTTGATTTGCATTACGTTCTATAGAGCATTGAAAATACATAAAGAAACTAAGTAAAACGGAAATGGTCCATAAAGTCGCGTCTCAATGGTAACCTGATTATTCAACCAAAGGCTAAGGCTGATGTCACTGATCGTTCCACTAAATTATAGCTTATTCAACAACAAAGGTCATAACGTACTTCAGAGTCGAAGTTAGGCGCGTAAACCGTACCCGCTTAGTCGCGATCGAAACGAGTCTAGGTGGCGATGACCTACAAAGTGTCCTAATGTTTGCTTCGTGAAATAACTATAAACAGTTTAACAATATATTAAAACGCTAATATTACCCTTTTATAAATTCGGATTCATCCAAAAACTTCATTCCCTTCAAACTTAATCCTAAATTACTTTCGCTTCTAATACCCGACCTCTCACGGTTTATCTACGGAAGAGGGCGTAACGATAGATTTCGGTGGCGAATAACTTTTTCCGGTACTGTCAGGTTAGCCACGGATTTGAGGCCTAAGGATTTTGATTTTCCGACAAGAGTGACGGCAATTAAGGTTATAATTAGAGCTTCTACATTATTGATCGAAATATTGGTGTCGAAACCTCTATTACCTTTAACGCGAAACAAAAATGTCCCACAGTGGCGCCAGCTAGCGTGTACTTTATCTTTAAAATAGTCGTTTTAAGCTGGCAGCGTCAAATGGACTCGGTAAGTAGCAGGGAAGGCCCCCCCAAACTGCATCAAACCAAGGAAAACCAAAAACTTGTTTTACTCTCGCGTATAATTTCCCACATCATCGTCTTTATAATGAAACTGATCAAATAAAACGATTTTTGGCTAAACGAAAACAGGCTTTAATTAAATATATCCAGAAGAAATGTTTAAAGACTTTCACCTTTAACGATCCGTACCACGTGTTGCTTCTTAATCAACCTTTATTTTAGTGTTTTAAAAACTATATATTTTGTCAGTTTGGGGCAAGGAACTTGGAAAGTTTTCAACGCTGTAGGCATGGCGCCTGCTTCGAACAGTTTGGCCTACTGTTTCTACATCCAATGCTTAATTGTCCGATTAAATACGCGCGGTAATGTGTTTAATAATGTCTTAAAATTGCTAGAACACCTGGCACCTTCTGTTACCTTTGTTTTCCAGCTATTAAACAAAATACATTCTCTCATTATTTTATAAAGATCTCGGGTATTAGAATTATTCTTATATGCAAAATTTCCGCAGATGTAAATCCTAATTGTACTCATTGAGTTGGGAATAATACTATCTAGAGCCCCAGTTCAAATTTTCCCCATAGGCTTTAACACAGCATTAGTGAAGATAGGAACGAAAATCATGGGAGGGTTATCAACTACGACAAAAGCCACCTATGAGCGAAAAATGCAACTATTTAAATGAAAAATTCTTCGATGGCCCCTGCCGCCACCTATTAGCGACTTTGTGAACTATTATAATTTTAACTTTTGAATTGAAGAGGGAAAGCGACGCGATTTTAAGAAAAATTTTGAAAACGCGTTTTTTTAAATTAAAGTCATGTATATCTGAAAACTCTTTATTCACACAATAAAGGTTTCTTTTGTGAGTTATTTACTATTTTGTAATAGATTTTGAGTGAAATTTTAAGCATTATGGGTAGGAGTAGCACTAATATTCCAAAAAAATAGAATACATTTTTATTCTAAATTATTGAAAATTACAATAAGGTTTCCGGGTAAAGTGAATCCTTTGTTGCAAAAATGGCTCAAAGCCATTGGAAGATCAGACTGGGTTCCAAACGCAACAGATGCAGTTTGCGGTGATCATTTTACAGAGGAAGACTTCAGGAAAAACACCACTTTTAAAATGCTTACAAACACCGCAACACCTTCACTTTTTTTAAATACCAATTTTAGAGCTGGCATGGTACTATTTAAGAAGAAAATAAATTATTAGACCATTACTTAGATAACTTTTTACAGAAAACGAACAGTAGAAAGTGGGGTGGCGGAGTGGTTAGCACTTTCGCCTCGCAGCGAGAGTAATCGGGTTCGATCCCAGCTTGTAGCACTTGGTGAAAATCCGTAACAACTCTTTCTGCGTAACGTTTGTAAGTTCTCTCCCCACTGGTTAAAGGGTTTTCCCCCGATATCTTCGGTTTCCCAATCCCATATAAACTTGATGAGGTTAACGGTAATAGTTAGTGTATATTATTTATATTCATTATTATTTATTTGTATTCATTTTTTACATACTTTATTTTGTTTTAGTGCAATTTAATCTTTTAAAATACTCTAAATTATTTCAAAATTAAATATGATTTACCAAGAAACTTCGTTGTTTTGTTTTAGCTTTGAATTATAATAGTTCACAAAGTCGCTCATAGGTGGCTTTTGTCGTAGTTGATAACCCTCCCATGATTTTCGTTCCTATCTTCACTAATGCTGTGTTAAAGCCTATGGGGAAAATTTGAACTGGGGCTCTAGATAGTATTATTCCCAACTCAATGATTGTACTATGACTAAGTTTCTTTCTATCATTTTGAATCATTATGTTTTAATTTCGTGGGTTTTTTATAATGGGATTAAAATATGCGAAATTCACGGTAGATGGGAAATCTAACTAATAGCGGTTAATGGATTTTAATCTTTATTTTCAATGGTTTCTTGTTTTGCAAATGAATCCTTCACTCCAGGGCCGTCTTAAGGCATGGGCTAAATGGGCTACAACCCAGGGCCCCCAGCCAGTTTTGGGGCCCCGGATAGGCCAGCCATACAGCCTCTACTCTAGGGATAAGGGTTTAGTTGGTTAAATATTATTTATGCTCATTTAATACTACGTATCTTTTAGTTACGTCTGAAGTAATTTTGACTCATCGCCATATCGCGTATCATACAGTACCAACAATTTCTAAAACCTAACAGCGAGTCAATGTCAGTAAAAATCTTATTTTCAGTAGGCCTATGTTATACTTTTGAAATAAAAGGTTTTGGTTTGATTATTGTGTAGTTGAATTTAGACAACATACATACAAAGGCTGACCGTTGGGGATCGCAAAGGTCTTAAGAAATAATTTAGCCCAGGGCCCCAAAACAGGCCCGTAGCCAGGATTTTTCAGTTGAGGGGGCCCAGCAAATTACTAAGGAGGCACGTTCCGTGCCTTACAGAGAGTTTGTGGCGTCCGGTTCAAAATGTGTATATATCGCCCTAATATACGTCATAACTAAAGTAAATTAGGAACAAATATTCCTAAATATTGAAATAGAAATGATTTAAACATGATAAATTTAGTGGATTTAGAAGCTTTTACATCGGCTTCTCCCAATCTTTTCCGATATTAATTGGGGCACAACGATATTGTAAGGGGGCACAGAAACATTTTGAGGGGGCACGATGGGGCACTCACAGATATTTTTTGAGGGGGCACAAATTATTTTTGAGGGGGCTCAGGCCCCCTCGCTGGCTACGAGCCTGCCCCAAAAGGACTTAAGACGGGCCTGCTTCACTCCTTTATTAAAAGGAACTAGGGGTAGGTCATTCTAATAATCAAGATTAAAAATTTAGTGATGATTTAATCATTTTTAAGCAGCGGGATAACTTCAAAGAGAGAACACCAACAGAATAATGTGGCTTCAAATGACAGAATAACGCCACTTTACGCTCGAAAAGGTTTCAGTGTTTACCCCTTTTTGGTCAGCCCGCATTCTCCAGCTGATATCAAGGACACATTGAAATCTTTTTAAAGCACGACTTATTACTTTTTCTCCATAATATAAATTAATATTCTGCAGCCGGGTCGGTCAACAATTTATAACTCCATATATGTCTATAGAGAATCCTTTGTTTAGCTAATCAAAATGTTCTGAAGAGCAGGCAGGGGTGACCCTGAGGGGGAAGAGACGCGTTTATTTTCCAAACAACAGAAGTGAGCGGTAAAGATAATTAACTGATTATACTTTGGCCAAGTTTTATTTTTGTTGGGCCGCCAGAGAAACCACCCGTAAAGCCACATACCCCACCGAGGGTAAACATTTCGGTTGGCGCATCCTTTCTCTCTTCATCGAAGCTGTTTCTCTTCCGCCGAATTGACGCTGCCAACCCTTTCGTTTTAGCAAACGTACCGCGAAAGTACTTAGGACATGGCATTCACGAGATATCGCGAAAAACCCAAGCTTCCGTGCCAAAAGAATTTATCCATCTCGCTCGCTATAAAACTCCCAAATCACCCAAGGCCCACCGCGATAGCGTAGAATTCCAAGCAATACACCATCAGAGCGCCCTAAAGAACGTTACATTAATGGGATTTAGATATACAGCTCTTTCTCCTTGATGATGCGAATATGTTAATCCTTGATGCTACAAACCCGCACTCCACCTCATTCCCCGACCCCAGACGAATTAAACGCTTGTCTAACACCCGCCACCATTCCGATAAAAAAATAATAAACCAATGCCTAGAGTTTTCAACACTTCGTCTGAAGTTCCAGATGAACTAGTCCCGCCAACGCGTTTATTTTACACAAAATTATTCTTGTCGTCTGCTACCGGTCTAAGGAATTACTCGATATATCGCTAAGTTTACTACCTAAATTGTTATGGAATTAGGTGAATTAAGCCTAGGCTGGCAACAATCAACACACGCGCGCTGATCAGCGTTGCCAGATCTTGAAATAATAGTATCAAGGTCAGAAAATTATCGAATTAAGTAAAAATATCTTACCAAGAATGTATTTATTTATACCGAGGGAGAATGTCTATGTCGAGACGGTTTTTAGCCTTTCTCTCAATCCACCCGTTGGTCCCCCCAGTACGCTCCTCCACTTAAAATAAAACGAATAGTCCCGGTATTTCATTGGCTGCTTAAAATTTACGTCACCTAACGCGATGGAAATCAAACGCCGGTGACGTTTTGTCTTTCCCCCCGCGCGAGACGGGGGAAAGGCGTTAAACATACCCGGCGATTGTCACAACATAATCATTCTTCCTAAATATAAATAAATACATTCTTGATCTTACGCATGGAAAATTGCAATTTTTTTCGGAATATAGGCATTACGAAGTTATAGATAATAAGGCGAAACAAAAACTTTAATAATACTTGAATCAAGTTGGGTTTATTTAAAATCATAATGGTTACAATTTTAACTGGTTTTACGATAAATTAAAAAACTTATCGTACGTTTAGACCGAATTATCGAATATAGAGTACTAGGATTTAATTATCGTAGTGCCTAAAAATTGGTTCTAAATTATCGACGTGTACGATAATAATTGTACGCCTGGCAACGCTGCAACTGATTCGGTGCTTCCGAATATAAGAAGCTAGCGATATTCTCCGTTGGAGATTATTCTGGTTTATTGGCATTCGAGAGAATTGAATGGATTAGTTTTTGCGTGTTTTCGCGTCTTTCTCGGCATGACGCCTCTCATCTAGTTCGAAAGCGGTTTGTTTTGCTTTTCTCCCGAACATCGATCCAGCAAGCCCTGAATGGTGTTGCTCGCCGATTACGGAATTCATCATTTTCGATGCGCGCGATTACTTCGCGCGGGTTTATTCCGGTATAAATACGGAAAACGAATTAGGTATTCCCTTCCGTCCAACGTCGAACGTTTTCCAATCGCTGTACATCAGTTTTGGGCTGTTTGTTTTATAAAGCTTTTTATGGTTCTGCTAAAGTTATACGAACCCATTTATGGCGAATGCATTTAAATAAGTCGAGGGTTACATTATTCGAGAGGGGATAGCATATTTTTCAGTCTACGAATTTCAATAAATTCGAGAAAGAAAAAAAACGCAGTTTAAGAAATGGCACCACCCACACCTTTAAGGGCTATGATCTTGATACTTTGTAACAGGGTATTGGATCTTACGTCAATAAAGTCTAGTGTCATTCCCCTTTCGTCAAATTTCAGCTTGTCTTCGAACCATAGACGAGATCAAAAAATAAGGCCGGAAAAATCCCCGCGTATGATTGGCTAGATCGGCTATCACGCAAGTTTTTCGGACGCCTGCGCGGCCCTTTAATCAAATTTTGTCAGACAATGTAATAACAAAAACCAAAGTTCAAAAACATTTTAAAGCCTCATAATATACAACAGAATGTCGTAAGCTCTTTTACCATAATAGGTAACTAATTTGGGGAACTTTGTTGAATTCGGAGGTGACGACTTGTTTCTGTCTTTTTTAAAACCCCAAATCAGTCGCTTTCGAAGCTGTTCGGGGGAGGCGAGGGGGGCTAAATGCCGTTTATTCCGGCTTAAACTAAAATGACCAAAAAATACCGCTTCCAAACAAAATAAAAATTGCAAGTTTTAACGTTAGTTTTGCCGAAATATTCTTGCCGCGGAAATTTTACGGATGGAGTATTTACTGGCGGCATTAAATAAACTAAGTTTGGTGACATTTGGAAAAAAAATTAACCCGGTAATTTGGCACTAAGAGTCTAGGACCCTAAAACTGAACCGAAACGGGACTTAACCTAGCTAGTAATTTATTTATCATCTATAGTTTCGATACTAAAATTTATTTAAACCAAACGCGGGATATTCGTAAAACGACACCAAACAAAAATGCCAAAACACGACACCACTACCTACAAGTATACGGAAATAAATATAAAAAAAACTAACCTTATATTGGTAATCCAAGATTAGTCGTTTCTATTTCGGGAACGCAAGCCACTTCGCTCGCTCGAGATTCGTGGTTGGAGATAAGGGTTAAAATTCAAGAAAAACGTACGTCTTTTTGGCTAACTTTCAGCCACAGTTCGATATCTGATCTCGGTGCATAGGTCGTAAAACAAACAAAAAAAAAGACGCGCACCACTTCCACCAGTTTTAATAATAATCGTAAATTTCAACAAGGGTTGCCTTTCTAAATTTAGAAATCCTCCTCTCGTTAGATAAAAAAGCAGCAACCGACGAACACAGTGGAAAAATTCGAAATGAACTTTCTTTTACGCCACCCAGCGAAGATAGAATTATTTTTAGGGGTAGAAATTGAGAACAAAAATAAAGAAGAAGCCAAATGGTCATCTTGGGGGGGGGGGGGGGGGGGGGAATGGTAGGTATAGATAGTAGAAATTTAGCCATTTATGGGTTTCAACGGTGCCAACTTAACGAGGTAGCGCGACGAATAGGGAAATAGCACCGAGAATGGAAGGCTTTCACGGTTGGCAATAAAATGGGCAGGGTTGGAGTGTGGCACCACTTCCAAATGGCTCGATTATCCGAGGAGTAAGCGAAGAAGCCTCGTCTTTTATTCGCTAGCGACGAGGAACTCTTTCGCCTGCTGGGACACTTTTGGTCTTTTTGCGTAAATTTAGGGGGGCACCGAGGGAAGATGCACCTGGTTTTAGACTGTACGAAAGCCTTCAATCTGCTGTTGCGCCCCTCCTTTCTATCTCAAACAAAGCGTGCCCAAAGAGAATCCAACCTGTACCTGCGCAAGTGGTTTCACACCGGGTTATTTTTAGAATGGGGTAATATATACCAAATCCCAAAATTCTTACAGGGAAACCAACGTTTAGATGTTCGATTTTAAGGCGACAACTCAAGATTTTTGGCGGGAGCGAAATAAATACTGATTTATTAGCTAACACTATTTTTAAGCGATATTTGATGTAAAACCTACAAATAAACGTTCCAAGAAAAAGTAAACAATAATTTTGTGGTTTTAAGATAATTTAAAATTAACCTCCCTTACCCAATGTGTATTGTTCTATAGACCCTAGGTATCAATAACGTAACCACCAAATAAGCATATAAATAATTTTCCTAAGGTTTTGTAAAAGTAAACAAGCTTAGAAAATCGCATTGCTAATTCTATCAGAGTCCATATACGATTTCAAGGTCAAGATATTGCCTCGGTTCACGAGTACCTTTCAACATCAATAGTTTATAAACAAAGTCCGGCTTCTCTCGTCACCAGATACGCGAAACAGAAGAGTCTCTTTATCATCAAAATAGCGTACGTGCGTGTGACAGGGGTGGGAAATCAAGGAAAGTGACATTTCATAAATCGAGAGACGCGACTTTTTACACGTCTCATCTCATCTCCCACCATTTTGTTTTATGTAAATTACATTCTATTAGTCACATCGTATTAGAAGGGAGTAATGACAGACGATAAAGGAATTTTTTTCCCTGAAAGTTATTTGCATATTTTTGTTTCAATGTCAGTTTAATTCGCGTCCCGTCAGAGAATAATGGTTGCCCGGTTAACCGGTTTCGTAATCATTTTGAAATGTCTTCAGTCATGCATCGCGAGGTACGAACTCGTACCCTAATCTAACCATGGTCAAGCGAAGACAAGGATGACTAGTCTGGGCTAGACCACAATAGCATGGGTCTAAGTCGATAATTCAATTTAGCGGTCGAAAAAGCCGCCGCCCAGCGCAAGGGTGGTAAATTTTCGGTGGCGTAAATGTCCGCCATTTTCCGTATCGATAAACAGCGCTGCCAGGCAAAAGTTTATCAGCCGACAGTGATTCCACCTCGGTTGCTACATTTAGATTAGTCTGAACCCATGGGCTAGTCACTCCGCGTAATCAATTAATTAATGAGATTATTCGCGTTATCGGTATACAGGCCATCTGACAGTTTAGCACCTCGGTCTGAACCGAAAATGGCGGTCTATTCGCGACCAAAAACTATCCCAACGCCCCCTATGGTTCACCATTGAAACCTAGTTAGGTAGTGGCTAAAGCAGACGCTATTAGTTTTTCCTCATCGTTATTCCTAAATTTGAATTTATACTTGCACTTTAATATAATTTATCAATTGTTTGTTTATATTTTGATAAGTTTATCATAAGTGTATAATATTATTACATAAGTGTGAAACTTCCTATTCTTCATATGCAAAAGTTTTACTGTGAGCTATTCACAAGACAGACTGCCGTACGGGCTTCGTCGCCGTTTTGCGTCCGCTTGCTAACGCGTCACACGTAGCCTTTGACAGCGCCTCGCTAGGGGGAGATTTTCTTCTGGTGATGACATCACTCTGTTACTAGCTCTCAGTAAAATATTCCCCAAAGTGACAAACTTATGGTTTATTTAAGAAAAAACATTCTTGTTACTTTTTCATTTGTCTGTAGCAGACACTACCTCGGAGAAGCTAGCGCCGTTACGCCACCTAGACCCGTTTCGGTCGCAAATAGTTTCTAGCCAAATGTAGATAATCTTTTATTCGTTTATGCTACGACACAAAATATACTGGCCAGTATAGCTATCCCGTATATTTCCCCGAACTTAAATTGGATGAACCGGAATTATGTACTATGTCCGTCTTGTTTTTCCGCTATCGGTATTCAACGGCTTTAACATTCGGTAAAAAGTCTGACGTAAGTTGTGACCAAAGTTACGTAATTCCGCGTTTGCACCTTTTTTTCAAGACTAGTAAAATTACTAGTCTTGAAAAAAAGGTGCAAACGCGGAATTACGTAACTTTGGTCACAACTTACGTCAGACTTTACTAGTAGTAAACGATGGTTTCCGATTTCGTTGAGAAGACGCATTTCAGAGAGAATAGCTGTCCTAGAGAATCTTTTATTTGTCTATGGTCGTAGTATCGACTAAGGGGAAGAAAAGTTGAGCAGTTGTCAATGCTCGTCTTTGTCATGTTAAATTTACTCTGAAAAATCCCGTTTGTTATTAGTCAAGAATGACTCGTTTATCAGATATACTACCTAGGAATATGAATGACCCGTGCTCTTGGAAAATTAAATAGATCGCTTTTCCTGGTTTCATTCTGATTCTAAATACTCTAAAAACACGTGGCGTGACAACATCTAGCAGACGAAAATATTTTCTTCAGTTCAAACTATTTCCGTTAGATGTCTATACGGTATTGAGTTCAATGTTTTAACGCTGCCAAGCCTACCTACCCAGTCCTGCCCTTCATTTCCTCTCCATAATTTCCATCCTCCTAGATACTACGATGAAAAAATAGTCATTATCTTTTACACTATAATCAAAATTTGGGTCATTTTCTGTAAATGCACTTCGAGATTCGGTCTAAAAAGCTCGGAAAAGGACGCATCGGGTTAAAGAACGGGCTGAGGAGGAGGGAAGGCAACCCGGGTAATGAAATCGTCAAGTACCCGTACAAATTACGTCAAAATTGCGGTTTCTGGTAATTTAGCCTTGACAAGAACCGTTTTTCACGTACGGCGTAAAAACAAAATCGAAAAAGGATTCCCGTATGACAAAAAAAGGCAGGAAGTGCGGTTACACCAAAGAGCTACATCGTTTAAATATTAATAAATTGCAGCGTCTTTAAAGGGAGGGAAAAGAAGAGATAGGGAAAAATCATGGACTGTATTGGCAGTCTTTCAACGTTATCGTACGAGAACGATTCACCCTATATCTATGGAACGGATAGCCAAGAAATTGAGAAAAGTGCCCGCAATTTTCTAACGGCGAGATTGCGTGACGTATTTCTCGGTAAAAATTGGCTTTGAAAGTTGACGGCTGTCTTTAAAATATAAACTCTTTGCCAATTTAAAATGACGTCTTCGCTTATTTTAACTACGAAATTCAAGAAGAGCTTTTACTACCAAATAATTACGACGGGGGATTTCTAAAGTTACGCTACATATCATTTTTATTGTACTCCCAGAAAACGAACTATGGCCACACCAAGTTTGCCCGAACTTAAACCTGCCTGGGATTGGCGTAGTTTTTTTTAATGTCCTTAAAATATTGGTCCCTGTTTAAACGACCTTGACGCTAATTAAATTATTGGAGAGCTTACTGCACTCTAAGTATTTAGGTCATTAAAGGATTTAATTTAAGAGGCCAAAAATGGCCGTTTATTATATATTAATAACAAAAAGGTGAGCTTCACTAATCAATGAAATAAATTGTAGCAAGGCGTGGAGCTTGTAACTGAAACTATGATCAAAGTCCGTTTGTCAAACTAGATTATCAAATAGAAATAAAATTTAAACTAATATGAGTTATTTACATATTTTGTATTTGAATTCCTCTATATTCCTATTTTTTTTTATTTCCATACAATATATTTTTACACCATGATAGTTATTTGCGAAATACAACTCTACACATAATATATTACATGTTTTTGGTTTTTTACTTTATATAACAATATTGATGGATATTTTAGTGACTAAAAATATACAGGAAGCGTTAATTATGTGTTACTTATATAATAAAATTTTTAGAGCTAATAACCTTTACTCGATAATACTAGTAAAGGCAGTTATATTGTTACACCTACAATAGGTGTAACCTACTCCATGCCAATCACACTAATATAAAGTAAAAATTCAACTGACTACAGGAATATAGTTATGTAAGAAAACACATTATAATCTTTAAAACAATATTGATAAGGTCTAAATACGCATTATATAAAAATTAATAAACAGTACAAAACCGTTGGTTTGGTTAATTGGGACGTGACCCTGTGAATATTTATTTTACAAATACCTGGTAGAAAGATTAACCAGGTTAAAAAGGTGGTCATTTGGAGGGTAAATTTTTTTAAAGCATTTTATACAAGTTATGTGGCAGTATTGCACTAATTTCAATTATTTTTAAAACACTTGGAATGTGGAAGTTTAATGCAAACTAAAGCAATCAAACTCTCTAGTGTTTATTTACAATGGCTAATTTTTCCACTTAAGAGAGATAAAAGCTTAACTGAATTAAGAACAATATTGCTTGACTTAACATAAGTGGAAAATGTTTAGCTAAAAAAATAACCCACTGTCAATAAGTAGGAAATAAGTTTAAAAAACTTAATATTGCATTACTTGCAATAAGGGTGGGGGTACGTCTATTTATATTGACTTTCTTATCACAAAAAATTCAAAATTTACAGACTACTTTGCACATACAAAAAATAAATAATCTAGTCTCGCACTTTATTGGAATAGTTAATTTTTAAGAAATAGTTTTTCTTACCGAAAAAGACAAAAAAATCTGTCATCTTGTCCCTTGAAACCTCCATTTAATACCAACTAAAAACTATATAACTCTGTTCTCACTTTCTAAACTCTATTCCAAACCCTCTACGAGTAACTCTTGGACAATTATGTTTAGTTTTTGGAGGTTTTTTAGAGATTGAATAATTAGAGCTACCACTAAAATCAAAGCTCTTGAATTCCACTTTTGGCCGCGAACTTAAAACTGTGCTTTTATAGGTATAGGAAACTACACAGTCTATAGCAAAACTAACTTTTTATAGAAAATACAACCACAAAGAGCCTAACGTTGGAAGTCTCTCAGCTGCTGGATTTCCTCTTTTAAGCAGACGTTTTGTCGTTTATTGAACATCAAGCGCCTGCTTATTAAAAATACAGTAGCTGAGTGAACTTCAAGCCTTGGCCCCTAGGGGGCTCTACGTTAATTGAAAAGCCAAATTTAGTGATAACTTGCATAATCCAATACAACCCACTTGAAATCCTACCGTTCTCTCAAAATTCGTTATATCTATTTTACATTTATTACAATTTTATTTACAAGACCGATTTTGAAGTTCTCTACCATTTTTATTAAAAGACAAATCACCGGTTGAGAAAGGAAATCAAAAGAAAGTCTAGTTTTAAAAGCTGATGGACCCCCAAATACACTATCAGAGTGAAAAAGAAAAAAATTTAAATTTTGTTCCTCCCTCGATTGTTTTCCTAGATTACAAGTTCCCCCTTTACGAGTGCTTTGGAAAATGCATTCTTCGTTTAATTAAATTTATTGATTCAATTGTGGCCTATGTATCTCTAGGGAGTATTACTATTTATCCTAGGGTACTTGCGTTGATATCCGCCAAATCCGGAAGCTCCCACCGGAGTTGCCGAATTCTTTGGAGGACTAGAATTGATACTACCGGCACTACCAATGGAGCCTTCACCGCCATTGTTCCCAAATCCTCCACTACCACCCGTTAAGCTGTCTGGTGACTGGAGGGAATGAACGTATAACGGATTTACATTTGATGTTGAATCAAATTGCGTGCTGTCGTAGAGGTAATTATTCTGAAATTCAAGGGCGAAGATTAACTTTATATATCCGTAGAGAAAATTCTTAAACAAATTTAAGCAAATCACCTGATAAATATAATCAGAGTCTGTCTTCAAAGAGGAACACGAAAGCTGATGTGGCAGACTGACATTGTCATCTTCAACCACATCATCAACTTGGGCCTTGTACGAAAACATGATACTTGGTTGAGCCACACTGACGGAAGAAAATGTTAACAGATAAGTTAGCCAAATTTACTTTCTGAAAAATAAATATTCATTCCAATACCTGAAAAAGTCAGCTAGAAATGTTTTATAGACCAACGGGGTGAATATTGTGAAGTAGATATAAGTAGTAACATCTACGACACTAAACATAGGGTATTATTAAAACATATTCAGTTAAATACGAATCAAACGGTGAAACTCACCAAAGACCACAATCTTGCCTGTAGAAGAGTAATCCACTACCAATAGCTTGGGCAAAATTAAGTGTTGCCAAAAATAATGCATACCAGTAAAATGACCGTTTAGCTATGTTATGGATTAAATATTTAGTCCTTAAAAATACTGAAATAAATTATGATTTAAGGAGATATTTACATGGTAACGCTAGCCTATCTCTTAATCTAGTCCATGGCAGGACAAAAACAGTCCAGTAAATCTAAAAATATAGAATAAAAACAATTATTCAAATCTATCAATTAAATTAAATTTCATAATATCATACCATAGAATAAAGTATAGAGCTGACAAACCAAAACAGCATTCCACCATGTCCAAAAATGTAATAGTCTTTGCTTATAACCCTAAACGTATCATCTGGGGAAACGATTTCCAAAGCTCCTTGAGTGCAAGAATAAGCCATGGCAATAAACGATGTCACTAAAAGGACTCGTCTTATACTCGTTCCACTATCTAAATGACCTATAATTTATAATTAATAAGTGGCAGTAAAGTAGTTAAAATTTTTTCGTGACGTGTGTAAAACAATGAAAGTTTACCAAATGCGAGTCCAAAAATAAGAACACTCAATTCTGTAGAAAGCAAAAAGAAACGTACAGCAACCCAAAGAACTTTATCAGTCAAACTACCAACAGGTACTGCAGCATTGACTGTCATAGAAACCACGCAACGTATAACACTGATTATAGCATTTAGTGCTACCTGTAAAATACGTTATTTATATAGCTTGAACCTTATTAAAGAATGTTTTTAATATTTAACTTACAAGGGCATAGAAAGTAGAGAAAATGGGACTGCTTGTAGCTCGAAGCTTTAATCTGGCTCGATTGAAGCGGATAATCAAAAATAGTAGAAATAAAACATTAGGGATTATAATGCTTATATCCCAAATACGAACTCTAAAAAATTAAATAAAATTATTAACTTATTAGCTCTTTTACATTATGCATTTAAATATTAAAGGGATCCCACACTCACAACAGGGGAAGGCATAGGGGTCACAAAAAAACTGGTTTTGAAGCACACTGCAAGTCTGGATTTTATGTTACCCCTATGCCTCCCCCTGTTGTGAGTGATGGATCCCTTTAACTACTTACTTTGAGCTCAGAATTTCTTCGTAAAGAACCCATTTGCAAAATGATTCTTGGACAATATTTGAAGGAGTTACATTTTCACTATTTTGACCATTAATAGTTCTAACTAAATTGGTTGAACTCAAACTTTCAGGAAACATGGTGTAAGATGTTCTTCAAATTAATAATGGTAGCATTTCCCTGTGTTAACTATGTGTGAAAAATAACCTAGAAATGTACAAAATATTAAAATAATTTAGCAACATAAGATAATTATTATTAAAATAACCATTAACCAATGGCATAGACAAAGGAAAGTGAACTAGATCCAGACCTTCCTTTCAACTAGATTTTGAAGCTGTACTAAATTCACCCAAATTCAACTCCTGTAATTTTAACATAGTACAGCTCATTGGCCAATGGATTAGGCCTATCCCTATTGGAATTTAGGATTGAACCACCATGGACTAATTAACTATGAAATATTCATCTTAAAAGAATCAGGGTCAAGACTCATTATATTAAGCTTCTAGTTAATTAATCCATGCAGTATGTGTAAAGTTTCATACTTTCAAGATTTAAAGCGAGTCAATAATTTACTGAAAATACTTTCTAAGTTAAATTAAATTATTGAAAACCATAAAAAGCACATTTTTAGGTCTTGTAAGGCTGAAACTGAAATTAAATTCATTATTTAAGAGTTCTACTAGTAAAGCAACAAACCAAGGCTTAACATTAGACATAAAATAAAATATGTCATAATATCGCTCACCTTTAACTCTTTTCACATAGTTCAAATAATTCCATAACTAAGTTAAAAATATAAAGCTTCAATTAAAAATAATTAAATTCAATAACTTGCTTGCAAAAAACCTGCGACGTAAAGATAGGCACCAACCTTAATTTTAATAAGACAGTACTACCAGAAAATTTTCCCCGATAAAATTGTACTAGATTGATTCAGAACTGCATCTTAACCGTTGCCTCCGTTATATCAAGGCCTGGGTACGCTTAGATTTTCGCCCCCCCACCGTGGATTTCTAATACGCCGCAATTTCTCGCTAGAGGCACTCTGAACCATTGTGAAATTTGAAATTTAGAGCGTGCGCATTTCGTTTTTTGCAAAGTTGTTCTTTGGATCTTTCTTCCAATGATTCGCCGTGGTGGTCATTAATAAGTAAGTATTTAACTAATTGTATTTTATTCCACATATTAACAAACGTTTAATTACATTTGTAGTAATATAAAATGGTTGTCTGCTCAGTTCCTAATTGCAAACAAAGTGATTGGAAGAGAGTAAAGAAACGCCAAATTGGTCAAGAGGAAAATATAAGTTTCCATTCATTTCCTAAGGAAATGTCAATGAGAAAAAAACGGATTTGTGCAATTTTTAACGTCCAACAGGATGACGATCTTTCATTTCATGAGGAACTTATATCAAATAAAGGAGATGCTAAAATCTGTAGCAAACATTTTAACAAGTCTGATTTTAGTATATCAACTAGTCGAAAACGTCTTTTAAACTACGTTGTGCCCCATATTTCGCTAAATGAATTTGAAATTTCTGATTCTCATCCCCAAAAGATGTTTAAGAACTCTTGCGAAAGAAGAATCCCTCTTTCTCCAGTGGGAAATATTCCAAGGACTGATGTACAAACCACACCTGTTATTTCAGCTCGAGAAAAGCTTAAAAAGGCTTTGTTCAGAGTATCAGATATTATTCATTCCAAAGTTAAAAAAAAAAACAGTGCAATGACAACACATCACATATTCGAACCATGGATATGCAACCTGTGATGAATAAAACTTACGAATACACTTCCAGCCCTCAAGTCATTTGTCAAGAGAAAGCTAGTCGTCGAGAAATAATAGTTCCTCAAGACGTAGTTGTTCCTCGAGACATAATAGTTCCTCAAGTCGTAGTTTTTCCTCGAGACATAATAGTTCCTCGAGACATAATAGTTCCTCGAGACATAATAGTTCCTCGAGACATAATAGTTCCTCGAGACATCATAGTTCCTCGAGACATAATAGTTCCTCAAGACATAATAGTTCCTCAAGACGTAATTGTTCCTCAAGACGTAATTGTTCCTCAAGACGTAATTGTTCCTCAAGACGTAATTGTTCCTCAAGACGTAGTTGTTCCTCGAGACATTATAGTTCCTCACAACAAAGTCGTTCTTCAAATAGAAACAACGTCTCTAGTCAAAACTACATCCCTAGTCCAAGCTAAATCTGTGATTCCAGAAAAATCTACTCTAGCTGAAGTTGTCCCTTTAATTTCATGTAGAGATGCCACTACTCAAGCGTCTCCTGTTGTACGAAAGACACCATACGTAACTTCTAAACGTAAATATGTAAGAGACAATTATAAATTGAGAAAGCAAGTTGTAGCTCAAAGGAAAATAATTGCAAGCTTAAAAGAAACAATCAAGGAACAAAAAGAAGAGAACCAAAGAAAGGAATATACCCAACTGCGAAAGATTATGGGCGAGAGTATGAGTGGAGATGTAAGAGCCAATTTTTTAATTGAACAAGTACTCGCCTACGGTAAAAAGTCTTTACCGTATAAACATTCAACCTTGAAGATTTGTTGTTTAATTTATAAGAAATCTACAGCTACGTATAACTTTATCCGAGATTTGGATATTTTACATTTCCCGGAACGTACAACGTTAAGAAAATTTCTGGGCAATTCAAGTGGAGCTGACGGTATTACACAGATTGCCAAAGACCGTCTCATTGCCGAGGTTTCCAAATTAAAGCATCCAAATGAAATATTAGGATCTTTAATGCACGATGAAATGGCCATTAAACCAAAGTTATTATATGACAGAAAAATGGATCGATATTTTGGTGAAACAAGCGCAACAGATGAAGACGGTTGTGTTTTGTGTTCCAGGGTCTCTCAACCAATTTTAAACTTCCCGTGGCCTATTTTTTTACCGCCAAATTGACAGCGGAAGAGCTTCACAAAATTACATTGGAGGTGATTAAAGCGGTGGAAGACTGTGGATTCGTTGTTGTCCGGCTTGTTTCAGACAACGCAAAGATTAATACTGCAGCGTTTAAGAAATTTTCTAGTGACAGACAATTACATCACGAAATAGTACATCCCTTAGATCCAGCTAGGAAAATGTTCATCGCCTTTGATCAAAGTCATATAATAAAAAATATAAGAAATCAATTCCTCGACCGTATTATGGTGTTTATTGCCCTTCTAATTAACCCCAAATTTGTCACGGACTTATATCTCGCTCAAAGCAATGCGTTAATGAAACCAGTAAGATTTCTAACTAGGAAAATGGTTTTCCCAACGAGCTTTGAAAAAATGAATGTAAGAAGAGCAGTACTATTATTCTCTCATCCGATGACAGCAGCTTTAAAAACAATTACATTATTGGCCCTTGTAACGGAATTTGTGCAATCCTCACTCCATTTGTTTCCTCGGGTACAAGTGCTTCAATCATATGTAAGAGAAATTCTACCTTACTTCGAAAAACCCCTAATGTGCAACGAATGCAAGAATTTCTCATCACGGGAAAGTCAAGATTTACGGAAAATCCTTCTAGAGAAGTTCTTGAGAGCTCTTTTAGATAATCACGCTAAAGATGCCTCAGATCGAAAAGAAAAAAAAATTAAACACCAAGCCCTTATCTAGAAAAGTTCTCAAAGTTTGAAATACTAGGAAAATACTGATATGTATGTGGGTGGTCGATATGGAAAATATCTTTCTACTCCCATTAGTGATATTTTGGAAAACAAGTATCTGATTTCATGTTCCAGTATTAAAAATGTTGATTTTAAAATTTTAATAAACCAATTGAATCAATTATTTGACCATCATGAAACTATCAACTACACATAAACTATATTCTATTTAACATAAGCCTTAATAAGAGTAATACATTTATTAATTCACAAATTATTAAAATTAATAAACTGAAGTTGGCTAATATTGGCCGTGTAGATGAACTAATACATTTTCAGGACCAATGTGAACAAAACTTAAAATTTAAACGCAATGGAAACGAACGCCATCTATTGGGGAAAATAGGAAACTTCAAACAGGGGGGGAATAACTCGTAGTACAATGCTCAGGAAAGAGGGAACCCAGGCCTTGATATAACGGAGGCAACGTCTTAACAAAGATAATACACCTAGATTGGAAATCACTGCGTTGTGCGTAGTCAATAGCGCTTACGTACTTCCTGCCGGAACTCCGAAAGAATTAGCATGGATGAAGGAACATGGCCTGTAATACATACAGCCATAAGGATTGGCATCTTAATAGGAAATTTGGAAGACTGGTTACACTAGCGCCCCCTACCCGCCAGCGCACCGTACTACAAAAATAATTACGAATATTATTTTTTTTTCTTGGCGGATCTGCCGTCTGACGGAGTTTTTAAAATGGAGGGATTTACGAATCGCTCAAAAGAAGTAATTCCTTCGTAATCGTAAAAATTCGATTAATAATTACTTAGAATTACATTTCATAGTTTCCCTAACCATCTTTTAATGTAATTATTACTAATTTCGTTGTTAAATGGTTTTACTAGTTTTATTCAACTAATACAACTAAGCCTTGGTGTTCCAATTTACCTAGAGCTGCATTATATCATAGATTAAGAAATGCTTTGTTATATGATTATAATTACTGGAAACTTTAATTAGTACCTGAATTAATGGCTTTAAAAGTCGCTTGGTGATTTAGGCCTAAGGTGGTGCCTTGGGTATTAGCCTAGCGGATTATTATTAAATTATATGTTAGAAAGCAAAATTTTATTTATAGAAATATTTATATTCTTAAAAATATGTAATACAAGAATGATAAATTTAAACATTTAAAAATACAAAATACTGTGTGGTTTTTAAATAGAAACTAATACCACTGCTTACAAATGTAAAACTTTAGCCAGTTTTCTATTCCTTCTCTCATTACTGTCAGACTTGCAGTCATTTTTTCTCATAGCAGCTTTTGTTGCAGCGTGCTCTTCATTATATGAAACGAGTGAACGATGAATGGAGCATTTTATAAAAAACTGTCGGGCTTTTGTTTTGGTCTCTTCGCACATTAAATTTGGCATTGGGATTTCTTTTAGTTTATAGTCCAGTTTTGCCATCAAGTTTGTTTTGTGCATGGTTCTATTAAAGAGCTGCTCAAAATATCTATCAAATTTCATGATTGCATCTGCAAATTCTGTAGTTGGCATTTTTAGATTTCCACATTCTTTCTCAGAATCATTAACATAAGCCCTTAAAATGATAAGCATCTCGTTATCACTTTCCATTTTAGTGGTTTCTTTCACCATTGATATTTTACAGTTTTCACAATTTGGATGCATCTCAATCATTTTTTTTCCAATGTACCCAGCAACATTAGTTAAAACATTTTTGTGAGCAAGTGGAAGGTAATCAACTGATGTAGGTGGTTTAACTTCACTAAACTGATCACAAAAATTAATTTCTTGATCTTGCAATGAACTTGACAAAGGGTTTTTCAAATGAGTGCCCATCAGTTCACTTAGCTTGACTATATATTGCTCATCTACATCTTTGCAATTGGATGTGTCAGATTTTGAAAACAACGATGAACACATAAGTTTACGGAAAGTGAACCTAAATTGTTGACATGTTGGGTTATCATTGCTTCCCGTCAACGATCGTGCTTTGGAAAAAAAAATTTCAAGAACATCTTGGTTGAGGTTCGATGTCAGAATAATTTTAATTTGTGGTTATCAAAAAGATCAGCACTCAATTGCAGAAGGCAAGATATCGCAATTTGCCAACCCTTGAAACATGGTGGTTCTCTTTTGCAATCAAGAACTTTGATCTTTTTAAACCACTCTTGTTTTTCCTTTAAAAATTTAAAACTTTCAGAGTCTTTGACTAGGGGCTTCCTTGAAGGCTTATCTGATTTGAAAGTACTTGAATTAAAAATATCAAAAAGTTTATCCATTTCTTTAACAAAATTGGCTGTTGCCAAGCACTCTTGTTTCATAATTTTTGTTAAAGTATACATGTAAATACCCATGCCAACTGAATGGCTAAATATGTGGCAAGCCCTTTTAACCTTCATTTTCTGGAAGTTCGTTGGATTAAGATCCTTAGTTGTTAATTTGGGAGCCATTCGGTATGTTTCAGCAGAGTCCAGCCCACGAAATTGTTCAATGTGGTCCCATGACACTATTTCATCATTTACATCAAAGTCATACTTCAATAGCATGTTTCGCAGCGATTTCAGTAGATGTGGTGGGTCTGGCATGAAAAATACTTTCTCATCTTTTATTATGGCATACGGAGTATCTTCATTTATGTTTAGTCTTTTAAACATAGCCTGATTATTTGACCCTTGGTCACATATCACTACCTTTACTTTGAAACCAATGTCTATTAAAGTTTCGACTGTTTCAATTACGATATCATGAAGTACATTCTGCTTCATCGAGTTCGTTACAAAGTAATACGATAAAGTTTGCTTCCAGTATTGTGTAAGTCCTGATATCATAAAAACAGCCGCATGGTTCGCATAACTGGAAGTTCGTGATTTTCCGTAGTCTTCAAATCCATCAACTGTGTCAGTTTTTCTATCGTATTGCAGACCATCCTTTAACGACATTTCATCCACAGTAACTACCGTTAATTTATCCTCTTCTGACATAGTTTGGACTTTTAACTTTAATAGCTCTATGGTTTCTGTTTGAAACCCAGTTTTGCCAGGCACATTTTGGAGCCAAGTGTTCAGTGTTCTAGGAGCTGGTAGATTAAACATTTTTCGTAATTGCCTATAAACTTTAGGTCCCTGAAAATGGAGGGCTAGGCACATTTGTTTTTCATCATTCGTAAATCTTCTACCTTTTGCGGCCTTATTGTCGAGTCTCAATTGCATTTTTAAAAACAATTTTCCCTTTTCAGGTAAATTTGGAAAATAAGTCTCAATTGGGTTAATTTTTTTCATTTCCCAACTAAGTTTTTTAACCTTCTTAGTCAGAGATTTGTTTTTGTTATATTGAGTTTTAAGTAAACTCCTTGCTTTCAAAAGTTTCCTCTTGTATTCCTCAGGAACAACTTGTTTGTCAGTGCCACTAGTGCTTGGCATTCCTGTTTTAATTTCAGTGTCACTGTCAGTCAATAAATTATCATCACTAACCATCATCACATCATCCGTTGCATCACAAACACTAGAAATAATTTTTTCAGGTTCACTTTGTGGTGGGTTTGAAACATCCTCAAACAGGTCAATTCCAGGCTCAAGATTAAAAATTGAAGGTTCAGCATTTTGCAACAGTTTGTTCCTTTAAAAATATTTACATCAATCTAGGAAAATTATATTGAAACAGATTCAAAGCTAACCTCTTATTGATATCGAAAAAAGAATGTGGTTCAAAGTGACTCGAACATAAAACGACCCCAGCTTTAAACAGCTCTGACTCTCGTCCAGATAAATCCATCCTACCGCACTTTTCAATCCATTTGTTACATCTAAATAATTAGAGTGACAAAGGCTTAGCTGATATATTTCTATAAAGTGCATAATAAATTATTTAAAACCGTAAACAGTAATATTTACCTTAAAGAATCCTTAGGAAAACGAAAAAATGAAAGATCAGGGTTATTAACCCTCGAATTTCTACAGTTGTGGACCGCGCAATGTTGTTTATTCTACTTCGCCGATTTACTAAATCCCTCCATTTTTAAAAGTCTATCCCGCGGCTCCCGCCGGAAGTAAAAATAATATTCGTATTTATTTTTGTAGTACGGTGCGCTGGCGGGTAGGGGGCGCTAGTGTAACCAGTCTTCCAAATTTCCTATTAAGATGCCAATCCTTATGGCTGTATGTATTACAGGCCATGTTCCTTCATCCATGGAATTAGCTCCTTAGTTACAATGAGAACCAACTATACACTCTTTTTCGCGCCTTTATTTTACCCCTCTTATTTGCCTCCCGCTCATCGGCCATTGCCTCTGCCCTCAGCGGGGAGTCTAGCATCCACTCGTTGTATCCGTAATGGAGGATGGGGCTGAAAGGCGGAAAACAAACATGGCCGCGCCCAGGAAAATACCGCGAAAAAAAGATTGTATAGAACTATAGATAGGAAACCGATGCGGGTGGGGTGCATTTGGCCGACTGCTCGTTTGGCCGACTCCTCATTTGACCGACTACTCTTTTAGCCGAAATTCTGGTCGGCCAAATGAGCCGACCATATGGCCGACTACTCATTAGGCCGACTACTCATTTGGCCGACTACTCTTTTAGCCGAAATTCTGGTCGGCCAAATGAGCAGCCCATTTGACCAACTGCTCGTTTGGCCAACTGCTCCTTTGGCCGACTGCTCGTTTCGCCGACTACTCATTTGACCGACTACTCATTTGACCTACTGCTCATTTAACCGACTGCTCATTTGAACGACTGCTCAAATCAGATTTTACTTTTTTTTTCGAATTCCCCGTATGTGATTTACCCGGAAATTATGAAAACACAAAGTATTATTTCTAGTTCTTGAGATATTAATAAATATGTATAGCCCCTGAAATGTAAAATTTACTCAAAAAAAATTAATTTTTTAATTTTGGTTTTTAATAGAAATTAATCAAACTGATTTTTTTTCCAAATGCTAACTCTACTTTCACTACATCGGCGTCTTTTATAGAGTATTTTAACCTAGATAATAGTGATAATTTAGGGTTTTCTATTTTACATAGTATGTTTTCTGGTAAAACCCAGCATTCGTCTGTAATATGTGGCCAATAATAATTCGAGAAATTAAATGGTGGGTACATAAATGAAATTAAATAGTCTCCACATTCATTAGAACATTCCTTCACTATTCCAATATAACATTTCCTCCCATATGAGCAAGCAATAAATGTGTCCTTTGTTATTTCCTCTTCAGCTTCGCTAGATTCATCCACAGAACACAAAATATTGAAAGTTTTCATTTCGTCCATCAAAGATAAGGGTGCAGCTTGAATTTGGGTTTTGTTTAAAGGAACAAATTTATGGAAACGACGGGTACCTTTAATTGTTACTGCCCTGGAAAACCTTTCTTCCAAAAATATCCCCTTATCAGTTATTTCCTCATTGGAAACGTAGAAAAAAGTAATGTTTTGAAATGCAGAAACGCAGAAATCAAACATGTCCTTTGGTGTTAATATTTGACCTGTTACCGGGCGTTGAAGGCTAGTTTTAGCTGTTAGCCTCTTCACAGTTCCACCAATACCATCACACGGGCCTTTACCGTGGGAGGTTGCAAAAAAATGCCACTCTGCATTTATCCCGAAATCTTCTTTGTTATGCTCTGGTCAAGTTTAGGGGTTAAGGTCATTTCTGAAAATGGCGATGGTCAGTATCTCTGAAACCGCTGGTCCGATTTACAAATAAATCGAGAAATCTGTTTGTAGGATATTGAAAACCAAATACCATTGAAATCGGCCGAGATAGGGTTGACAAGGGGGGTCCATTTGTCATGGAATGACCCTGAAGTGGGTAATCGCTTTGTTACAAATCAGGTAGCTCTCTGAATTCGAATCTAGAGTATGGAGTTCAGATCTATATTATCTTTGATCTAAACTATTACACAGCGAAATGGTAGACCAAGACGCGAAAATTCAAATTACTAGTATAACGAAAAACAATAAAGCGGCCAAGAATTGATGAGCGGCGGAATATGTTTGTGGAAAGTTCCATTTGCGGTTTTACTCTAGTCAATCGGGGCGAGAGCTATGACGTCAGAGACAGATTCGGATCGAATCTCGAGCAATCAAATTGAAAACGCTATTAGTGTTTGTTGTTATTGTTGCCAGCTAGGAGCAACAAACACATTCAGGAGAACGCTGGGCCGGATTAAGCGATTTTTCGCCCGGGGTTCAAAATAATATGCGCCCATAGAAATCTTATAACATAGAATGATTCCGTATAAATACAAATTGGGATAATTACATTTACGGAGGTTTCGTCATTATCAGCCAATCACGATTCAAAGAGTGACTACTCGTTGCCATCTAGTTTGAGTTACTGAAAATAATAATTCGATTTTAGATTACGTCACCTTAAGAACCCGCATTTGATTGGCCCACGTCAATCGAGTTTAATGTTTACTTGTTTACAGGTTTATTAGTTGCCGTAGTTACACACCCTTTTATAACAGGGCGGCTTCGACACAGGGCCGGAGCTCAGCCTACAATTTTAGCGTTTTAAAGTTACGAAAATTATAACAACATTTAAACTATTAGGTCCTCATACAAGAAACGCTCTACAAACGCAAAACCATAAAACATAAAAAAAAAACACAAAAATATAAGTCGTATTAAAAGTCTTATTAGGTGGCTCGACTTCTTTTCCTTTACACATCTCAGCCACCCTTACTTCAAGTTGACCAATGTCCTTTATAGCTTCATTCCTATCACCCCTAGCATCCTCTGACAAAAAAAAGTCAAGAAACGTAAAAAGGGTCAGTGCAACTTATCGCGGTGCCATTGCTCCCTGGCTTTGTGCCATTCCAACAAGATACATTTAACTCCTACAGGGTTCCAATCAGAGCGCCCAAAGTCAACCATATCTTTGAGAGACGAGCCAAACCATTCAGCCCTCCAGTCATTACTCGTGGTACTCGTACCCACAGCAGGACACTCCGCCAAAACATGTTCAATATCTTCATAATACCACCCGCACAAAGGACATTCAGGTGAGCAGTCTGCAGTTTTTAAACATGGTAGACTGTTTCTTTACTCGTAAAGATTTTTCTCTTATATGCAAACGTTTTGGATAACGTAATGTGTCGTTGTTACAGGTAAAAGTTTGAGTTTCCTTAAGCAATTTGAAATGGCGGGCTTTCAAATTGACGATTTGGTAAAAATTACTTCAGGAAGTTCAGTGAGCCTAGTGTAGCAACAACTCAGGACTATAATTACTGCAATATCCCCCGGTATGTATTAAATTACGGTACGGGGTATACAAATAAAGATAACGAATGCAATATTCGTTTTTTTAAAAACACTTTATTTAACATTGTAAATATCGGTCTTCTTATGTTGTTTAACAGTGGAATGTTGACTTTAAGCAGAGTGTGAGACATTTATCTTGGCTAAGCTTCTAAGACAAAAAGCATGTTATTATATAGAAGGTAATGTTTTGAAAAAGAAGACAATTATCAGTATGATTGTTGTTGTTTAATTCATGACTGTCGTCAATTCGTCAGAATTGTCATTCGTTAGTGTAATGCATTTTTTCTGGGATATAATTACTCTTTCATAAGGTTTTTGTTTATCTAAGTTTCTACAAACATAATAATAAATATAATATTAATTACTTTAAATGTGAAATAACCTTTAAATACAAAGGTTAATACTAAGGACCTTCAGTCACTGCTTCTCCCAAAACTACCATTGACATTGCCTGCTATTTTAAAAGTTAGGCCTATGTTAGGCCAAGGGCGTATTTAAGGGGGGGGGGTTTGGGGGTTTAACCCCCCCCCCCGAAATGCTGATGACTGGGGGGGAGTGCCTAATAAAAATCAGTGAAACTTCCGTCAGCACCCCCCCTTGAAATTTTCCCTCAAACCCCCCCCCCCTGAAATAAAATCCTGGATACGCCCTTGTGTTAGGCCTAGGCTTAAATATTTTCAAAGCGAACCAAAACGAAACCTTATTTATCTTCCTCACAATGGCATTTAAATATTCCTTATAATATGTAAATATGAAAACAAAACTAAAAGTTAAAAAAATCTTAACACTTTCATTAAATAAAAATCCAAAAACGTTGAAGTGGTTCATGTGAAAAACTCCAGCAAAAACCCATGGGAATTCTGCGAGCTTGGATCGGATGGATCCTGTAAAAATCCTCTGAGCTTCTACTCTTTTTAACCGCCATGCTATGGCGCTAGCGGCTTGCCGTAGTCAATTAATGGCCGCTGATTGGCTGAAGCTTAAGCAAAGACTATATAATCATTAGTCGTTGCTACAAAATGACTTGGCGTCAGGTTCTCCCGTAGACGGGAGCATTCTAGGTAGGAGTATAAGATTTCTATGTATGCGCCCCTTAAAAACCAAAGGAGACTTAATACTTTTGTTTCGTAGTCAGGTTACTCTTAAAAATTGTTAGAATAATAATTTATTTATAGCAAAAAATAAAGTGTTAGAACTTTTACTTTTTGCACACGGTATATAGAAAGTAACATGATCACAGAATGATTTCGGAAATTAATTAAACCCTAAAATATTAGAAGGCTCCATCTAGCATCTTAAAGGGTCACACCGAAGTTTGAAAAAATTCGGACCGTATTTACCTCGTGGTAGCAGATACGACCTGTAGCCAGCGAGGGGGCCTAATTTAGGAGGCCCGGCCCCCTAAAATATTATTTTTGCCCACTCAAAAAAATTTGAGGGTGCCCTATCGTGCGCTCTTAAAATATCATTGTGCCCCTAGAAAAATATCAAAGTAAGTAATCAAAATCAATAAAAATATCCTATTCACATATCATATTTAGTTAAGTCCAACTGTTCAAACTATATTATTTACTTCCGTGTACCTTACTTAACTATATTATTATCACGTATGCAAATATTGATTGGACTATAAGGTTAATTTCCCGTAGTACTGAGTCTATACGGTGTCGTCGTTTATTCAGTTTTCTTCTTCCATGACCGGGAAGTATACTAACTGCGGTTTATTTGACTTTATTCCCTCCATGTAGTGACGTTCTATACATTCATGGTGCTATGGTTCAGAATAATAGAACTTTCTCAATAGGCGAAACTATAAAGGGGGGCTGAAAAGATGGTAGTCACGTGACTTTGTGGAGAACTGCAGCGCCATCTATCATTAGAAATAGGAACTATTATTCATTTTATTTTGCTAATGGTGGTTTAAAGTTTGATCGATTATCTATTTATTATTATTATTTAAAACACTTGGTAATAGAAAAGTGGAAGTTACTTAGCTGTCTGCAGTATTTGGAAGAAATAATTTTTTTTAACGTCGCACGGCCGACTATGAACACAAGTTATCGAATCGAAGTTGGCTGTAAAAAGGTAGTCACGTGATTTTGTTTTCCCATTTTAACAAGTTGATTAAGACTAAATTTACTTTATATATAGTTTCGCCTATTTGTTCTCAGTTTACACCATTTTAGTTTCGCTATCGATTCGCATGAGATTAATCAAGTCATTGTCAAGGTATGGATAAATTTGTAGTAAAAACACAAAAAAGACCAAACAAAGGTGATTGGAAATTGTAGTGTATGACGTCACAGACACTTTAGATAGACACCGCTAGGTGGCGCTTATGGTAGCGGGAGTCATGCGGAGAGAGAGCTAGTCGGAGGTACGAGGGTACCAGTAGCGGCGCTAAGGGTGGGCTGAAGTGGGCTTTAGCCCCTCTGCATTTCTGAGAGGGGCCGCATATTTATATTAAAAGGGCCACATATTTGAATTTATGAATTTTCTTTATCTCTAGAAATTTGTTTTATTGCCAAGAAAAATTTTTCTGGAAAAAAACTTTCAAAATCAATTTGTTTACTCAATAAGATAGTAGACCATAAACAGATAGATTCGGGAGGAAGGGAGCGGAAATTGAGATAAAGTTGAATGGACAATAGAAAGAAAAGAAAGGGAATTTAGGGATACAAGGTCATAGGGGGTCCAGTAAACGCCACGAGCGACGCACCAAGAAAACAACCTTGCTCTTCTCGCTTCCTGGAAAAATTATAAGGGGTCACTAAATTTGTAAAATGGAGTGTAGCTACACTCCATGGTTGTTAGGGCCACAAAATTCTTAGGGGCCACAAAATAATTAGCCCACCTGTGAAAAAACCTTAGCGCCGCTACTGGAGGGTACATGTACAGCGTCATGCATCACTTGTATTGTATATAATCATTATTTTAATAAACCAGCTATATCCATATTACGTGTATGATCATTCCGTAGTAAGGCAACCGATTCAAGAAACAAACATACAATTAGGCTCATTTTAAAGTAGTCTTAGCCTCATAAGTCTTAGGAAAGGGTGCCCCTTAATTAGGACTTTGCCGGGGCCCCTCAACTGAAAAATCCTGGCTACGGGCCTGTACGACCAACTATGATATTCTGGAAACAAGCGCGGGAAACTGCTTAAAATCAAATCACGATGTCTCCTTTTAATTGACGGCGTCACTTGACTGTAATGGCGAGTTATAAAGTACTAAATAATAGTCTCTCGGGCCTCATGTTCCTAGTAAGCGCTAGCCTAGTAATTAAGTTCCTTATTTTCTTTGTATTTTTATTATATTAAATAATGTTCCTAAAATGAAATTTATTTATTTATATTTTTTTTATTTAATAATTTATTGATGTTGTTATTACAAATATACTTATACTTATACAACTCATCACCCCAACCACATAAGAAAAAACTTGTGCGTGGTGGGGAATAGTAATAATTTCAAATCAAGGTTTTAAAGGTGAGAGACAATCGCTATACGGTATTTTTACAAAAAAAAAGAAAGAAAAGACAAAAAATATTAGTTAGTTAGTTAGTTAGTTCCCAAAATATTAGATATCAATTAAAAAAATTATTCAGTCTTTCGTAACCATAATTATTAATCCATTGACATATTTTGTTTTTGAATATTTTTATATTTGTACAAAGTTTGGTTTCAGCGTTCAATAAATTATATAGTTTAGGCCCTAGGTACGTAACATGATTATGGCCAATTGATTTGAACACTACAATTCCAAATTAAGTTTTCGCGCTTTCGTTTCAGCCAAAAAGGCTCCCAAATTAAACGTCTTCAAGAAACTTGCCGATATTCCGCGTGCGGCGTATTCTGATATTTGGATTTTGCGCTATCTATCTCCAAATATATTATATATGTCCTTGCAATCGTCAAAAAGTGATTCTTTGCTATTGCTGTATCAATTTGGGTGTTAGCCTTTAAACACGCTAAGGCAGTGTAATGTACAAATTTTATTGGACGAACCTTTAAGCTGAACGTTTTACGGAAAGGGGGAAGATAATTTCCGAATTTTCCCCTTCCGACGGCGGCAGGTGCTAAAGCGTCTAACCAATGAAAATTGTACGAGAGAAAACGCACGACTTTTAACGGGTTGCGTTGTCCTTGTGCGGGGTGCTGTGTTTGTTGCTCCTAAATGCTAGAGTGCTCCGAAAATATTTTTGTGATCCATTGAGAAGATTCCGACGGAATCATTACGGAGAGAATGTGGTTAATTTCTCACTTCTAACTTTGGGGTCAGCACGCTAAACTGGCTCTCTGCTTACCTTGAAAATAGGGAGTTTCGGGTTGTTCTGCCCGATGCCACTTCCGATTGGCTCCCAGCATAGTCTGGGGTCATACAGGGCTCGGTCCTGGGACCTCTCCTCTTCATCATCTACATCAATGACACTGTAGCCCTCTCCAGGACGATCTTCTCGTCTGTAACACTGTACAATCTGACCTAGATAAGTAGCGAGTGGAGTGACCAGTGGCTTCTCCCGCTTAACACAGCCAAATGCTCTGTCCTTTCCCTTCGCAGGATGGGCCAGCTAGCGCATGACGCTAAATATACTCTTCAAGATGTCGACTTCCGTTTGGCCACATCCCAAAAGTATCTTGGGGTGACCCTCACTGATACCCTCGAGTAGACTATGCGCATCACCCGAGTCACCACCCAGGCTGCGAGAGCGCTTGCAGTAGCGGCGCTAAGGGTGGGCTGAAGTGGGCTTTAGCCCCCCTTCATTTCTGAGAGGGGCCACATATTTATATTAAAAGGGCCACATATTCATAATTAAGAGGCCACATATTTTAATTTATGAATTTTCTTTATCTCTAGAAATTTGTTTTATTGCGAAGAAACGTTTTTCTGGAAAAAATCTTTCAAAATCAATTTGTTTACTCAAAGAACATAAACATATAGATTCGGGAGGAAGGTAGCGGAAATTGAGATAAAGTTGAAAAGAAAGGGGCTTATGGGAATTTACGGAAATATCCAGGCATGCACGTGTCCTCTCATGCAGGTCAGTAGGGGGTCCAAAAACGCGACGAGAGCGGCAACAATAAAACGACCATGCTCTTCTCGCTTCCTGGAAAATTTTGGGTTTTTTCGATTTCACCACTTTTGCGAAATATGTTCAATCCAAGGTTCCCGCTAAGGGCCACAAAATTCTTAGGGGCCACAAAATAATTAGCTCACCTGTGAAAAAACCTTAGCGCCGCTACTGAGCGCTTGGGTTCATTCGACGTCACCTTTCTCACTGCTCTTTTGCCACGAGGTCACTCGGTGTCTTACCTATGTATTCCCGATCCTGGAATACTGCTCAGCTGTTTGGTCTCCTTCGACAACGAGTGGAGTCCACGCAGTCAAAAAAATCCAGCGCCGCGCCCTCCGCTTCGCTGCCAGCGTTGTCTTCGCGTGGAGTACTCCATGACGAGGGTTCTTCATAACTATAAGTGGAACACCCTGACTGCGCACCGCCGTCTGAAGAGGCTTGTCATTGTCAACAGTGTCGTGCATCGCGCTTCTGGTGCCCTTGCTCCACTTTCGACGGTCATTTCCGGTTGGCATCGCCTCCCCGAGGGAATCGTGTAGCCTCCATGGTCCTCCCGGGTTACCGGCTCACCGTTCGGAAACATTCGCTTATCCCCTCCACCGTCCAGGAGTGGAATTCCCTTCCGGAACACCTGAAGGACATTTCAAGTCGCGTGCAATTCCGGAAGGCGCTTTCCTCGTTCATGGACCTGTACGAGTAATGCTTCCCTGTCTCGACGTGATGGGTTTTTAACTCTTTGTTGAGCAAAAACCGAACTCAAGAAGTGACGGAGCAATGGAATTGGAACCAATTTTTTTTTATTAAAGGGGCTCCAAAGTTCGGTGGCAAAAAAAAAAGAAAATTGAGCATGCTTTTCATTCCCCCCAACTCCTCACTCGGCCTTGGCAGAGGCGGGTAGAGTCAACCGTAAATTTCGCACTTTACTGACTTTACACACATTTTTCCACCGAACTTTGGAGCCCCTTTAAAAGGGAAAAATGGGCGCGGCCAGATAAGAAGAGTTGTATTTTTTTACTACATTAAAATCAGCATCATCGATGGGACAGTTCAAGGGCAGAATATAGGGAGGTTATTAATTTGAAATTGGATAGATTTTATGGAAAATGAATGCGCTCAGGTTAACAGATTGTACGTGACCGCAACTATAGCCTCTGTTTTCATCATTCACTGAAGTTATTCTTAACCTATATTAAGAAATAGTAGCTATTTCCAATTCGCTTGTTTCGGGATTTCGGAGTAGGGTAAGAAGAGTAAAGCTATGACGTCACTTTACTCCGATTCTGTGGTGGCTAATTGTTTGAGTCGGAGTAAAAACGTTTTTACAAAATGGCTGCCTGTGGCCTTTAGCAGATAAACTCTGGCTAGTAGCAGAGATCCTATATAGCTACGCTAAGGGAGATATGAAAGTATTTCGGGGAGCCGTACAAGCGCGCTGCGCGCCATCTATCGGCATGGAGTAAAACTAACGACAAAATAAATTTTCTCATTTTGTAAAAAAAAATAAACCACGTGGCATAACCATTTGGTTTTCTAAAATTACACTAAATAGGTGTGCTGCGATAAACTGCTATAATGTTTATAATCTGGCATCTGGCTCTTTTTTAAATTTCCCAGAGATGAAAAAAGGTACTTATAATGTTTATTGGTTTTTACATTCAATTAGGCTGTTATATACAAGATTAAACAATTTACAGATGCAAAGAATGGCTTGCAAATGTAAAAATAAAAGATCTCTTTGGAAAAGACTGCTCTAGAACTTTATAACAATTATAAAGTTTGTTTAAAACATTTTGCTGATAATCAATTTATCAACTGTAAATAGAAAAATAAGTTAATCAAAAATGCAATACCATCAATTTTTGGTGACCAGAAAGATGGCCTAATTGATGCTGGTGTAGGCAAATTTCTGACTCCAAAAACGGATAATATTAAAAAAGATTATGAATATAAAAATAGATGACCATTATTATAGGTAGACCAACCACTAATGAATAGGTCTTTCTATAAAGTAACATTGGCTGAACTGAACTTTTACGTATTTCGTGACGAATGAGCTACATAATAGCTTATTTTATAGAAAGATGATAAAATACGCGAAAAAGTAGATAAGTCCATAATTAAAAGGGATAATATAGCTAAATCCTAAACAAATTTGAAGAAATTGAAAAACTTACTAATAACTCGTACCGATAGGTCTTCGAGCAACGCGAAACTCGGATCAAATAGATCTTCGAGTAATAAACTAAATTAAAAATAAATTAAATAGCCAGAAATTCCAACGGTAGACCGGTTTCGTTCTATTTGGAACTCATCAGTACCGTGCGGGAAATCTGGCTGGCGACTATCAAATCGAAAAGAGAAACTAAGCCTAAGCATTAAAAATTTCAAAACGCGTTGCATATACGGGATTTACGAGAGCATTTCTGTGGGCGCCGTCATAAGATGTCGGCACGCCTTTTTCATTGGCTGACATTCCTTGTCGGTGCATCGAAGCCGGTAGCTTCCACAGCACTAGCCTCCAAAAAGGGGGCGGTTACCTCGTAAATCGCGTATAGCAACGGAAAGCCGAAAAGGGGGGAGTGTGGTGGAGAATAGTATATTATATCTAACTTTACTTATTTTATAGAAAGGCCTATTGAAAAAGGCTTTCTCTCCAATATCAAATACACATACTTCAAGTAAGAAAATACTTTGGCAAAGTAGCGTTTACCTTTATTATTCTTAGTAACCTAAAACAATTTTGAAAATTGATAGGAAGTTCGGGGTCCAGGCGAGCCTGAGAACCGGCCCCACCGCAAAACTGTGGCGACAACGGATATGGAGGGACGTCGCAGCCACAAACGAAAAAAGTGGTCAGTAGCGAGACCAGCCTTCGGGATTACGCCTTAAAGCAAAAACCAGCCAAAGAAGTCATATACGACAACAGCCGAGGAAGCTGCCTACTGTTCCAGGCACGCTCCGGCGCTCTCCCAACGGCAGCCAGGGAGTCCGAGATCCTTGGGAACGCACCAACACGCAAACTCTGTACTGCCCCGTCAGAAACCGTGGCCCACATCTTGGAAGAGTGCCCGGCGTTGACCCCGGAACGACTTTTAATACGAGAGTCCGAGCAAATGCCATCATCCCCGGATTAACAAACAAAAAACAGAGACGACGGAGGCCACCAAACACCTCCTAGACAGGTGGTGGTCGCTCCGCAAACCTAATAAACGACCAACGTGTTGACACACACCATGTACCCCCACAGCGCCCCTTATACGAAAGTTTAAGTGAGCCTCCCTGATTTAAAAGGGACCAAATTGGGATTGGAATAGTGATCTGAACTGAACTGAACTGAAAAATGGGGTAGACACTGTATGGAGCATAGACTTTATATATAGGATCTCTGCTAGTAGACGACAAGATCCGATTTACTCTCTTAAAGTTTTTTCGGTAACATTTGGCTTTCAGTAGACACCGGTTAAAAGATTGTTGGGGGAAAAAGATTGGACTTAAGGTTTAGAATTATTTGGCGAAACCATTTGTCGTTGCCCCCTATTGAGTACTGTTGTTGATAGAAAATCCGGCCAGAGAGCTTTCGACAGAGGCTGCTGGGTGTTCAGAATAATTCCTTCCCCCTAGCGCTATAGAGCAAATCCTCCTCTTTTCTGAGAATTGTTAGTGACCACCATGGTGACCACCGAAATTTTCACCACCTGTTAAGAGGGAAAATGTGGGACCGTGGGAAAGGGGAAAGATGAACCTGGCATGGTCATGGAGAGCAAAGGTAATAATTTCTCAGAATTCCGACGAACGGCCAATAATTGTTCGGGGAGAGGGGGCACGGGTTGTACTTGTACAATACTGGTTTCGGCTTGCAACATGGAGCGAAAGTGACTTCCTTGAATCCTCGGACCTCTATCGTAGTTATTCTCAAGTCTTCATTTCGATTTTTCACGAGAAGGAAACATTTTTCTATTTCAAGTTTCTCAGTCAGAAATTTTTCAAAAAGCCTTTTTAAAGGCTACTACTTTTTCAAACAGCCTTTTTCAAGGCTATTAGTATTTACTATTTTCAGCCTTTTAAAGGCTATTAGTATTAACTCTTTTCAAACAGCATTTTTAAAGGCTATTTGTATTTACTATTTTCAAAACGCCTTTTTCAAAGCTATTAGTAGATACTTTTTAAACAACCTTTCTAAAGGCTATTAGTAGATACTTTTTAAACAACCTTTTTAAAGGCTATTAGTATGGTATTTACTATTTTCAAAAAGCCTTTTTCAGGGCTATTAGTAGATAATTTTTAAACAGCCTTTTTAAAGGCTATTGGTATTTACTCTTTTCAAAAATCCTTTTTCCAGGCTATTAGTAGATCATACTTTTTCAAACAGCCTTTTCCAAACTCAAAGCTATTAGCTGATTTGAGAAATTAATTTGGCTTTTTATCGAACACGGGTATTTGAAGTAATTCAAATGAACACCAAAAAAATTATATCGGAAGAGAGAAGATAGCTTAGTTCGTAATCAGAAAAGCACAATGGTACGTCTTCTGTAATCGTCGGTCAAAATAAAGAACGTCGATTCCGATGAGAATTTGGATACCGAAATCATGAAAGTTCAAAATAGCGTTGAAGTTATACTAAACGACAGTATGGCTACGGGAATCGATCCAACTGTTGGCGAGTTTTCGGAAATACCAATTAATATCGAGCAGATTTAGTTGAAAACCCCAAAAGCAACTGACATTGAAGAGGCCGAAAGCCTCAATGCCTAGTCTAAGTTATAACTATTGGACCGTTGAACCAAAGAGTATAAAAACTACGTAACCTAGAGATATAATGACGGTCGAAAGCAGTAAAGGAAGTTGTAGCAACCGGGAGGGAAGGCACTCAGTGAATTTGCACTTCAAATTTCGGTACCGCAGCGCCACTACGGCAGTATTTAGTACAATAAATAATAAAACCGGAGAAAAATGGCAGTTACGGTGTTGCGGAGGTGCTAAATTTGGCATTTTGGATATTTAATTGTCTAATATCTGTCAATTCAAAAAAGTGACAGTAATTGGTTACTGTTTCGTGATTTTCTTAGTTAGAATTTGTGGATTCGTTGTTTCGGTGTTTATTTTCAAAAAGTGAAGAATAAGGCGTTTGTTCTCTAACGTTGCCAAGTCCTAAAGGTAACCAATTCCTTAAGGAATTTTCAAGAATGTTGAACTAAATCAAAATTATTGCCACTTAAAACTGCCGTAGTGGCGCTGCGGTACCGAAATTTGAAGTGCAAATTCACTGAGTCCTTTCCCCCCGGTTGCTACAACTTCCTTTACTGCTTTCGACCGTCATTATATCTCTAGGTTACGTAGTTTTTATACTCTTTGGTTGAACATTTTAGATATTAGTTTGGATAAAGATTGTTTGTCCGTGCAGCCTAGGCTCACTTCCTTTCCTAAAACTTTGATTAGTGGTAAAAATCGACGCTTTAATTTCTTTTGGTACGCCAAGTACCCAATGCTTGAGTACTCTGTAGCGAAAGATAAAGTTTATTGTTTTTGTTGCCGGCATTTTATCAGCAGCAGAAATACAGATTTTATTGATGGATATTTTACTTCGCCTCAATCGTTGCACCAACAATCCTACAAAAAGCACCTAGACTATTTGGAATCGAAATCCCGCGGCACAAAAGCGTCTCAGGTTAATGACCACCATAAACTGCACGTTATTCGAAATAGAGAGGTGTTAGCTACTCACGTGGAAATTGTTTTGTTGCGCGCCCAACAAGATCTCGCGCTTCGGGGACATAGGTCAGACGACGAAAATGAAAATAGAGGGAATTTCGTTGAAAATTTAGAACTATTGAAAAGGAAATGTCCTGATTTAAAGACCAAGTGCGAGAGTATGACAAATATACGAGGGGTAAGACAGTCTCAGATAACCTGTACACAGAGTTCGTGCATTTAGCACTGTTAAAGGTACATATTTTCAATAGTTCGCGAGTTCCATTTAGCACTGTCAAAGGTACGGCAGTGTACACCGAGTTCGCAGAGTGTCTTACCCCTCGCAAATATATGCATATACTATTCAAAACGAACTAATTAATATTAGTACTAGTCTAACTAGGAAAACCATTGTCCAAGAAGTTAATGAATCCAGTGGCTTTTACTCTGTTATTGCCGATGAATCTCGTATTGCAGGTGTAGAGCAATTATAACATTTGCGTTCGGTATATATACTAGAAAAGGAATAGGCGTCGTACAGATTTGCGTAAGTTTTATTCTGAAAACATTAGCTGGCTATTATAAGCCTTCTAAAGAAAAGCGGTTTATTAATTGGAAATTGCGTTGCACAAACGTACGATGGGGCTAGTGTAATGAGCGGACACGTATCAGGAGTTAGAGTTAGAATAGAAGTGCTATAGGTGGTAATTGTCCGTACGCGCACTGCTAAGCTCATCGGTTAAATCTCGTTTTGGTTAATTGCGGCTCTAATATATTGGCAGTGAGGGAATTGCTTGGTTTAGTTCAAGCAATCTATAATTTCCTAAGCAATTCGGTGATTAGAAGCGAATGTTTTGAGGAATCCCAGAAATAGCTTGGCTATGATGTCGTCCTTAAAATACCTCAAAGCTGCGAGACAAGATGGTGGAGCAAAAAGAAGGGAATTCATTATTTTAGAAATCCCAGCAAACACAAGTGGTCCCTGGGACGTCCTACGAATGTCTCAAAGTGCATTATACGTCCAAGTCCAAACGGATATCCAGACAATGTCGTTGGGACGTGACAAAAATAATATATTTTAGAATTAATATCTAAAGTACATCCAAAATATCGCTTACCAATTTGGACATCTCCTGGATGTCCTTTACAGATCCAAAATATTTAGCGATATTTTGGATCTGTAAAGGACATCCAGGAGATGTCGAAATTGGTAAGCGATATTTTGGATTTATAATGGGCATCCTGGATGTACATTTTTAGATCTAAAATATCGCTAAACATTTGGGACATTTCCTGGATGCCCTTTACAGATCCCAAATATCGCTAAAACTTTGGGAAATATCCTGGATGTACATTTTTAGATTCAAAATATCGCTAAACATTTGGGACATCTCCTGGATGCCCTTTACAGATCCAAAATATCGCTAAACATTTGGGAGATATCCTGGATTTTACATTTTTAGATTCAAAATATCGCTAAACATTTGGGACATCTCCCGGATGTCCATTATAAATCAAAGATATTCCTAAACATTTCGGACATATCCTGGATGTACATTCTTAGATCTAAAATATCGATTAATTTGATGGATGTTCGGAGAACATCCACTAGATGTCCAGAATGCCGGATTTCATGGAACTGTGAATGACGTATATGTCCAAGAGCTGTACATTTGTAAATGTCAGGACTGCCATTTGCTCAGCTACTGTAACTGCCTTAGAGGAAATTAGGAGCTCTGAACGCTGCGACTCAATTTGGGAAGAAGCTTCGAAGTTGGCGGAGTCCGTTTTTATCCCGGTACCGGATCGCAACCTTTAGCTTTAAGAAAATGAAAAATAATTCCCAACAAAAGGCTAAGACATAGTGTGATCACATGCACGACGGGAAGTAGAGGAAAGAAAACAAATACCCTAAATAATCAGTTGAGATGCATCTATTAATAATTAATCGATAAATTTCTATCGGAATTGAAGACTCGACTACTGGAAAACAGTTCGTTATTGAAGAATGTAATTGCTTCTGATCCCGATCAGAAAACTTTCTTAACGAAAACGACGTCCTAGCCCATTGCCAAACATACAGCCGGTTTAACTTTGACCTAGATTCCTTAAAGGGTCAAATTAAAATAGCTAGAAATTTGATTAAATCTAAAAATTTAAAACACGTAACAGAGTGCTTTAATTATTTGATGACGATGGGCAATGGATTTCCGGACCTAGCCAAGTACTATATAAAGTGGTTTTATTCATACCCGTGGCCAATACCATTTCAGAAAGGAGTTTCAGTTCCCTCAAAAGAATTGAAACTCGTCTACGCTCAACAATGGGAGAATCAGTGGCGTAAATAGCGCCCCCGCAGACCCCGCGGCGCGGGGGGGCCCCCAAACGTTTCTGATTAAAATCGGTGCTTTTTAAAAGGGCTCCGAGTAATTTTTCGCGGGGAGGCCCCGCAGTTCTTAGTTAAGCCACTGGGGAGAATCAATACTTTCTAGTCTGGCCACATTGTCGATTAATCGTGATATAGCGAGTTATTTGAAAGCTAACCCAATGTTAGGGGTTTATAAATTTGGAAAACGGTCAAATCGAAGAATGTCCTTCTTCGTTTAAATTTAAAACTCCTATTACAGTTCTCTGGATGTTTCAAGAGAATTGGTTTTATTTAATTATTTATAAAGTATAATTATTTTAAACGGTCGGTCATAAGAACTCGCGAACGTTTAGTCCGAGAACCGGCGAAAAACCACCTAGAGAAAGCTCGCGATCGTATCGGAGTGTTTTTCCAGAAAAGGAGAAAGATTACGCGAGGATTCAGGAAAGCAGATGGGCGTTAGTTTTCTTGCAATAGAGTGCTGCCAAAAGTGCCATAATTACCAAAAGTGTGTCAATGTAATCGTTTTTGAAATGAATGTTACGCGTGAAGTAAAAGTTGGGAGGGTATTCATTGGGGAAGGAATGAAGTTCAAAAGTAGAAGTAGCGTCGCGCGGTGAGAGCTTAGAGAACTAAGACAGCATTGGAGAACAGACTTTTAAATAGTGACTATTTTCATGAGGGTCCACTAATTGACGCAGACCCCTCTACCGATTGATTTTTTGACAAGTCCGGGACTCTTTCCAAATCCCCTTTCGCCGTGTTAAGCTAGCTCCATAAACTTTAAGAAAATCGGAAATGGAATTTACAAAATTGTTTAATTGCTGTAAGAGATAAATTTTAAGATTTTTTCATTTCTTATACAGGGTGTTTTAATTTGATCACCCAGGCTCAAAAACTATATTACTTAGAAATGTGAAATTTTCAGGATGTACACTATCGGGGAAGGTCGTTGTTATTCAGCAAACTTTTGACATTTTTCACGGATTTGGAATTTTCATTTTTTTAACTGTCAATGAACAAGTTGAAAACCTTAAATGAAATTGATTTGGTCGAAATAGGTCAACTGGTCACTGAGATATTTGGTCAGTAGGTGGCCAAGGCCTTTTCACAACTAATTTAAAAATAATGTTTGAATGATTGCTAAAAATGAACGTTTTTTTAAAATAACATTTTTTATTCGTAATTAATTTTGAGAGAAAAAAACAATTTCCGAAAGTGTTACAAAATTTAAAAAAAATGAGGTTTTAAGAAGTCTACAAAAATGTCTAATTTATGATACCCGAATAAGATATGAGGTCAACAAGTTGGTACCAGGTGGCAATAGCTGGTTACGGAGCATTGTCGGATCCGTGCCATGTGTGTTTCGAATTTTTGAATAACACTACTCATTATTTACCAAACATGTTTTTCATATTTTAATGATTTGCACAAAGGTCAGTTTCCGTTTAGTATTTTAGCGACAAATTTCGACATTGAAAATCATTCACTAGTCACTCATTTAAATTATGGCAATTTGTTCTTATGAATAGTAGAATTTATTTTTCGGTCAGCTAACCCGTAACACTACATTCATTTCTTTAGTATACGCATTAATAATGATTTAGAAATGATTTTTCGGTCGATTTTCGCCTCGATGTTGAGTGGGTTTATGGGTGTGCAGAATATTTGGTTACATTAAATAATTCGATCGAATATCAAATCAAATATTCGATTCGTCGATTCAAATAGAGCCGGAAAATATTCGCGAATATTTGATTTTCCTGATCAAATAGTTGAATATTTCGTTATGGTTGAGGCCATCAAAGGAGAACCCGATGTAATTTTCAAAAAGAAAAGCGAAAGGTTGTACGTGTACACAACATACATGGGCAAACCCCCGGAGGGCTTTGAGGGTCTCATTGAATTTAACGCTATGCCCTCCAGCCCTCCGACGTTCCCTCCGTAGGTTTGCCCACGTATGGTACTACACAACCGGCTCATCTGTTAGGTGTCTTATTGGCTTGATTATTTATGTTTAGCATTGGAAAGAGGTTTTCAACTTTAACAAATCAAATTTAGAGGTAAGTCAAGAAAACGGTAATGGTAGAGCCGAATACACTTTTGAAATAGGTATAAGCTAAGCAGATAAAGTACAAAGCTTCTTTAGCCGCGTCTAATGATAGTATATTTCATTCTATATTATCATTAAACGCTCCCGAGTCCCGAGAATTCTATTAAAATAAAATCAAGTATACCATGAAATAGCCGGGAGTAGTGGCTCACTCCTGTAATCCCAGGCGTCCGGGAGGCAGAGTTTGTGGATGGCCGTGTGAGGACGACCACTAATCCCCCAGCGGGTGGTTGTCATACTTCCGCCACGGGTGTCCCAACCCTATCCCTAAGTATCCCCCCGTTGGCGTGGCCGTAACACATTAATCTGATTAATAAAATGGACGAGCGGACTGAATTGTCCCACCCGTTACAATCGCTCATAACGAGCTTCTAAAAAAAAAAAAAAAAAAATACCATGAAATAGCGGAACTTTTATTTCAACACTTTTAAATAATTACAGTAAACCCTGGTAAAGAAAGAAAATATATACGATTAGTAAATGTAGTCTGCACTCTGTAGTCATTTAAACCTGACTCTAACGCGAAGTAACGCAACGGTTCGGCGAAGAGGAAAAGTTTGAAAGGGTGGCGAGCGATCATCCTTCTTCGAAAACCAGAGAAGTGCCTATTTGCAGTGGCACTGGGCAGAAAAAAAAAGATAAATAATCCTTCACATACACTACGGGGAGAGATAAAAAGAATGTAGGTGCTAGGGGAAATTCTAATGCTAAAGTCGTGAATAGACTTTACTTTCCATACGCCTTTGACGAGTGTACTAGCTGAATTTTTGTATTTTATCCATCCTTTGAATATACCAAATTCGATATTTTACTATTCCCCCTTAAACACCATCACATAATGTTTTACGAATCTTTATCTAATAAAAATAACTCGATTTTTGCTGATAAGCAAACGGTATATAAAAAGTAGCTACATTGTATTACCACTAATTCTGCTCCTATGCAATTTTCCGTGTTCCATTTATTGCTCTTGAGCGTTTCGACATACAGAGCAAAATATAGTTACGTTTTCATTTTTACCATTCGAGATTCGTTGGAACCCGCCAAAAACAAGCTTCAAGCGCGAACACGGACCGACGATCGATTGCCATTGGATAGATCGGTTTCGACAGTTTGTCGCAAATTGTTTGGGTCTTGCCAATTAGAACCTTGATTGAGGTGTTTTTACGGATAATTAAATCGATTGGGAACTTCCTATGTTTATTTATTTCTCGATCAATGACTCAAATGGAAAACACATACATTATTATGGCTAAGTTCAGTAACTAAAATAAATTTGAAATCGGTGTTTGCTCAATAGGTTTAATTAAGTCATGGGCATCGTGTCAAAAGCAATAGTAGAGTAGAAAATGATGACGATGTAAACTGACGTTTCTGATGAGTGTTATCAGAAGAATATAATATTATCTCTTACGAGAGAAGTATTTAACTACCTACCTTGCTAATGTTATACGCCGGCTCCGGTTAATTTTTCAAAGAAGAAACAAAGCAAGGCTAAGACCGTGATATGTTGATTTTCGAATCATATTTCATTGGTAAAATATGATTTATCTGTAATGTTGTACATTCCATAATATTAATTGCATACTACATCATTCACCTGTATATTAGTTTGTTATATATTGTATAGATGGCGCCTCATTCTACAATCAAGGTCATTAGACCTCCCAACAAAAGAGTAAAACGAAAACCAAAACTTGGCAGAAAAGTGAGAAAGAACACGCGAGGTAGACATTCTTTTAGTGTATCAGATTTAACCTTTTAAAGACTTATTAGTTCAATCACTCTATAATTCTAACCTTCCCCTCAAATACAACAGATAAGTAACTACCCAGTGTAATTTTGACATTTTACATCCTTAAGCCAAATGATAGACCCGGTAAACTTTGAGCCGTGATTTGCCGGGAAATATACTCCCAACAGAAAGCGTGTGGAACCATTGCCCCCTGGATAGGTCGAACCTGCAAAGGTACGCGTTTCATTTTAATGGTCTAAATGGATACTTCTCTTAAGAAGTATTATAAACTTATGGTGCTACTGAACGTGACCTATAACTATATTTATTATATATTATAAATGACAACTATAAAAATATTAAAGAATTAATTTAATCTCAAACATTTCAAGATTAATAAACTAGAAATTAAAAATGGAACATGAGAAATATCGGAATGTACACAGACTTTTAAATAAATTACTTTTTGTCAGTACATTTTCAATATATTTTCGTTTTTTACCATATCATCGTGTTAGAGCCAAAGGCACTGTTTATCCTCTAGGTTAACAAAACGGTTAATATGATAAGACCTTTTTTTAAATTCATTTACATCTAAGGGCGAAATAATTTGATACCTACAATGGGTACAAAAATTTGAATTAACCGAATTAAAGATAACTAAGTCCCATATTTACACCTATTTCTAACAAATAATTATGTAAACTGAGTCAGTTAAAATAGGAGGGCTAAATATAACAAAATTTTAAGATTGTCAGTTAGCAAATTGTCTACAAAAAATATTTTAGTATCATTACACTGTTGTAAGGGTAATAAGAAAACATTTGGCTCGATAAATATTTAAAGGTTATCTTCTTACGCACATTTTGCGATTTTTAACTAAAACACAAGGGCATAATGTCCATAAAAATATTATATCATTCTATTTACACAAAAAATGGAATGTCTAGTTCCTCTTTTTCCCCGCTGAAGGCGATTTACAACCTGTTACGCTAAAAATAGGGGCATCATTCGCCTTCGTAACTATTTACATTTAAGACTCGAAAGCGAGAAGTTAAATATTTCTGAATGTTTAGAAATAAAAACTGGAAAGTCTATATTGAACTTTCCATAAAATGTTAAAAACTTTTATCAAATTAGCATAGCCACGAAGTATAATGAAACTTAAATTTTAAACACGGCACAGCCCTTTCCTGATCACTTTCTAGTCATAAAATTTTGGAAAATTAACGTTTCTTTTCTTAAACGAAAAAAAAATATTAACTACAAAAAAATTTAGTTTTGGCAAGTTATTTAACAGTTAGGAAAGCGCACTTTTATACATGGGCAAGGAAAGTTATCTCCTGGAATGGCTAACTTTGGAACAATGGCTCGAGCGCTAATAACCAGCCAGTGAAGGGAAGTGTTGCGGCGTGGGAGTCATCAAAGGTGCCACCTGTTAATTAGGGAAGCTCTTTGATTGTTGGAAGATGTCATCCATTTTTCCCTCGTTACACAAACTTCTTGAAATTCATTTGAAAGTGACATTTGGCAGGCTCCCAAATACGCCATATGCTGACGATAAGGAGATGCGTGAACCTGAAATGTTTTATTTTTAGAAAATCCACAAAAACCACTATGAAATCAAAATAACCAATTACCTTTGGTATCACGCTGTTCGGCGTTAACCTGTCCAATTCTTTTTCTAATCTTTGAGCAAAACCGGGTAAGCAGGTTACGCCTCCACTTAAGAAAACAGATCGCGCCATTTCTCGTCTTACGTCCATTCCACACTCTTGAATCGCTTTATGCACTAATTTAGCTACACCAGGACTGTCCAAGCCCCACAGCTTGGGGTTAAAAAGCCCTTCAGGGGCATGGAAACGTCCATTTTCCATCGTAACTGACCTGTTACGAAAAAAAAACGGAAGTTTGACATCAAAATCGCAAACATTATTTTATAACGGAAGAGTTGGAACATACTTGAAAGGGGGATTCTCCTGAAAGAAATGATCGACTTCAATCACTTTTTCAACACTTTCAGGGTCATTACGACATCTTTCCAATTCCTCGTCGTAATTTTGAGCTACGTAACAGCTCTCCTCGAGTAAAAATCGAAGGAGGAACGACTCAACGTCACTGACGAGGCTAATCTGTTTGTGCGCCAATGTATGGTTAAGATGATGGGCGATTCTGCGTCCACCGTAAGGCAACCTCGTTATACCATTTTCGACAATATAACCTTTTGAAAAGAAAGACTATATTAATTTATATAATTGTAAACCTTTAGAGAGGTCACGATAGGTCATTACCTTCGCTAACAGGAACAATATCCAATCTGTCTCCGATATCAACAACAACTCCCGATGTTGATCGATAAGCGTACAATGTCAGGAGAGCTTGGTGGGTCATATTGACCCCTTGAGCACCAATGTCCTCCAAAAGAAGTTTGGTTATGGCTAATTGCGTTTGAGGGCTGAGGGTACGTGGAACGCAAAGTGCTATTGTATAGAGGGAAGGATCCACGTTCAACTCCGTGAACACTTTCTTGAACAGAATTGGTAATGAATCAACATCAATTGTGTACTGTTTTTAAAGAATAAAACAATAAAATCAAAGTGTTATAAATTCATTAAAATTAAGCCAAAGAAGACGCACTTTAGTTATCTTGGCTGTAGGTTGGATTGGAAATGATATAATTGATTGTTGGCGAGTGAATGGAACCAACGCTTCACTGCCAAACACTTTCTTGTGACTATTTTTGTTAGTTGCGCAAACATTGGGGAAATAGATTCGGGGAAGCGTCGCTATTCGAAAAAATAATAAATAATTTCAAAAAAGGCTGTAAACGCTGTGAAATTAGAGGTAAGTTAAATTTATTTACGTTGATCCATCAAGATACCAGCTCTGGTGGAACAACCTCCCAAATCAATGATGACAACTTTTTTACGACTAGGCAGTGGGTAAGCGACAGGATGCACGTAAGTAGCGTCAAAGTTATCTTGGCAATGCCATTGCAAAACATCAAACCACTCTTCCGTTTCGTCGATGCTATGACACCTCAAAACCAGGTAATGGCCCTTCTAAATATTTCAATTGGTTTTACAATTATTAGTAATTGGCAAGATTTAGATTGGGAGATATATGAAAAAAAATTACTCTATCATCCAATCCTATCACTTTGTCATCGAGTCTTTCAATGGTACCACCCATAAGTAACAGAGACATACGAGGCTCTTCGGAATAGCTGCTCTAAAGTTTTCAAATTTAAAAGATTAGTTCGGTATAATTCGTTAGTAAGAAAAAGGTAAATTGAAAAACTAACATCGAAACAATGTAAATGTCCATCTAAGACTTTAAAATACCGCCTTTTCCAAGAATTCCAGTAAGTCGATTTCCGTTTTCCAGTTGGAAGTTTTTCTAAGTAGCCTTCCATCATCACTGAATGTTCACCAGGATATGATACGTTTCTACAATCGCTTCTCTGTAAATAAAATCTCAGTAACTGCTCAACTTAAGGAAATTAAGTAAAATTAATACAAACCTCATTTATTTGTGGAGTCTTGTATAATTCAGTTAACAAATCAGACTGGAAAGGAAATACAAAAAAGTCGTTAATATTTTCAGTTCAAACATAATGCCTATAGGGTAAAATTGGAGGTCAAAACAAGGTAAGTATAAGTTAAATCAAGATCTTTATCAATCAATCAATCTTTAATCAAGGAAGCATCTACGCCTGTTTTCCATACCCGAGGGTGAAAAATAACATCTCGGCACGAATCGTACCCCGGACCTTTGCGTTACCATACAACCGCCACTTCCATTGGACTAACGAGGGTAGTGGTGAATAGGTCCAATTTTGTTAGAACTGTCATTTATACCATTTCCCAATCAAATGGTTCACTAAGGTCAGAATTCCTTACAGAGGCGCGTTTATACCACTTCGGGACCCTAGGCGCCATTTTATTATAGGGTCCAATTTGCAACCATCAAGATCTAACCCAAAATCTCTCCACCCACCCCCCCTCCCTCATTAGGTTACCGAACGCGTGGTAGGTACTACGGGTAAAACGTAAATCTGTAGTATACTTACAGGATCCCAAGACAGCGTGGTACTTCTGGTTCTGGCGGGAGGAATGGGCTCTTCTTCGTTGTTGTCTTTATTGACACCGAAAGTAACAACGTGTCCGTTGAGTTTGGGTTTGATAGGTATAGCGGGAGGGCTCTTGTTGGAAGACAAGCTAGTTTTGACGGGCGGCGGTGTCGATGGCAATGCGGGCGGTATATCTCCGTCATCATCTTCCTGTTTTTCCGTTTTAATTTCCGGTTTCTTGCGATAACCATTTATGGGCACGTAATTCGGCAACGGCCTGACAGAAAAAAGTACATAAGACAGAAACGAGGATATATAAAAAGTACCAGACGACGTCGAAAACCTAGCGGAAATGCAAGGGGAGAGGAGAGATGGTGGGAATGGACTGACCTGGGAGGAGCCAATGGCACTTCCAAGTTACTGGTGAAGACGTTCTCTTCCAAACGTGGCAGAGGGTCGGGGCTTTCCGACGATCTGATTAAACTTCCGTTCACTTTGATGTCCAGAGAAGAGCAAGGCGAGAGCTGCTCGTCCAATTCTTCGGCGGCGCTACTGCTGCTCGGATGGTCTTCGGCCACCCCGGAGTCATCGTGGTTCTCGTCCTTGCCGAAGCCCAAAGAAGACGGAGACTTGACGGAATCGTCGTCCGAACTCACTCCTACGAATTTTAAAAATAACACGGTTAGCAATACATTCGTCTCACCACATTACCAATTAAGCATTTATTCCGTGTACTTTTTATATTTATCGCGTAATTTCACCAATAATTAATTTATTCTGGGTTCTCCCAACCGTTTAAAGGGGTTTTCCACCGAGTTCTTCGGGTTCACCTTTCCATAAAAACTTGTTGAGGTTAATGGAGTTTGCGTATGGAGCCGTAAGCATTGTAACCCGGCCACCAGAATTAAAAACATTAAAAGTCGCTAGAGGACGTGTGTATTAGCCTAGCCATAAGTGTATAAAATTTTTACATAAGTATGACACTTCCTATTCTCCACATGCAAAAGTTTTACTGAGAGCTATTCACAAGATAGACTGCAATACGGGCTTCTTCGCTGTTTTGCGTCCGCATGCTCCCGCGTCACACGCAGCCTTTGACAGCGCCTCGCTAGGGGGAGATTTTATTCTTGTGATGACGTCACTTCATTACTAGCTCTCAGTATAATATTCCCCAAAGTGACAAACTTATGGAACAATATTAGACACTTATGGCCCAACTTATTACTATTATTTCTATTTGAAGGGGATTTTTAACGTAACTCCCAATCCCCCTCATGTTCGAAGAAAAAGTTCTTTATCCTTATAACACAAATAAGCTCGTAATTTCATTGGTTCCCTAAAAACGACGTCTCCCGACGCGATTGAAACACACACCAGTGACTGAGGCTAGACTACCTAATGCAGTTCGATATTCATTGTTGAAATGAATACATTTTTGATTTCACTACGGTAATCAATCGAAATAGCCTTTCATTTCAGCACGTATTTTGAAGTAATGATAATCAGTGCTAAAAATTATCACGCTGATTTTAGGTAAAAGCTGCTGCAAAACCCGTTTTTAGTGAAGACCCTAACAATTTAAGGGGCTTCCTCCGCAATCAAACACTAAGCAGTGCCGATAATATCAAAAGCCATAGGAGGGAACGGAAAATATTGGAACCCTTACGAACAAAAATTTTATAGATTACGTTCCCTTTCAGCCGAAAAACACATCAAAATAACACGAATTTCCAAATTATTAATAAACAATATATACCTGAAAGCATGTTTGTTTCTTCTCAAACCTGTTTAGTATCCGCGGCAGCAATATTTTAAACAAAATTTCCCAAAAAGTCCAGTTAACTCTTTACTGAACGTCGTAAAATCTTATCTTAATTGCGTCAGGTATAAAATAAAGATAAAAATTATCTGCGAATATTCCCATAAGAGAGACAAAGTTTCGCACCCAAGAAAGTGGTCTCCGCACCGCCGCGCACTGTGTAGCGTATTATAAGGCACTTTAAAAGTACAGGATAAGAATCGTATCGGATGAAGGAGGCGTTCTGTTTAAACTGGTAATCACAGACGACAACACTAAAAACCTGTCATAGTGTGTCATTCCTTAATACGGAGGTCCCGCTGTAGATTAGACCAACTCGGCTGAAAATGAAAAACCGAAGGGGGAAGGGGGAAGGGGAAGTTGAAATATTTCTTACAATTAACCGACTCAGGAATGCCTGGAATTAGATCAAGGGCTATGACGCGAAAAACCGGCAGTAACCTCTAAAAAAAGCCGCCTAGATCTTTGCTGAAATTTCGCGTCAACTTTTTGGGTGAGCAAGGGGAATTTTTTCCCGCTTACCGTTAGGAGCGCTGACGCGCGTTTCGGGGCTCCTCCCACTATTACGTTTGGTTTCCAGTTTCCCGCGTCTTTGGGGCGTCCAGCCGTTGCATTTTGCGAACAGCGTTGCCAGACCTACCGTAATTATGGTACAATTCAATAATCCTAGCTAGGAAATTGGAACGTACCATAATTTCACCAGTGTGCCTTTTTGCAATAATTTTAACGGACCGTACCATATTTTCAATAATTCTGATAGGCCTTACCATTTGTCAATAATTTTCGAACCCACTAACATTTTGCACTGCGGTTCAGCCCAAAAAGGATTTTAGCCGCCTTATTTTGGATAGTTTGATCTTAAAAATTAACTTTTCATTTTCCAAAATAATCGAAACTAGCCTCCATAACGCTAGAAAAATAGTTTTGCAAAGAATTCAATAATTTTTGAGTTCGTATACCATAATATCCTTTTTTACATCTGGCAACGCTGTTTGCGAATCTCTCCCGCCATTTACACTTGGCATTGGTAATAAATAACCTCCGTTTTCCGTTCATTAAATCACGGACAAGTAGGATTGGCAAAGTACGCGCGGGAGGGAATTTATTAAGAATTCGTACGAGCGTGTCGAGAACAAAAGGAAATGAATTCTGCCATCACGCGCCGCCGGAGGGAGTGCCAACTGTCTTACGTATCCAGAAGTTATAAACTAAGCTCCAAATACGCGCTGGGATCCTGGGGAGTCGGAAAATTCCCCCGGAATACGAGATGGAAAACAAACTACTGCCGACCTTTATAAATTGGGAAATAGAAATGCCAAATCACGTACTTCGTACGCATTTCTAAACAACGCGAATTATACGAAACGTTAGCGAAAGCACTCTCGGTAAAGGAAAAAACTAAATATAGTACACTCGTATGAATATGGCGTCAGCGTTCGGTGTACTGAATAAGTACCGAATAATATCAAAATGAACGAAGATTCGAGGGGACCTTATTTCGATTTTGTATCGTTGCGAAAGAAGGTGACATTTAACAGAACACTTCCCGAATACTGATGAGCTTAGGTTAGAAAACTGGCTAACGTTCTAATACGAAAAGAAGACTCGCCCTATGGCATTTTTTTGTTTACGTGACATACACCGGTGAAAATGGTTGAAACAATTCTACAGGCGTTACGACCTATTTTGGCCTACTTGTCGTAAGGACGTTGGGGTGCTTACTGGCAATACACCGGTGAAAATAGTTGAAACACTATTACAGGCTTTACGGCCTATTTTGGCCTACTTGTCGTATGGAAGTCAGGGTGCTTACTGGCAACACACCGGTGGAAATAGTTAAAACACTTTTACAGGCGTTACGACCTATTTTGGCCTACTTGTCGTATGGAAGTTGGGGTGTTTACTGGCAATACACCGGTGGAAATGGTTGAAACCCTATTACAGGCTTTACGGCCTATTTTGGCCTACTTGTCGTATGGAAGTCAGGGTGCTTACTGGCAACACACCGGTGGAAATAGTTAAAACACTTTTACAGGCGTTACGACCTATTTTGGCCTACTTGTCGTATGGAAGTTGGGGTGCTTACTGGCAATACACCGGTGGAAATCGTTGAAACACTTTTACAGGCGTTACGGCCTATTTTGGCCTACTTGTCGTAAGGAAGTTGGGGTGTTTACTGGCAATACACCGGTGGAAATGGTTGAAACACTATTACAGGCTTTACGGCCTATTTTGGCCTACTTGTCGTATGGAAGTCAGGGTGCTTACTGGCAACACACCGGTGGAAATAGTTAAAACACTTTTACAGGCGTTACGGCCTATTTTGGCCTACTTGTCGTAAGGAAGTTGGGGTGCTTAATGGCAACACACCGGTGGAAATAGTTAAAACACCTTTACAGGCGTTACGGCATATTTTGGCCTACTTGTCGTATGGAAGTTGGGGTGCTTACTGGCAATACACCGGTGGAAATGGGATAAACACTTTTACGGGCATTTCGACCTACTGCTTCTACCAGAAGTATACATCTTATCCAGCTAATGTTATTCGCTTGAAACATGTACTTTCACAGACTCCCACTGATTTTTCAAAATGCTTTTTTGGAAGAAAATATAGTGCTAGGCGAAATTCATGAAATAATAACTTTCTTAAACAGAGGGAAAATTATTAATTAGTGCGTATTCCTAATCAGTGTAAATTTTAACATTAAACATGGTTAAGAAAAGTAATACGCGCTGTAAATTTTGAGGTACTTTTTACATTTTTATGGCCTAGATACGGATATTTATCTCTTAAGAGGTTATAATCTTCCGATACTACGTACCATTTAAAGTGAAATCCGTGTCAATCGCGAAAAATATCGCCTTCCAATAGACTACCCTATAAAATACTACTTATGTGTTTATTTACTTTTGTGTATAGAGAGGCAGAAGGTTTGGCCTGATTTTTCATAAACCAGGGTCTATCAAAAAAGCATTATCTGGAAAACCTGCCAACCTAGCTATAGTTTTATACAACCCATTATAAATAGTTAATGTAATTAGTTCAGTTAAGGACTATCTTCATGTAGGCTACCTTAGCTAATTTTGAAAAGAGACTTTTGGATGACGCTTCACTAATTACCAATGAAATAGGACTAAACATAAGCAAAATTTTTAAAACCAAAGAATAAAAGTTTGCAAGTCCAACTGAAATAGCGCTATGTGGTTTTGATGAAAGTGCTTGGCCGGTGAAGCTATAGGAATTTAACATTTTTAGGAATGCCATTTTCGTCTCTTAAAAGAAAATGTCATTTATGGAATGTCATTTCGTTTCAGTGACAGCGACACGCAATTTTTTTCCCGCTAGGTCTCTTTCGCGCAAATGTCCAATGGACCAAAAAAACTTTCTAATTAAAGACCGTCGATTATGACACAGTTTTATATTTAAAGAAATTACTTCCATCGCGCGAAGCGTTAAATTTATGTCGAAAGTAGTGTTAAATTTCCTATTTAATAAAAACAAAATAAACCCAGCGACCCAATAAATTTATCCGTGTCTACGTCGCAAAAAAACGTAAACACAATTTTTTTTCCGCATCATACCGTTAACAAGAAATTAATCATAAACTCACTAGCGAAATCCAACCAATTTAGTCCCAGAGCTTCGACCCACGTTGGAGCGTCTAAAGATTTAGATAAAACTCCGATCGTACTGAAGACGGTCGGGTTCATCTTGAAAAGAGAAAAAAAATTGTCGCGGAAGACGAGAGAAATTCCCAGAGAGACTGTCCTTGACCTACGTCGCACTGTCTGCCATCGTCTTTAGAAGATTTTCGACTTTAACACGACTCGGTAACTATCGGAATTGTTAGGCGAGTCTGAGAATGTGTCACGTGATAGATCGTAATTAAAATAATTGGTGATTTGGCGAGGATGAGAAAATCGAGCTACCGACGCGGAACGTTTTCCATTGGAATGCCGGGGGATTTTATCGACGGAGAAAAGTACCTTTTCGACTAAGCCTCGGCGAAAATTTCGCTACGTTCTGGATTATTTTCCACCCATCGCGCAGTCTCCGTAGGCCTATAAAAAGAGATGACCCCCCCCGGGAAAACAGCTGGCCAGTCATGATTAGAAAGCCTTTTCATCTAAACTCTATTACTCAGCGTATTAATTTGCCAGCCATTTGATGTCTATTAATAATAAACTAGCTTTGTTCCTCTTCCATGAACTTTCACATTTGAAATCGGGCAACGTTTTTCCTACGAGACAAAATTCGTCTACTGAAAGCATCCCAAGGGTTGAAATATTAAATTTTGCCCTGATTCAAATAAACTGGTATATGATCGCGAAATAAGTAAGACTTGAAAAGTTTACCCAATATTTGTTTTTGAGATTATATACCAATATTAAATAGTTTATAGGACAACCTAATATCAGAAGTGCATAATATATATCTTACATACTTTAACGATTTGTTAGAATTTGGTTCCATAAAGTGGTTCTTTATCAACCGCCCAGTGTCCACGAACAACAATTTTTTAATAACCCTGTCCTTTAACATAATTAACGCAACCTAAAATTTAGTTTACTACCAAGAAATATTAATTATAATTTACAACGTTTTCTCCATCACTCTTCATAAAGAAGAATTTTTCAATAACACTAACCATTATCATAATTAACCCACTTAAGTTATCTTACCATACAAAAATAGCGATAATATTCCGATCCAAATCGTTATTCGAAATTAAAATTAATAAATGCAATTGTAAACGTAGATAAGAAATATAACTTTTGATGGAATAGTTTCATTTAAGAAATTTACCTTGATTTCTGGACGAAAAATGATAAATCACATTAACAAGACAAATTTCTAGAAGTCCGTTCTCCGAATCGAGGGCATCTAATTTCCTATCGATTGATGCATCATTTACCATTTTAAGCCTAACGGTTGGAGATGTACGGTACGGCTCGGCGACGCTAAACAGTGTAATGTACGTGAAACAAATACACGTCGATTTATGAACCACATTTACCCGACGTAATATTTTTAGAGAGACACTATTCAGACGAATTTGCCAGCAGTATAAAAATGAGTTAGCGGTCTTCAATTCCACATCTCGTGATTTTATTTATCCTCGTTGAAACGCTACGGGTCATGCACCTCGTTGAACCCTTTGTGGTGGATTTTGTTGCACCTTGTGATTCCGAATTCTCATCATTTTCATACTACTTTAGTCTCCCGCTAAATTTTACGAAATGTATTTTGAACAAGATGGTAAAGGCCATAATAGCAGCCTCATCCCTAGAGCTCGGCGAAACGGATAAATTAACCGCTAAAATTTCGATTAACCATAAAAATTACGATTAACTGTTTATTCGTGGATATTATCCAGACTAAAATGCAATTTAACATGTAAAAATAACAGATTTTTTCGGATAATTTGTGGATAATTGTGTGTTTTGGATAAAAATAAATAAAGTGATTAATTCTTATCCAAACGCCGAGCTCTACTCATCCCTGCCCTTTATTATCGTAATTGTGGCCTCAGTGGTCGCTAAAAAATCAAAGGAACAAACAGGTATCTAACCTCAGAGTTTTCATATTTGTGACCTCAGTGGTCGCTGACAAATAAATTTATTGTTTCACGGGGAAATTTGGGGAAAATTTTTATTCGGGGGTGAAAAAAAACCCTTTTGATCAACAACAAAGGTTCGGAACTGGTATAGATAGATAGAGGAAACTAACACCAATCGAACGACGTATCAATTAAATTTTTATCAAGTGCCGTTGAGGAGAAACCGCCATTTCGGGGGAACCTAGAAGTAACGTTTGCGTTTGGGGGACGAAAACCCCCCCTTTGATTAATAACAACGTGACTGCTTTGGCATGGTTAAATAGAGGGAACTAATACCAATCGAACGACGTATCAGTAAAATTTTTATCGTGTGCCTTTGATGAGTAATTGTTTTTTCGCGGAGTACCTTTCGGAGCTAGCGCCGATAACGTCAAGAGTGAAAATAACAGCCTCACCCCTCTATAACTAGAGGGGTGAGCTAAAAATCCGTGGGATTCGGTAAAGGTACGTTTCAAGCGTGTAAAATTAGGGATATGTTTACTTCTCCACTAAGAGATGTATAATAGACTTCTGCTATTACTAATAATATTTCGTTCAGCACAAAAAAAACATTTGAACTGGCAAAACACTAAATATAGGTGCACTCACAGGAGACTACCCGAGGTGATAATCACCGATTTTGTTGAAACTAGGTGGGTATGTAGACCTTATGGTAACATGAAATTTCACCAAGGGAAAAGTTGCAATGGGCATTAGTTTTGCCATGGCAACCGAAAATAACAATTGATCAATTTTTACATATTTTGATCAAATTGACCAAAATTCATCAAAAATATCATAAAATTATTTTCATTTGTCAATTTTGATCTATTTTTTTTTGGTTTTGAAATTTGAATTTTTTTTTAAATTTTTCACAGGGGGTACCCTTAAAAGTTCTCAGATTCCCATGTTATTTTCAATGAGAAAATATACATAGTGTTGTCAAAAACATTTTCGGTTGCCATGGCAAAACTAATGCCTATTGCAATTTATCCCTTGGTGAAATTTCATGTTACCATAAGGTCTACATACCCACCTAGTTTGAGCCAAATCGGTGATTATCACCTCGGGTAGTCTTCTCGTCAGTAAAGTAAAAAAAATTTGTATATTTAAAAAATAAAAACATTCCTAATTTTTTATCCGATATTTACATCATTCCAATCACCGTAACAAAAACTTTTCCCATATTTTCGGATCGAAAAAATAGGATTTTTCTCATTAGATAATTTAAATAACCTGATATTTTTTTTTACAAGATTTAGATAATTTAAAAAAACTTAAATACCGATACGTCAATTTCTTATGATAAAAGAAGAGTTTAAATTCACAATAACGCGTAGTTTTATTTAAATAAAACTCCTATAAAATTTTGATTTATCACAAAACCTTTTTACAAAATAGCAAATAAACAAAAACTACTTACTGAAAGTTCTTAACATACTTCACACCCCGCTTATAAACGAGAGATTGAAAATATTGTCATCGAGAGCATGGTTACTCCACCCTTCAATAAAAAGACTTTCCAAGCGAAAGAGTACATTCGTACCGCGACTTTACAAAGTTTTCCCTGACACACATTTTCATCGTACGGGAAAAATTGGGCGTGGGATACGAACACCTACTATAATATTGGCGCTATCTTGTTAAAATATAATAGACAGGAAACCACGGACAAAAATAAATTCGATGATAATTTATGGACTCTTTATCGAGAAACTTAATAACCCCCAAATTACTTTTTTAAAGAACTGGTCGCGCCTACTTAAATATGAAATATTTGGAAACCTCTAAATTCGAAACCATTACTTTTATTTACACCCCCCTCCACACACACGCAAGGGGGAGGAAAGGGGGTGTAATTCAACTTCAACACGCGAAATACTTAGTTACTAGAGATATAAAAGTAATTTGGAAAATGTGCTGGAGGAAAAAACTGATGAAACAAATGCGGCGAAGATTTATCGCCCCTGTAAAAGAGCTTTCCGCGCCTGGCTTTCGTGTTTACACATAATGGGATGGCCGCCTTACAGGAGCTACTTCAATTTTATTTTTTCTTCTTTCGTGGGAGGGATTAATTTATAAAAAAATGTGAAAGGCGTTTTCCCCGAGATGGAAAAGGCCACCAGAATCGATCTTGTTCATTACGAGGACACTTTTTATTTCGGGACAAAAACGTCAAAAAAGCGACGGACTGACAATGAAAAAAATTAAGCCTCGGCAGAAAAGATTATTAATGAAGAGGGTCTTCCCCTCTAATGAGTTTTTACTTTTTATTATTATCAGAAGTTAATAATATAAGTATCCATCTAGGTCGTAAAAATGAAACGTGTAAAGAAAAGGAAGCTCAAAGCCGGTTACGAATTACGTCACACTCATAGAGAAAGGCAAGCTCAAAGCCGGTTACGAATTACGTCACACTCATAGAGAAAGGCAAGCTCAAAGCCGGTTACGAATTACGTCACACTCAGAGAAAGGCAAGCTCAAAGCCAGTAACGAATTACGTCACACTTATAGAGAAAGGCAAGCTCAAAGCCGGTTACGAATTACGTCACACTCATAGAGAAAGGCAAGCTCAAAGCCGGTTACGAATTACGTCACACTTATAGAGAAAGGCAAGCTCAAAGCCGGTTACGAATTACGTCACACTCATAGAGAAAGGCAAGCTCAAAGCCGGTTACGAATTACGTCACACTCAGAGAAAGGCAAGCTCAAAGCCGGTTACGAATTACGTCACACTCATAGAGAAAGGCAAGCTCAAAGCCGGTTACGAATTACGTCACACTTATAGAGAAAGGCAAGCTCAAAGCCGGTTACGAATTACGTCACACTCATAGAGAAAGGCAAGCTCAAAGCCGGTTACGAATTACGTCACACTCATAGAGAAAGGCAAGCTCAAAGCCGGTTACGAATTACGTCACACTCAGAGAAAGGCAAGCTCAAAGCCAGTAACGAATTACGTCACACTCATAGAGAAAGGCAAGCTCAAAGCCGGTTACGAATTACGTCACACTCATAGAGAAAGGCAAGCTCAAAGCCGGTTACGAATTAGGGTTGGAATTATTTTTATTTTTATTAAAATATTATATAATTTAGCATCATAATTTTACCTAAAACAAATATGTTTTAATTTTTAAAGACTTAATCTATGTATAATTAATTTATTAAATTTAAGCTAATAATCATATAGAAGTTTTTATTATTTAAACCTATTTTGGTGCTTTACAAAAAAAAATTCGGCGGAATCTCCACCCACAGGTAGAATCCAATGCAACATCGGGGGGGGGGAGTACAAGAAAGATTATATTTAAACCTAAATTATACTATATAAAAATTGATTTAAATCCATGATATTTTTGAAAAAATCGTGAATTCCCACGATGAGCTATGATTTGTACACCTGATTACTTACGTGACTACCCCCCGCCTTTAAACAAGACAGCAACAATTCAAGGTCACCACAGAATTTTCAGATATTAACTGATAATTTAGAGAGATTTTCCCTGACGTTTTAAGCCAAAATTTGGAAATTTTTGTCCTATATTGTAGTAAAGGTTTTGCATTTCCAAAAACAAATAAATTCTATGACTTTTCCATGTACATTATGTAATTACAGCGTGGCTACAGAATATTTTAAAATCCTTGAAAGGAATTATAGGAAATTTATCAGTGAAATATATGGAAATAAAGGAAGAAAATTGGGGAGAAAAAATAGCAGAAGTTTAATTAGACAATAAGAGAAAATGGTTGTCAAAATTGTTTAAAGGGGGGTTTAACCTTCAAAATAAAGTTGACAACCGTAAAAATATATTAAATAAAAGTACAAAACATCTTTACTATAACATTGATTAAAAATATCACTTTTTCGAAAAAAGGAAGATATCAAGGGTAAAATATAAACTATTTTAATTTCTTCAGACTTTTGAGTTAAAATATAGGGTATTAGAGAAAATTTAATGAAATTATAGGACCAAAAATAAGGACGCTCAATTATAGAAAAAATAGGAAATATAATAAAAATAATTATAAAATTTTTGTTTCACATCATACTATTATAATTAAGCAAAACAAGTATTATATTGCTTTTATACCTTCAAATAATTTGCTAGGTCCCAGTAAAAATTTATGATTTAAATACCTCGGCTTAGAATTTGATGAACATTTAACTTGGGGTCAACACATAATTAATACTTATGAAAAAGTAAATAAAAGGTCTTGGATTATTCGATCTTTACGACCAAGCCTTGATGTAGCAACGTTAAAAATGCTATTTAATTCTATTATACAACCAATTTATGACTATGGTGATGTGCTGTATGGTTCTGCCTCATCAAAAAAACTAGAAAAACTACAAATACAACAAAATAATATATGTAAAATTATTAACGGTCAGCCTCGACGATCTTCCGCTACTATGGCCCGAAACCAATTATCAATTCTTCCTCTTGATCAGCAAAGGTATCTACATCTTACGGTCTTTATGTACCTAATATTTAATGATCTGGTCCCAGACTATATTTCTGAACTTTTTCACAAACCAAATTCTATTCATCATCACAAAACCAGAGGTAGCCAGCGTAATTTTTATGTTGAAGAACTAGATACGAAACTTCGTAATATTTCCCTCAAGAGCAGAGGCATAACACTATGGAATAAGCTTCCTTCATTTATACAAGAGATCAAGCGAACTAATTTGTTTAAAAAAACAATTAACGCAACTATCACAAATTGATTGTGTGTATACTTTGTAAAACATTTAATTTAATAATGTATAAATGTAAATGTAAAATAGTTCTGGACCCCCTTGGAAATCAGTTCGCTGAAGGGGATATCCAAAAATAAAGACTTTATTATTATTATTATTATTATTATACGTAACGTACCATATTTCAGTGACGTAATGTCACATGTGCTCGCCCTAATTCTAGTGGGCGTTAAATTTCCCGCCAAATGGCGGATGCGCACACCGAATCACGGCTAATTATGTACGATTTATTACTCCGCCTATCGATGTAAATGTGAAAATTCCAATGCCAAAGAATATTTATTTATTTAAAAATCACATTTTAATCTATAATAGTTTTAGAGACTCGGAAAATCATGTATTTCACATCGCACCAGTTTTTCTTTTGAAAAATTTTGAAGGTAAAAACGGGAGCCTAGTACCCTTTTCAAGCTAGCAACATGAGCAGGGATACTTCTATCTTCAGAGATTATATACTTTTGTTAATACGTTATTTTTATGATACACTTTGTACAAAGTTGAATGGACTACTTCCAATTAAAAATAGCGAAGGAATACAATGGAAGATACGCGTATACAACCTTGAGCCGATTAGCGTTCGGAATATCACCCTGACCCGACACTACGATAAAGCTAATCACATTGGGCAAAGTTTGTACCGTGAGGATAACGATTTCAGTTTTCGGTCGCGAAGGAGGAAAAGATCGAGGACTAATGAAAGAGCGTTTTAATTAAAAGGCATAAACAATGGACGGCTTTTTTGCCTCTTGACGAGATACGTGTACACATTTTTTTTGCTTCGTTGTAGTTTATTTCGCAAACAATAGTTTTAGGAGGATGTTATTAATATCTGTTAATGAAGGCGTTACAAAATAACCTTATCAACGGGGTTATTTTTTCTTAATGGCCAGTAACTCCGGATTAATTAATATTATATTAATTAATATTGTAAGTGTTTGAAATGATAAATAGGATATTAAAAAAATTAACGATTTAAATTTTACAAAAACGTTCAATTATCACCGAACTGATTTTCAGAGCTATTGCGCAATCTACGTTTAGTTTTACAAAAACTCATCTCACATTCCGCCATTTTTTACCGCGTATTTTATACCTTTTTCCCGGAAAAAACGTTTGTGATTGAAATTAATGTTAAAGGAACAACGCTTCCTGCTAGAGAAAATTGGGAATTTTTAAAAGTAAAGATGATGTTGTCAAGAATGAATTCGGGTACCAACAATATAGGCAGATATTCTAAACGCCATACTCGAAATATTTGTATCATGGACACTAAATTAAGAGGACAGGTTTTCGATACCCTTCCACAGTGCATTTGATTTCTCCCCGCGTATCAATCAGCTCGAGAGACTCCGAGGGAGTCTTGCAAGGTCGTTTGTACCACGTGATCTTAAAATTTCAAAATGGCAATTAATGCGGTTGATATTGTTACGTAATTGCTTGCGCTTTATATTTTAGTAATTTTTAATTTTGGTTTTTTAATTCAATAAAAACTATCAACTGATATTTAGTATATCATATTTAATCTATATAAACGTGAAAAAATACCTTTTAGCGTAAAAATGTACTTCGTGTTTATCTTTTTCCTTTTTTCGAACAGTATCGTCCACTCTTTGCGATACTTTTTTTTTTCAAATAACCTTGGCCGACTTCCTTAGTGTGATTGGTTTACGGGGGCTAAAAACCAGGCTTTTTACCGATCCTCTAAAATCTACTATCCACGATATGCCCAAGGTGAAATATCCTACTACCAAAGACGATAACACCCTACTCAGTTCGAGTGCGAGTCTGAGGTTGGCGAAAATGTCAGTGTCGAGAAAAGATTCCGAGGGGCTAACCACTTCCTAAAATTCTGTACACCGATTACGGGAGTACAAAAATGAGTACAGCCTTTGGTAGTGCTAAATCTGTAATCAGTTACGTAATCATTTTAGTACAGTCAAAGCTACAGGCTTGTACACCGATTACGGCAAGTGATCAGCCCCTCGAAAGATTCGATCAGAAAATAAGCGTTAAAACCATAGAAAGTGTCATACTTATATTGTTATTACGTTACTTATGGTATAAACAATTTTGTGTACATATACTATGGGTGATCAGAGTGAAACCAACATTAAGGGGTAAAAGTTATAAATATTTAATTGTTCTACCAACGGCCGTAAAACATGTTGGCCTAATTTAAAGGGGGACAGGCAGAAGAAAACCTAGGCCGTTAAAGGTAAAGTAGTTTGCGGAAACGGTTCTAAAGCCAATTCAGGCTGAAGAGTATGAACCCCGCGAGAGCCATTAACGGGAGTTAACTCGGCTAAGAAGTTCTTTAGAGCGGATTAGCGCGAAAGTAAATAAAAGTAAAGGCCACTCACCATTTTCGGTTTTGTTGGAAAGACTGAGCGAGATTTTGTGGTCGACGTCGTAGGGGGCGGAGCTGGGGAGGATTCGCTGCACGACCGAGTCGACGGTGCTGCTCCTGGCGTCCGAGTCGGTCGAGTCGTCATCGTCGTCGTCGTCGTCGTCGTCCCGTTGGTTCTCGATCTCTTGCTCTCGCAGCAGCATCTCCGCCGCTTCCGCCTCCTCTTCCGGTTGCTCCATGATGACCTCCAGCTCGTTCTCGTCCGTGTAGTAGACGTAGCGCCTGGGATCGGCCATGAACTGCGCCGAATTGTCCACGAAGTCCTCCTCGGACTCTTCCTCCTCCGTTTCCGTTCCTCCCGCGTCTTCCGTTTCTGACGCAACGGGCCCTTCTTCGCCGCCCAACACCAACACACCTGAGCCAACCCGACCAGAAAGAGAAAACGGACGCTTAACTTGCCATTTCGATTCGAAGGCGGGAAAAGGGTTCGAGCTCTACCGTAAGATAAATACAGATTTCCGGAGTTTCTAGATCCCCCTGGGGTTCGTTATGATCAAATGGAAAGAAGAGATCCTAGCGCCACTCGATTTCCAAGAAAATTCATCTTTGAACGAAATCCCGCGTTTCAAAGTGGACTCGTAGCTAATCTTATAAATTTGAAGGCGCCTCTTACCGTTACGACTTTCCTTTGCCCCTACCGGTAGAAGGAGGTTGGATTTTCCACCCTCTATTGTATCGCGTCTTAATTATAGGAGTCAGCGAATTATAATGACGATATATTGCGGCGCCTCACAATTGGAACGGCTAGATAGCAACCACCAAAATATATTATTTTCATTTTACTATCTATACTATACAGGGTGTTTCAAAAGGTTATTCCAAAATTTGAAGTAGTTGTAGGGGGTGAGTTGAGATTTGTCCCATTTTCCTACGATGAGTTAAAAGAGCGCCAGAGAGCTTCAAAGTGTGGCCTACTAGCATCTGGAAGTAGGCTGCAACAAGCGCAAAACCAAGCAGCTGGGGAATGCGAACATTAAGGTTTGAGCAGCCAAAGCATTGCCATCCTCTAGTCTAAAGTAGGCTGCAACAAGCGCAAAACCAAGCAACAGGGACTTTAAATGCTGTTTAAGTTTACTTATTTTACTCTGGTTACCTTGATTGGTTTACAAAGTACTTTTTCACCTATCACACGAACCCAAACCTTTATCCTCGCATGTCCCTGCTGCTTGGTTTTGCGCTTGTTGCAGCCTACTTCCAGGGGCTAGTAAGCCACACTTTGAAGCTCTCTGGCGCTCTTTTAACTCATCGTAGGAAAATGGGGAAAAAACAGGCATACATCTCAAATCACCTTCTACAACTCCTTAAAAGTTTTGCATAACCTTTTGAAACACCCTGTATATCGGCATTGTGATTTTAAAAGGTTTGAAATTAACGATAAGGGATTCATTTAATCAGCGGCGCAACGATTAACTATCGCTAATTTCGCGTAATCTTCTTCATCTTCATTTATTTCTAAAGAATGTTGTTCTAAAAGGTGATATTAAGGCAGATGGCGCTATATTTCCTAAGCTCTAAGCTTATTACACTGGCTTAAGGGGTTTTCCCCCGAGGTCTTCGGTTTCCCCTTCCATAAAAACTTGCGGGGGTTAACGGTAATAGTGAGTGTTGGTTCGCGTTTCTTGAAGGGCTTTCCACCACCATCCTACTGATTGTAACTCGGCCACCTGAACTAATGGCTTTAAAAGTCGCTTGATGACTTAGGCCTAAGGTGGTGCCAAGGGTATTAGCCTAGCTGAGCTGAGTATAAAATTTCTCACAATAATATAGGTGGTTTCTTTTCGCCTGCTCTGGGATTTCGGAGTAGGGTAAGAAGAGTAACGCTATGACGTCATTTTACTCCGATTCTGTGGTGGCGAATAGTTTGACTCGGAGTAAAAACTTTTTTCAAAATGGCTGCCTCCTTTTCAGCGGATAAATTCTGGCTAGCAGAGGACAACATCCGATTTACTCCTTTACACCTCCTTTTCAGAAGGAGTAAAAAGAGTAGCCCTAAAGCTACTGGTCACCAGAGGTTACGTAACCGTATCGCAAGCGTTGCGTCACTTTCACGTCGCATGACGTTCTATCTGTGTTTTATTTAAGTTTCAAAAAGCGCACGTCCATTATCTCCGATGCTAATACAGGGTTGCCACAAAATTTTCAGATTCAAATTCCCTGACTATTCCCTGTTTTCCCTGACCATTTTAAAAGATTTTCCCTGACTTATTAATTCCAAATTTTTTTCTTTTATATTTTACTTTTATCAGAAGTTAATAAATTTAGATGGGCTTATATTTCAGTAAAAAGGTTATTGCAAATTTGCAATGTTGTAAATATTAGCCAAACATTCAAGGAAATAAATGATAATCGTGGAATTTGTCATAGATCTAGAGTTAAATTACCTTCAAAAAAATGCCAAGATAAAATTGAATTCCCTGACTTTTCCCTGAATTTTTACCAATTCTTAAAATTCCCTGACATTTCCCTTACTTTTTAGGCCCATTTTAAAATTCCCTGACTTTTCCCTGATTTCCCTGTTTTCCCTGACGTGTGGCAACCCTGTAATACGAAGACGCAGATTTTCAACAAAAGTGATGGACGCCATCTTTCGGTTATTTTACGTTCTACATACGGTTACGTCACCTCAGGTGGCCCACTAGCTTAACACTCCGGGACAAGCGAATAGTTTCTGGGCCGAAGTAATTCTTATCCCCGGAACAGGCGAATAAAACGTTTTAGTATAAAAAGAGTACACTTTTAGTCCCAGAACGGGCGAAAAGAAACCATCTTATAATAGTTCTTTTTATAAAATAACCTTGGCCATCTTGTTGAAATGTTGCCTCCCCGCTTCAGCTGTGGATCCGTTTTCTCTCCCACTTAAGAGCTTATGAACTCATTCTTAGGCATTGGCTGAACTATTCCAGGGCAACATTTCAACAAGTTGGGCAAGCGTAAAGACATTTTATAAAATCAACTATTCGAATATAATTTACCTCGTCTTTTCTGGAGCTCCCTCTCTTGCTCGACAAAGTCATCGTCGGGGTCGCTGGAGGGTTGTTCAACGAGAGGGTCGGCGTGGTCAGCGTGGAGCGCGTGTTGGAGGTCATCGGCGGCCTCCGTCGAGAGGATCGGAATGGGCCGTAGATTGCCGACGTCCGACCTGTCCTCCACCTCGATCTTGATGATCCGAACTGGGGAGTTGGTCGGCGTGGAGCCGGACACGACCGACTCTTCTTCGACGGCCGAACAACTGTCGTAGGCGTCGTCCAAATCCTCCGCGAAGGTAGTCCGATGCACCACAAAATCGGACACGTCGAAATCCGACTCGGTCCGCGTCCGAAAATCGCTCATGGCGTCGCTATTGTCCCGCGTGACGGTGGAGGCCGTGTCCGCCAGCGAGGCGTCGTCCTCGTCCAGAACGGTGGCCTCTCCGCGCCGGGGCGTCCATTCGCCGCTGCTGCTCCAGGTCTTCCGAGCTCCGGCCGACGCGACACCGTTGTTTTGAGCACTTTTATTCCCGTTGGTCGAGGTGGCCTCTTGCTGCTGGAAGAAGCGAAGTCTTTCTTTGAATCCGACGGCGCGCACCGGACTGTCCGCCTTGTCGGCTGGCTCCTCGCGGGCACCCGCGCTGTCCTCCTCCAGTCGCTGGTCCACGCCGCTATCCAACGATCGATCGGCGCTGTTCCGTCGAACGGAGATGGGATACTCCGATTCCGGAGACGTCTTGGGTGTCCCTCCGCCGGTCCCGTTACTGCCTCCGTAACGAATGGCCGTGTCCGAAGAGACGGCGATTCCGGGGACGCCTCCTCCCGCCGCCGACCTGGAGTCGGCATCGGCCGAGATTAAGCGATGGTTCTGTTTGGCCCGGACCGCTTGCTGCGAACGAAAACAAGCGGAGAAGTATTGAGAGTAACGACATTCCATTTATTGCCACCGTTTTTTGGCAATTTCCGTCCCCAACGACGACGGATAACGAGAAGAACACTCCCCAAAGAAAGCGACCTAGAAAAGGTCACGTATAGATAGCCTCTGGTCGGACTCGCGATAAAAGTATACCGTTTAACAAAGTCCCTCGATTACCGAACGCGAAAAGTAGCGGTAATGGGAGTGAGATTCCCAGCAAGGAACGCGGCCGGAGAGCCAGAAGAGATAGTTCGCGAAGAGCGGTGTCGTTTTGGGCGGGGAGCGCTCGTTAATGGCAGAGCGAAAAGGTCCTAATGGGAATAAAGGTTTTTAATCTAGGACGATGTTTCAAAAGAGATACGGCCAGGGCTGTTTCATTTTCGTCCGCCGCGAATGGAAAACTCGAGCACGGTTCCGCCGCGAAGATTCCTCGTGTACAACTAACAAAACGACGCTTCGCACGCGATGGAATGAAATTTGCCAGACTACCTTTTTGGCGGGCCCGGACCGAAAATGTCGCCCAATTGGAAAGCGCCTATTCTCTTCTACGTTCTCGTTTTATTATTTATTAGTAGCGTTTCTATGGAAACTCCAAATGTAAAATAGTGGAGAAATTTGACTCTCTGATTCTAACCTAGAAAGTTGGGGCGGTGTATCAACGATTCGAAGTCGTTTAAATTTGGAGAAAGCGATACTATCTTCTCAAAATGCCGCGTTTTCAGGTATTTGTTTACAGTTTTTCCAACCGAGACTCGTTGGTAGGCGAAATGCTAATTTTTTGGGGCTTTGTTTTGCGGTTTTCGCCGAGGGCATTTGCCCTTCTTGCGCGATGAATTTTGGATTTTAAAAAACAAAAAAGATATAGGGAGTTTTTCATTCTGAATTTATTATATGAAGTAGAATTTTAGATTTAGACCGAAAATTTTATATGGGATTTTGACCCGCGTTTTCGTTTAAGAAAATATTTTACGGAGGAATTTAGAAATCTAACATCTCTATAAATATATAGCTGGTATGGACCATGATATTGTCATACCAATTTTCAAGCTAACACTTTCAGAAAAGATTTGAATAATTTTATATTAAAATTGTTTATATCAATGGAATTTAACTAGATTAAAAATGTATATCTTGGTATACTAATCTACAAATTGAAATATTCTTAATTAATAAAGCCATCATCCTGATGTAAAATAAAACCACTGACAAAATAGCCAAATTGCGCGACTTTCTGGGTGATATGGCAACCCTAACGTATGTAAATTGTTGAAATTTGTGACCCAATCATCGGGGAACAATGGATATTGTACAAGTATCTAAAACGGAAACTAGCACGAATGGGGGAGGAAAACATTGTAATCGTGACAGGATATTTGGCCACTAGAGAGAAGTAAAAGGAAAACGGTTCAAATTGACACGTCGTCAAAATAAGGCGACAGACATACCTCGCGTTAACATAAGTTTCCCGTTTTAAAAACATTCAAGCGCGAATCAAGTAGTCCCTACAACGTAAGACTAAAGCGATCTGAAAATAAACACGTTCGACTATTTCGGTCCGTTTTATCTCAGCGGGTGGAATTTAATTATTAGGAAATCTCTCCAATTAAGCCGCCTTCGAAACGGACCGTCCCACTTTTCCAAAGATAAAGAGAAGCCCAATCTCCCTCTTTCATTGGACTAATTAGAGAACTTTTAACTAATTACGCTAATTATATTAATGGATTAAGTTTGGCGAATCCTCGCGAGAATCTGTGTTGAAGAATTATTTTAATTGGATTACCACTATTACTTCAAACATTAATTGTTCTTCGTTCTTAAAGACCAGAACGTAGGCAGGGCCCCCACTCAAATCTTCAAATTTTTCATAGGAAAAATAGGATTATATTTCTAAAAGTATAGGATTTTGTAGGAATATTTTTTCAAATTATAGGATTTTATAGGACTAAATATGCCATTTCATTTACTACTAACTTTATGCATTTAAAAAACAAAATCTATATTTAGTGAAATAAATCTGATTTTTACTTGAAAAATAGAAACTATTGAACCATTTCATCAAAAATAAACTAGTAGCTAACCATGTTAACAATAACAAAAGTGTAGACTAGTGTGACTTTGTATAGGAATTTATCCTATATAGCTAAATCTAGCAATTTAACAGAGTGGCGGGATTTGAAATGGGTAACATATCAAAATTATAGGATTTTATAGGACTTTTTAGGGATTTTGCTAAAAATATAGGGTGTTATAGGACATTTTTGAAAATATAGGATTTTATAGGAATTATAGGACCTCTGGGGGCCCTGCGTAGGTTTGAAAAATCGCGGAATGGTTTCTCATTAAAATTTCGTTTAATACAAATTTATTTATTTCGGTTGAATAAAAGTTATTTATATAAAAGGAAATTTAAAAATATTTATTAAAATAAGCCTGACATCTATATTTTTTCCGCTTGATAGGCTAACAAGTACGCGACACAACAACAACAAACTAAATTCGCCTTCTAAAAACACGCGACGTTGGACGATAACGGGAAAACCAAATTCATATTTGTTGGTACGTTTTTCTCGGCTATAATTCCTTCAAAACTTTCTCTTAACTTCCAAATATTCGAGAATTTTTAATACCTGACGAATCTTTAAGGGAAGAATTGTCTATTTTTCCTTATTTGAATGGCGCGAGAGATTGAACGACGACAAAGGCCTTCGAATCTTCGTCTTATTTTTAAGTTAAAACATCCCCTTCGAGAATCTTATTAAAATATTGAGATAAACTAATTATAATTCAGTCTTTGTTTCGTAATATATATATTTAAAATAGAGTACGTTTTTGTTTTCGAGGTCAGCTGCCTTTTTTTGGAGAAGGGAAACTTGAGAATTGGTTTTCTTCGGTACTATCGGTCGCATCTTGGCGACTGTTGGTACCAAGTTTGATACGCTCTTACGAAATATAATTATTACTGGAATATTATCAATAATAACTCGGACGCTATCATCCGTAAATATTCCAATCCACGGTTTTAATCTTACGCGTACAGCCTACATAGATAAATAGCCCATGTTTTCAATATATATTTTATGGATAAAATTACGCGTAACTCGAAATTATCTCCGTTATTGCCGCAATGCCTAACTGCGTTTTTAGGCCTTTCAACTTTTGAAAATGCTTATAGGTTTCCCAAAATCTCTATTGACTACCTGTACGTAATTTACTTTGCTAGTTTCATTACATAAATATTAAATAGTATTGTTACTTTTATAGAATTAAGTTATAACCTTTTTATTTGGAATATTTAACATTACCATAAGTGTATAATATTGTTAGATAATTATGACACTTCCTAAGTTCCTATTCTTCTCAAGCAAAAGATTTACTGAGAGCCATTCACAAGACAGACTGCAGCTAGGCTAATCACCCAAGGCACCACCATAAGCCTAAGTCATCAAGCGACTTTTAAAGCCATTAATTCAGGTGGCCGGGTTACGGGCTTCGTCGCCGTTTTGCGTCCGCTTGCTAACGCGTCACACGTAGCCTTTGACAGCGTCTCGCTAGGGGGATATTTTCTTCTCGTGATGACGTCACTTCGTTACTAGCACCATATGTAACATAATCACTCATAAGTATGCCATAAAAGCATTTTACTTAATGAAACCTTGTTCAAGGGATATGACGTAAATTACGTCACTTACAATTCCGTGACGAAATACGCGTCATCAACTTTACAGATGGGAAACGGAAGTTAGTGAGAATTCCTCGCGCGTTTCTGGCTTTGCCCGTGTCAAGTTTAGCTCGTGCTTCGCGATCACGTGATTTCATTTCCATGGTAACCTTTTCAATAGCGCAAGGATTATAAGCACTTTTGCATTTTTGGGTCCGCTTAATGTATGTTCCGCGTGAAACAAGGTCTCATTGATTTTTTTCAATGGAAATGTTATACAGAGGCATACTTTTGAGTAATTATGTTACATATGCTAGCACTCAGTAAAATATTCCCCAAAGTGACAAACTTACAGAAAAATATTATAGACTTAGGACATTACTGAGTATTTGATTTCAAACAATGCAATATAGAGTGCTAGCAGTTTATGCGTTTTTAAAAGTTAGTGACGTCACAGCCGTAGCTTCCGTAATGGTTGTCATGAAAACTCGCGTTTTTTCTCAATAGACGCTTAACATTGGTGACGTCGCAGGGTTTCAAGCTGCTGGTACTCTGTTGCAACCGACACAAAAACAACGTTATTACGCAGCTTCTACCCTAGCATCGAAAGAGGTAATATTTAAATGGTGACGACGCAAAAATGTTAGTAATAAATTAGCGGGGAACTGTGGGGAAGAAACGGTATCATGAACGGCCACGTATTTGCAATTACGCGGAGGGTTTCACGGAGATGACTTTGTCCTCGCGTGCCGCGATAAAAGTCACTCTTTATCAGGCGTATAACAATGACTGGTCATTTAAAACCAAAATCCCTCCTACCCAAAAGCGGTCGTAAAATAGCCATTAAAATATCAACATACCACAATCTCTTCATCAAGCGCTTCTTTCTTCCGTCGATTCCAAGCCGGTACCAGAAAGAACGACACTATCATCCAAAATCCGCCGAAAACGGCGACCAAGAGGGCCAACATGACCGCGCGCCAGCCACTCAATCCGAACACTCGCGCCGAGACGCGAAAGTCTAATTTACGAAAATAAATTTCCAATTCGTTTAAGCGGCGAGAGGCGGGAATCCCTGAACTTGAAGACCAGTTTGAGCCGTTATTCGGCCCAGCTTATCGTCATTATCACCGTCGCGTTGTTATATAGGTTCATATATAAAGCGACGATCTTGATGGCGTCCGCTCTTTCGCGTTCAGTATAACGACGCGTATAATCCGCGAGCGCCCCCGAAATGGTCGTACGTAGAAAACGCGTTGTTGAACGGCTTAATTTTCCGCCGTTAGAAAAACGGGACGAATGTTTGTTGACTTTTCGTGTCGCAAACTCCAGGTACGAAATAAAATAACTTATCCCGCTACCCGCCTTTAAACTCGCTGCCCCGAGTTAAGCGCGAACCAGCGACTTCGCGCGTTTCAATTCTTTCCTCCCCCGTTCGCCATTCTGACAAAAGTTTCCTCGAATGTCGGCACCGCGAAATTGGCGAACAAACGTCGTCCGCTATCGAAAATACGAGGGCGAAAAAACAAAAAAAAACCGCGATGGAGACGATAGAATAATTACTGGTTTGTAGCACACATGGCTAGTTTAGTGGATTCTGTTTTTTCTCTACTAGGCGTTGGAACACCCAGAGTGAAATCGTACCACATAGACGCAACCTTGGAACATAGACTCGAAAAATGATACTTGGAAAATAACCCAACCGTTGTAAGACGCATCATCTTTTTTAGGCATGGACGATGATATATTTTTTATCAGTTATCTGTGGTAAACATTATCGAGGATGGATAAACAAAAACTTGTAACTTTTTTTCGCGTTTAAAACGGATCGGTTTTCGCGCGCTAAGGATGCGAAACGAACTTTATTATATCGTGAAAATGAGGAAATTGCTTTGTACACGAATTTTGAAGAATAATTGCCATTTTAATTTTAAAAAAATGGTTTCTTTAAGGCGGATTGATATGAATTGAATATTTCAGTCGACTGTTTACAATAAGTCGATAAAAAAGGGGTGTAATTACTAGACCTTACAAGTTTATGGACGGTTGTTGAACCGTTATCATTATTTAGGGAAAAACGCCATCGTTAAAAAATTATTTCTACACGTTTTATCTGATGATAATTATGAAAATTATAAAGCGACTAGATTGTTTTAAATCTGTTTTTAAGTAAATATTAAGAAAAAAATGTATCTAAAAGAAACATGTTTTTGAAAAGACGTAAATTTAAAATACTTAATATTAAATCGTTATACGAGGCTAAATTACTATACATCTTTTAAATTAAAATTTGAAAAATGGTTTTTGCAGAAACCTATTAAAGTTTAAAAGGAAACCATTAAAATGTCGTTAATAATGAAATTTAAAAATTTACGAGGAAATAAACCTCGCTGAAATGAAAATTCTGGTTTAATTCTATTTCTACCTATTCCGCGAAAAAAAATCGATTAATAATCAAACAATTGATTTGATCGACGGGAAAAACTTCGGGGTCATCGACCCGTAAGTCACTACGCCAACAGCACGTCAATTGATACAATTCTCCGTTCCCACACTAAGATACGCGTCAGAATCATAAACATAAACAAGAACCGCAATCCAAATCAATCCAGGGCACTTTTCGAAGGCGACCAATATAACATAGGGGTCAAAAATATTTCGTCATAAGCTGATTGGTACGAGAGACACTCCAATGAGATAAAAAGTAAATATATTCGAACTATATTAAAACTGGAGAGAGATCAAATCCGCGTGAAAGAAAGAAAAATAAACAACAAATAAGAAATTAAATTAAATGGAAAAATTGAAGGCAACGTTTGTCCGATCGTGCCTCGAAGACTGAGTGAACGAAATCTCCGGAGTTTAAAGTAAGAGTCACACCAGAGAGAAGAAAAAGTGCCAAACGCGGGAGGCCGGAATTGGCGGAAAGTACACCAGCATTCCCGCGGGATCTCTCTAACTACGGGCCGAACCAACGAACGGTGGTGTTAACTGGCGGTGGGGTACCGTCAGCGGGGGTTCAAATAGCGCGTAGCTTTCACCGTTCCCCCGGGCCTCGGCTGTAGTGGCGAGATCCAACGACCTTCCCGCGTTCGCCATTTTATTTCAGAGGCTGGTCGCGTATAGGTCCATGAGGAATTTTGATCCAAGAATTACTCCCCGATTTGGCTCGTTCCAAGTTCTCTCCCCGCGTTTGTTGGGAAGGTCGCGGTCGGTTCGCTAACCCCCGCAAAAAAATGGAGGGCTTAATTGCCGAAGACGTATTTTTAGGGGAGAAATTCTCGATGGACGACCTTTCAAAGATGGAAACCAAGACGGCGGAAAGAATGGATACAACGGGACACGGACACTAAACGTCTAGACGTCGCGCAATGACGCGAAAATAAAATATTGACTCGTCTAACGTTTCTGGATATTACAATCGCCTAGCTGCCGTTGTACGTTTTCTAAGGGGGAATTAAACGAAGCAGGGTGACCAAGGAAAAGCTTTGATTTTACAGGAATTTTAGAGGCGAATTATAGGACAATATAAGAAATTAAATAGGCGAATTAAAGGAAAATATAAATAAAATAGGCGAATTAAAGGAAAATATAAGAAATAAAATAGGCGAATTATAGGACAATATAAGAAATGAGAGATTAATTATAGGGAAATATATGAAATTAAATAGGCGAATTATAGGAAATAAAATAGGCGAATTATAGGACAATATAGGAAATAAAATAGGCGAATTATAGGACAATATAGGAAATAAAATAGGCGAATTATAGGACAATATAAGAAATGAGATTAATTATAGGAAAATATATGAAATTAAATAGGCGAATTATAGGAAATAAAATAGGCGAATTATAGGCGAATTATAGGAAATAAAATAGGCGAATTATAGGACAATATAGGAAATAAAATAGGCGAATTATAGGACAATATAGGAAATAAAATAGGCGAATTATAGGAAATAAAATAGGCGAATTATAGGACAATATAAGAAATGAGAGATTAATTATAGGAAAATATATGAAATTAAATAGGCGAATTATAGGAAATAAAATAGGCGAATTATAGGACAATATAAGAAATGAGAGATTAATTATAGGAAAATGTATGAAAGTAAATAGGCGAATTATAGGAAATAAAATAGGCGAACTATAGGACAATATAGGAAATAAAATAGGCGAATTATAGAAAAATATATCAAATTAAATAGGCGAATTATAGGAAAATATATGAAATGAAATAGGCGAATTGTAGGAAAATATAAGAAACTAAATAGATGAATTATCGGAAAATATATCAAATAAAATAGGCGAATTATAGGACAATATAGGAAATAAAATAGGCGAATTATAGGGAAATATATCAAATAAAATAGGCGAATTATAGGAAAATTTAGGATATGAAACAGGCGAATTATAAGAAAGTATATTAAACTAAATAGGCGAATTATAGGAAAATATAGAACAGTAAATAGGAAAATATAGGAAAAATAATAAGGAAATTATTGCATATCGGTATACTTTGACCTATAGAATATTGATAATTTGTACAGTGTTTGCATTATTGGATCACTTAGCGGATTTACAAATCCCGTACATTTCAAGATTTGGTTCGAAAGTAGCAGTGTTTACACTAGATGTTCTATGAGACGTACCAAAAAGTTTTTTCATTTTCAAAAGAGCGTGAAATTATAGGAAAATAGGTGAAAATAGTCTTAGTCGATAGCTACGCCGCAAAATTTTCGTTTTGAAAACGAAAACATTTGAGAGAGTTGGCCGTTTTCGATATATCGAAATCTGGCAGCCTTGCCTGCCTTCCGGCCTGTATCTCCTTACCAAAAATGGCCGACGATTACGCCGCCGAAAATATTTGACTAAACTGATCGGCGGCATTTTTTACCGTTATTTTGAATTATCGACTAAGACTATAAAGAAATTTATAGGAAGGCATTAAAAATATGGGAAACTTAGGAAGTCTGGTCACCCTGACGTAGTTCTACGCAAATCCACGCGGCGTTGTCGTAAATAATAACTATGATTTCCTCGTGTACAGCTCGAGAAACAGGCGAAAACTTCCTGCCGTAACCCTCCGAACAACAGAGTCGTAAATTCAATCACGAGCGAATCAAACAACCTTCACAGCCAATATAATAAAACAACTTCCCTTTGAACGAAACGAGACTACATTCCCACTAGAGAATCGACCGAAATAAGGCTTTCGTGGAATTCCTAAAAGATGGAGATATTTTTTATGACGGCAAGGTTGGACGAGGAAATGCAACGATGCAAAACGGCCACGGATGACAACTCGCCTTCTATCGAACTCATCGATTTTGCCCCATCACTGCCCATTATTATTACACGTTATAGACAACGTAATAGCTTTTTAATACCGGGTATTGTCATCATTAGAACAATTTTTCTATCTATAGAATTAAGGATAGAATTTAAGTTCATCCTTAACGAAATTATTGTAAAAAAAACGTTTTTATATCTCCAATTCCATTTTTTTTTAAAGAATATAAAAAGTTGAGAAAAAAACTTTGGATTATTTACGTCTGGATAAAAAAAAATCGATTGATCGATTTAGTTCTTCCGATACGGCACAGAGGGCGCTATTAAAATCAACGACCGCGACGAAAGGAAAATCTAAAAAATTATCGATTTTATTTAAAGATAGACCCCAAAAAGTGCCGCCGCTAAAAATATCGAAATTCTTTTACCAAGTTTTAAAAAGATTTTTTTGGCGGGAAAGGGATGAAAGCTTAGTTTTTTTAATGAATATTCGTCAGCAAGTTCCGAAAAGCTCAGTCAATTTCAAAAGCACTTAAGTTAAAATTTAAAAACGGAAAACTTCAATTCCACAGGGAGCTTAAGCTAAAAGAGCTACGCTGCTTTTTGCGAGTATTTTGATGTAATCCTTAAGAGACAAAATATCCTAATCTTGGGATTACTTGGTTAAACTACATTTCAGTTGCTTTGTAGACACGCACCAACTCGTTTTTACGGTATTCGTAAACCTCCGCTAAAAAACAATACCACTCTGTATCTCTTCCAACGAAAAAAAAAACATTACAGAAAATTTTCAGTGTTTAAAATTACACCGCAAATTAGATTTGGAAACGACATAGCGTCGGGCCCCTAACGACAATCCAACTACGAGTTTCGAGACAAAAATGCTCCCAAAAATGAGATTATGGAGCTCTGGAAATATGAATTGAAAAATGTAGCGGATAAAAACTCAGACAAAGGATCTTCCTTGTTCCAAATTTATAATGAGTTTCGCATTTTCGAGAAATGAAATTCTATATAAGAAAAGTGCAGCCTAAGCCCTCGTCCAGTTCTTAGAGAATAACGAATTTCGACTGTGAGCGCAACAATTCCTTGTATTTCCTTTTTTGCATAACGAATTATAAGCGGTTCAAAGATTATTTACAATTTGAACGGCGGATTCTCACGAGCACTCTTCAAATTTTCATCTCGCAAAGGGCGTTAATTAATTAAACCATTTTTAATATCACCTTACACTTATGAAAACACAAGAAAATTTTTGTACATTTTCTTACCGAAATGATTACATTTCTAAAAACATTTACAAGGTGACCACATTTCCTATATTTTTAATACCTTCCTCAGGGCCCCCACTCAAATCTTCAAATTTTTTATAGGAAAAATAGGATTATATATCTAAAAATATAGGACTTTATAGGATCATTTTTTCAAATTATAGGATTTTATAGGACTAAATAGGCTATTTCATTTACTAACTTTATGCATTTAAAAAACAAAATCTATATTTAGTGAAATAAATCTTTGATTTTTACTTGAAAAATAGAAACTATTGAACCATTTCATCACAAAAATATACTAGTAGCTAACCATGTTAACAATAAATATATACTAGAGTGACTTTGTATAGGAATTTATCCTATAGCTAAATCTAGCAATTTAAGAGAGTGGCGGGATTTGAAATGGGCAAAATATAAAAAATATAGGCTTTTATAAGACTTTTTAGGGATTTTGCTACAAATATAGGATGTTTTTGAAAATATAGGATTTTATAGGACCTCTGGGTTCACTAAAATGTTACGTAACACATTATTTTTAATATCGTAGAATAAAATTTTCATAACTTTCAGAAACAGTCGTAATTATTAAAAACATAAGCATTTTCATTGGTTTACTCACGTTTAAAAGAATTTCATATGACCTTGATCTACAGTTTCGCCTATTTTCCCCCGCTCGGGATGGACAAAAGTGCGAGAACGATTAGTCTGGATCTACCACGTGAATTTTAAAGTTTTAAATTTTTTCCTCAGTTTAGATTGATTTTTCATTGTTAAAAATGGACAAAAGCGCTCTATTTACGTCCCTCATATCTGCTTACGGAAAAGCGTTCCCCGATAAGACACCACAATAAAACCCATGGGTGGGTATAAAGTGTTGCATAAAAATACAGTTGTCATTTCAAGTTTAAATTACAAACAATAAAATTTAGTACCTGATCTTATTGTACTTTATTACCAGCATATTAGTTGTTACGTACTATAATAATATAAGGGGGGGGGTCGATATTTGTGACGTAATTTGAGAAGAGGGGTCTTTCCATTTGTTACTTTTTGTTACGAGGGGGAGGGGGGGAGTCTAAAAAGTGGTTGTTCTGCGTTACGTAATTTGTGAAAAGCCCCTTTGAGCTGAGTAAATATGTATCATGAATAAGATAAAATTTATCTGTATTTACGTTCAGATATTATCAGATCAGTTGATACGGGTCAAAATGCAAACCAGATAGTTCGAAACTAATCTGAATTCATAATAAACCGGCCATAACAGGTGACCAGATTTCAGATCCCTCATAGTTATAAAAAATTTCGAAATTTTAGTTTATTTTGATTTTTACAAGATAAAAATATATAATTAACATTAAGTCATAACTGTTCAGATAACTAAATCTGGTGAGTAGAGTTATTGCAGATCAGTTCGGATACTTAGGATAAAAAATTAGATACAATTTGAATAAAAGATTAAGCTGATCTGGCTAACTGATTATTTTCAGATATCTGAGAATTACGACCCTGATCAGGTGGCCGATGAAAGCACCATATTACGGTATATTTGACAGATTTCATATTATAAATTATATATTACACTATATTCAAAATTGGAAATCTTTACGAAGTGGCGATTTCGACCTCGAAAATGCTGGTTGAGCACTAGAAAACGTGAACCGGGAACCTTGTAGCATTGTAGACACACTCCTACAAGTACTCAATGCCAGCCAATTATACTGAAATCGTACACAAAAACACTAATATAAACTATGAGATCTCGACCTTGGAAATAGCGATTTCGACCTTCCAAATGGACATCTTTTAAATTGGAAATTTGGACACCACTGCTATACGAACTTGATTAAGGTTATTTATCTGTCATAAAATAAACAATTTCTCAATAGCGCAAGCAATTTTGTTAAGTCCACAGCAAAGTCGAGTCCGTTTACGACCTCGCATAATTTGTCAAGTTAACTATGGTCGGAAGCAAATTGGCTACTACAACTAATAATGTATTCTACAAATTCGCCATGCTTAAGATAACGACACCCAGGCCCGACAAGAGAGGGGCAAAGCCGGTACAAATTCCCGTGGCCCGTGCAGCCTAGGGGCCCTTGTTTGAACAAACGAGTTATATTTATCCCGGGTTTCTCTCCGTTAAAGTATAGCTATCTCCACTAGTAATTGTTCTCTTGGGGTCCGGAATTATATTTTACCAGGGCCCGGGCCCGCTCTGGGCGGCCCCGACGACACCATAAAACGAATTAGTTTATCCCCAATTTAATTTAAAGGGCCACACCGGTGTTTAAACAATCTGGGTGAAAATCAAATATATCCTCCTATTCGGTACCTCGTGATCGCAGATCCGGCCAATCACATTCTGGGATTTTTCCAGTAAAATTCAAAGCGACTGTGGCCCTTTAAATACGCGAACAGAAAGTTAGCCTACCGATTTACGATAAGAGCTGGCACATTAAATTAGTGCTTGCTCGTCATAGCTTAGCCCCGCCTTGAAACGGCCTCCATGACCTTAATTTTACATCAGAGATCACGTGGCAAAACGCCACACGATCCTGCGAAATAATCACGTGACCATCATTGGCGTCTTAATGACATGGCCGACCTACACGCGTTATCATGACAACGAACGCAAGCCATACCTACGAGCGAGCTACGAATAGATTCTGGCCAGCAAATGTTCAATTTCAAATGTTTTACCTTATCCAAGGTTACAGAGTTCATATTACTATTGGCAGCCCGATTTCCCTGATGTATTCAGGTTTTGCCACGAATATTTCCAGGTTATCAGGATCTGTATGAACACTGGTTATTAACCAAAGTAAATTCCACTATAGTAACTTAGGGCGATTTTATATTTGTCAATAAAGAAACTCATATCCTTCGTAGAATCTGAATAAATAAGGCATTCTTGGCGCCTTTCTACGAAACATTTCCGATTCTGTTTAAAGGCCTATGTTTTTTTCTGCCTGTCCCCCTTCAAATTAACTTACGTCGTTAGTGGAGCGCAAATACCCTGGTGGTAGGCAGGCAGAAGAAAACCTAGGCCTTTAAGAGATGAATATATTCCAAATGGACTAGAAAGGGAAATTACAAAATCGTGTCGTATCTACTTAACGCGTTTATCCATTTAACCCACGAAAATGAGTTAAATGATAGCGTAAAGTCGTAAGTCGGAATCGTGAAGAAGCGATTGAGAGCGTGAACCCCGCAAACCAAAAACTCAGTATCTCCATTATATTCGCGGCGGCAAAAAATAAATAGGAAAAATGAAATGCAACGAAACAATAGCTTGTCGATTCCGTAGCTTCCTTACACCCAGTCGTAAATTATTTATAGCCATTGATTAGTGGCCGAAACAATGGGAAAATCGAATAAGTAGTTTGGTGTATTAGGTGGAAGGTCACGATAACAATGATAGGATATAATCTATTAAACAACAGTAGAGTAGAATAAAAAAACGATTTTTTTAATCTTAAGCCTACTTTAAACTTTAAGCTACTTTATTATATTAAATGTTACATCACATATCAAAGTTTTATAGCTAAACCTTAACTTTCAACTATTTTAACTAACAATCGTAATTTCATACTTGTTTGCCTCAATTATAATAGTATTCTTAATTTTCCAAAGGTAAAAAAATAGATTGAAAATAAAATTTATAATTTTGAAGTTAAAAGTTATAATTGAGGGCGTTTTATTATTTTTTGCGTAATTTAATGTGTGGGGTTCCAATTATCCATTCAGTTTACCAACGCGAAAAGCTCAAAATTTGATAAACTGCTGGATTTTCGTCTTCTATAAGTAGACGCTTAGTGTTTTATAATAATTAAGGGAGGGAGGGATTTTTTTTGCGTTACGTATTTTGTGAAAAGCCCGTTTATACAGAATCGCGATTCTATCAATGTTTCGCAATATTTTTTTATTTATAAAAAATATTTGGGGTAAGCTCCTAAAACGGGAATTATTGCTTGGGAACCTTTTTTTTAGTCAATTGGAATTTGACCCCGGCGCGCGAAAGGGAAATCCTCGATTGTAAATTCAGTTTAAATCTTATCGCAATGTGGCGCTGCTGGCCTCGTGGCGCGTCGAATAAAATGAAACTTTACGGCGGGGTTCTATAAAAATTCATTTCGGATAAGGTACTTCTTCTGCGCGTTTTTTTTTAAAATAGATAATAAATTTACGTTTCCGCCGGGATACATGATTCACTATTAAAGGTGGCTCGGGGTATCGTTGACCCCAAATTTTACGGTTTTGTGCCTAGTCCCACAAGACGTGGGATACCTTCCGAAAGGCGGATTATCTTCCCTTCAATGCGTTTTACTATTTTTTTTCGCCAAAAAATTATACCTTTATGAGATTTGTTCTTTTTCTTCAGCTCTAGAGCTGGAGTTCCGATTTTTTTTATTAAACATCAAAATAACATTTTCCACTTTGCTATTATCTGTCATGCGAATAGAAATCGAAATTATATTTTTAATTTATTCCGCTTTTGCGATTATTTGGTATACGAATGGAAATCAAAATATTTTTACTTTATTCCAATTTAAGATTATCTGTCGTATACGAATGGAAATCTAAATATTTTTACTTTGTTCCAATTTAAGATTATCTGTCGTATACGAATGGAAATCAAAATGTTTTTACTTTATTCCCCTCTACGATTATCTGTCATATATGCAAGGAAATCAAAATATTTTTACTTTATTCCAATCTACGAATATTTGTCATATACGAATGGAAATCAAAATATTTACTTTATTCCAATCTACGAATATTTGTCATATACGAATGGAAATCAAAATATTTACTTTATTCCAATCTACGAATATTTGTCATATACGAATGGAAATCAAAATATTTACTTTATTCCAATCTACGAATATTTGTCATATACGAATGGAAATCAAAATATTTTTACTTTATTCCAATCTACGAATATTTGTCATATAGGAATGGGAATCAAAATATTTTTACTTTATTCCAATCTACGAATATTTGTCATATACGAATGGAAATCAAAATATTTTCACTTTATTCCCCTCTACGATTATCTGTCATATACGCAAGGAAATCAAAATATTTTTACTTTATTCCCCTCTACGATTATCTGTCATATACGAATGAAAATCAAAATAATATTTTTAATTTATTCTATTTTTTCTTTTTATAAGAAAAGAACTGGAAAATAATTATACGTATTAGGAATATTTAAGACAATTATTTAGATCTTGCATATAATTAACATAATTAAGCTAAAGACCGAGTTTAATGAGAAAACTAATCTGCGGATAAAAGTAGCAATTAAGGATATCAACCTTGGGCAGATTTGTTATTAAACGCGAGGTAACGTTTTCGCGCTAACTAGATTGTGCCATTGTTCCTGGCCAAAATCCCCTAATTATTTCGGCGTACCCACCCCTGAAAAGAATGCCTCTTTTACCGCGCCTTGACCCGACGCAACACCACCGAAAATGGCCCCCAACAAAAGCTATCTTCGGAATGGTGGACGTTAAAGTTACAGTCTTAAAATTTCAGCGTAGACTTTACCCTCGAAAGCGGCCTTTAAATCGAGTACGAACTACTCGAAGCGAAAAACGTAAGCAAAATGTTAATAGTCTCGCTACGCCTCGAAACCATTTGAAATCGAGTTCCCCGCCTCTCATTCGCGCGTTCTCCTTCTTTCGACCAAACGCAGAAATGAAAGGCCTTTTTAAAAGACGTTAACTACGCATTATTCTACGCCTGTTTTCTCAAAAACTAACTTAATACGTTTTGTTACCTAAAGGTTAACTTTTCCAAGTCTCTCCCTCGACGCGAAAAAAATTCAATTTCGGAAAAAGGAAAAAGAACGCGTGTGGCTGCCGCTAGAGGGCATAACGTGCCTACTCCAATTGCGAATACGAATGAATAAAAGACGCTCGGAGAAATTGCTCCGCGCCTTAACGCACCCTTCTCTAGCAACGACGATTTATCTCCGTCGTTAACAAACGGAAAAGAAACGTTGTTGGAATCGCGTGTAATTTGGGCCAAAGCCTGAACGCGAAGTAAGAAATGTCGCCCCTTAAATTTCCTCTTTTCCGGCTGGGATATTAGGTCTTTAGCCCGGCCTGCCACCCCCACGAAAAGGAATTTCGGGGACTGCTTTTTCCGTCTCTCGCGTTAAGTTATAAGCGGAGAATGAAGAAAATAAAGTCGTCTAGTTCGTTAGTATTTTGGAATGGGAAGAACCTGGTGATTAGCAAAGAGCGACAGCTGGCGGCGAGAAGAAGAAGAATTTTTTCCGCTTCGATTAGTTGGTGGAGCCGCGACAGAAAATGGCCACCGAAAGAGACACGACCGAGCTCCCGGAATGAAATTCCGCTTTCATAGCTCGATGCGTTTTGCAATGCTAAGTGCGTCTATTTATGATGGCTCGTTCGTTGAATGGCCGCGGGTCATTTTATCTACGGTATATTTTCAATCGCAAATGTTCCTAAACCAAAAGGTCATAGTTCTACCATCTTACAAAAGCACGTACCAAAGTGCGCGGACTGTGACTTAACAGGGAAACAAATTTAGAAGGCAGCCATTAGAGGGCCGGTGTTAATGCCTTTGTTTATACTAGATGGCGCCAATTTATTTTTGGAGGGAAGGAAATAAATTTAAGCTGTTTTATGCCAAAAACTATAAACAAATTTCCACTCGGGTAAGAAAGGTCCTTCTCCCTCTGTCAGGGGCACCAGCGAGGGGCTGACCATTTCCTTAAATTCTGTACACCGATTACAGCGAGTACAGCCTTTGGTAGTGCTAAATCTGTAATCGAATACGTTATCACTTTAATGCAGTCAAACCCAGTGGCGTAGACAAGGGGAGGGTTTCCGTGTTTAATCCCCCCTAACTTTGGCTGCCCTAAAATTTCAATCCTTCTAGGATTTCTAGCTACGCCATTGGTCAAAGTTCAGGGCTTGTACACCGATTACGGATAGTGGTCAGCCCCTCGGGCACCAACGGAACTATGGTTGCACGTACAGTTTTTATTTTATTGGTTCAATTGTCCACTGGGCGAAATGTTGAAATAATGAGATTTAAAAGAACAGGTCAATGATAGGTATACAATAACCACATTTCATAATGGATGAAGCCGCGGTAGTACTAAGCAGTCGAAAGATAAAGTAAGCATTATTCAAAGGAAGATAGCCCGCTTTCTGCAAAATAAGAAAGTACCTTTTCGGAAGAAAGCCCGCAGGAAGGCCTAGTTTCGCCATTATCCTGACCTAACAAGTATCCAAAGAGAAAGCGAAAGTAGGGGGTATCTCTCCAAACAAGAGATAACCTTTGACCCTCAAAGATAGCCCCGAAATAGGAGAACCAAGGGGAGGGTTTACGCGGGCGCTCGCGGGTCGTAGAATATAGAATGAAGACACGTCCGGGTAATTTAAAAACATTTAAAGAAAAAGAGAGGGAAAAAAAACTAGTCTTTCATAACTCTCTACACGCTCGAGAGAGCCCGAGTTCCCCGAGAAAAATATCACTTTCAAGATGGATCTACGTAACTGTCGAATGAGACTACGCGGTCAGAGCCGAGGTAAAATCCGAGTCCGCTTTATCTTCAACGTTGAGTGAACTCTCACCCCACAAAACTTGAACTTTATCTCGGAAAACCCAAAGGCCATATTCCAAACGCAATTTATGTCTACCTAGAAAAAGCGTACGTAACTAGCATTCTTCACGAAGACGTAAACCATGGGAAAATAGTCCTCGACATCAACCAGGCCAAATAAATCTCAAACTCAAATAAACTACTAATCTAACGGAGTAGCAATAAACAAATCCCAGGGAACATAAATATACAGGGTGTTTCAATTGGTTATGCAAAAAAAATAAGGAGTTTTAGGGAGTGTATTGAGAAGTATGCCTGTTTTTTTTTTCATTTTCCTACGATGAGTTAAAAGAGCGCCAGAGAGCGTCAAAGTGTGGCCTACTACCCCCTGGAAGTAGGCTGCAACAAGCGAAAAACCAAGCTGCAGGGAAACGAACATTAAGTGTTGGGTTCGTGTTATAGGTAAAAAAGGACTTGGTAAACAAATCGAGGTAACCAGCGTAAAATAGTAAACTTTTACAGTATTTAAAGTCCCCGCTGCTTGGTTTTGCGCTTGTTGCAGCCTACTTCCCGGGGCTAGTAGGCCACATTTTGAAGCTCTCTGGCGCTCTTTTCACTCATCGTAGGAAAAAGGGGGGGGGGGAAGCATACTTCTCAACTCACCCCCTACAACTCCTTCAAATTTTTGCCTAACCTTTTGAAACACCCTGTATACACACAGTCCCGTATATTTATAATACAGAACCAAAGGCTCAAAACGGAGGCAGGGTAAACTATCCTATTCCCAACTTGAACCTGGAATCTGCTATATACGAAAACCAGAAATATAAAAGGAAAAATATAATACGTATTTCCCCTTCCCTCTATTCCCTGCCCAAAAATAGTAGAAACTAGGAAAGGGCGAATGGAAGATAGAGTGGCGTTGATACTTGGTGGGAAAAGGGGGAGGGGGCTGTATAAACAAGATGGGCAAAGGCGGAATATAGTGTGGCGCTTAAATCGCCATCTAGATACGTAAAACCAAGTATTTGGCGAGAAATGCACAATAATAATATTTTAATATTAATTTCATATTAACTTTATTCTTAATTTCATATTAACTTTATTCTTAATTTCATATTAACTTTATTCTTAATTTCATATTAACTTTATTCTTAATTTCATATTAACTTTATTCTTAATTTCATATTAACTTTATTCTTAATTTCATATTAACTTTATTCTTAATTTCATATTAACTTTATTCTTAATTTCATATTAACTTTATTCTTAATTTCATATTAACCTTATTCTTAATTTCATATTAACCTTTATTCTTAATTTCATATTAACTTTATTCTTAATTTCATATTAACTTTATTCTTAATTTCATATTAACTTTAAAATATTTCGCTTTATAAGTTTAACCCAGTAGATAAAGGGCACCATATACCTAGAACAGACAGCGACAAAGCCCTCTATAAACTCTCCCCTGGGAACAAATTGGCAGATATCAAAGAATCGCTCTTCCTTTCGCCATGATATTAATAAAAAGATGTCACGAACATTGGAGTAACTATATTTTAAATATTAAATTTAAATTTGAACAAATTTCCAATCAACTTGTACATTAACTTAACAAACCCAAGAGGAATTTTATCGAAAAATAATTTTTCGAGTTGACTGGTTTTGGAAATAAAGTAGCAAAATACGAACACGTTAATTTTAGGGTTGCACTGATATGGGAACAGCCGATATATCAGCTATTAACAGAGTTATCTAACATAACAGTAGTGTATATTATAAAATCTTTGTGAAAAACCGTTCAGTACACTGTCATACCATTTTATTCTAATTTTTCATGAAAAAAGTTGGCAAGAGCATATCCGAATAAGTTTCTTTTCATTTTACGTGATACATATAAGGTATGATCTAGTTTTGAAGTCTGGCGTACGTGGCGCGGCCAATCAAATAAAATATTATCATTAGTTAATCGAGAATTTTCTTATTTTTAAAGGTTTTTCTGAAAGTATTTTTGTAATACCGGTATCGGGCGATCAGAAATAATCGGTACTAACTAAAAATATAATTTACAACCAAGTCGGTCTTAATATAATAAAATTATGTAAAATTAAATTCAAAAATCGCCCAAAATCCCTAAAATGGGCAAATTACCCACTTTCGGGCCTTGATCTCACAAATGTTAACAATGCCGACGAGGACATGATATTTCCAATCGATTGACGTATCGTGTGTCTTTGTACGTACCGCGAGAAATCATCATGCGAACATCGGCGGCGGACACAGTACGTGAAACTAATACACGCAAATCCCTAGGGATTGTGGGTAAAAACTAACTTTCTGAGCTTTGTCCCTTTATCAGATTATAATTCCGGCGGCATCGATGCTGGGTCGGCGTAAAATACATTGTTCTTTCTTCGAGGAAGAACAAGAATTATTCCGAGTGACCCGCTTCGTTTCCGAGCTGATAGAACAGCTTCCATCCACGGCTGGAAGAGGAGAGTGAGCAAGATGCTACGGGTGAAAGCGGAGATCCGGGGGGAGATATCTATCAAGATGGAAACCCCGCCACTGCCAGAGCAGAATCGACAGCGGCCGGAAAGGTAACAAACAGCGTGCCACCGTATTGGGGTTGCCGTCAAGATTGCACCGCGATAGTAGGAGGGATTAAGCAAAGCGTTGTACGGGGTTACGTTCAAATATTTTTCCAGGTCTGTCAGCTCTACCAGGTTGGCTTGACGAAACGCTCGCGAAACTTTGTCGGAGGCTAGACGTTCGGGTTTGTAACGTCGGTTGCTCAACCTCTCTATTATTCACAGGCCCGCGGATAAACCCCCGAAAAAGAAGGTTTCTTCATATCGCTCCATTGGGCTAAAATGGTTTGTGGGTTCCGCTCAAGGCTAAAACGAGGTAAACTTGCCTAACTCAATTTACGGGAAAATGTCCATTACTCAATGACACTGAAAAGGAGACGACCCGAGGTGATTTTCACCGATTTTGTTCAAATTCGGGGGATAAGTAGACCTTTATGTAACTTCAAATTTCACAAAAGGAAAAAAATTCGACGGGCTTTAGTTTTGCCATGGCAACAAAAAATGTTTTTCATAACTTAAAACCTACATGAAAATTAACATGGAGAAATCGCAGATTTAATAGTTTTGATTTTTTTTTAGATATTAAAAAAATAAATTATACTAAAGAAATTGTACATTGGGTAAATTCAGGTTATATTGGGTAAATGTGTAAATTTTTTGAGAAAATAAGCAAAATTGGGTAAATACAAGTAAATTTGTATTATATTATTTAAAATGGTTAAAAAATGCATGTACATTTCGGTAAATATTAGTAAAATGTGTAAGTTAGGTAAATGCAAGTAAATTGACAAAATTTTACCCAAATAAATTAGATTTTTGACTAAAGCTTACTGATGGGTTAAAACAGCCCGGTTGTTTACCTATCTTAGGTATAAATATTTAAAAATCCAAATAAACTATCTAAAAATACTGAAAAATATTAATCATTAAATGACAATCAGTCAACGTTTCCGTCTATAGAAATATTTAAAAACTAAATCAATTTTATCCTATAAACCAATTTTGAAAAATATCAATAACCAAATTACAATCAGTCTAAGTACCCGTCTATAGAAATATTTAAAAACTAAATCAATTTCATCCCAAAAACAAATTCTCAACTATTAATTAACTGAAGATCCGTGTCGATACTTCGAGATAAACCCGCGAATCAGTTTATTTCCATTCCAACGAGTTTTCCTTTCCAAACAAATTACAAAGAGTGATAAATTCGCGAGTAAACGGCTTACCAATTACGTATGGACGCGTTAATCATTAAAAATCAATTTCCGGGCGTTGAGAACGTGGCTAATCCGCGAGAGGATTCATAATAATCCTCTTTCAACTAGTCGTTAAGCGTACTTATTTCGCGCGGATGCGTTTATTCCAAATGACTGTATTGATTCTTAAGCTTCGGAAACTAGCAAATGAGTGCTACACGGGCTGCTAAATTAAACGCGGATAAAAATGACCAAAGGGTTTTAATTGATAGAAAGCGACCCCTATACGAGAACGGGTGAAATGATAACTGCCACCTTTAATTTCGGCGTGCACGACGAACTTTATCGCCAGAAATAAACAAAATTGCCCCATAAAGTCGGTACTACAACGTATCATTTCACCCAATTTAAGCTCTATAAATGTCGACTTATTTTTAAAGGAAAGTCGAGACGAGTAAAGAAACTAGCGCCATCTTTCCAACGGCGACGGAACTAAGTGAAAGTTATCCGACAACTTTAACGCAACGAAAAACTAGAATATCGGGTTAGAATAAACAATTTTGGTAGAAATCCCAGCGAACGTGAACGGCGTATAAAAAATATTTCTCTGAATAAAAAAACCTACTAGCTTTCCAATAACGTTAACTCAGCTACGTAGAAAAAAAAAGGTTTTGACGATTTTCGGCGAGATCAAATTTACCCCTTTCTATAATAAAATAGAAACTTTCAAAGGAAAAGACTAATAAAGTTAAAGCTCCAAAGAATTTCAAATACAGGTAGCTATAAATAACACACTCAAGTTGGAGTGACGTTTAGTATCGAATGAAATAAAACAATTCCCGTCCGTATATATAAGGAGGTATATTCCTAACTGATCCGAACTATACGTGACCTTTAAACTTAGCATCATTTTGCGAAACCCCAAAGGGATAGAGAAAGGAATAATAATTTGGAAAGCTTCGAGTTTAATCCGATTATTTTTAGAGAGATCTTGGGATCGAATTTAAAACGATGGAAATAAAAAAAGATGAAAACCAAAAAAAATATATAAAACGTAGGAAACGAACGGAAAAAAATATAAAAATAGATAATTTTTTTTTTTAGCTTACCTGGGTGAAACATCTCATATTCCTAGCGCATAGACGCGCCAATCTCATTTGGGAACTGCACAGCGCCACTGAAAGGGTTTCACCTTCCGGTTCTTCCAAGTGACCGGGTCCCAATAGGTCCAGTCTGACCCGGAGGTCGTCGAACCGCTGCTGTTCTTCGGCCATCGAGCTCTGAAGACCCGATACCAAATCCAACAACTCCTGCAGCGGCCGAGACAATGACGCAAAAACGGAAACAAAACAACAAGACGGAATAAGAGACCAAAGTACAAAGCCCTTCCATACTATACTACAACCATCCGCGAAGAGACAGTACTCGTCGAAAGCGGCGATAGGGTACGGTTTGCGCCCCATTCGGCAAGACACCCTTGGCTATTTCGCGATGGAGACACTCCACACGCGAAATGCTTTATCTTTTTTTCACGCAACACTGCCGACATAATGGTGCTTTTCACCTACTCGCGTGTAATAATCCGTTCCGTTTCGACGTCAACCTTTTGTGGACAATTTTTAGCCAAAAAGTGTACGAAAATGTCGACGGTTCGTTTAGTTCCAACCTTGGGATTAAATATAAATATTTTCCCCAACAAGGTCGGTTTCGTTTTTGAGTAGGAAAACTGTATTTACAATACACGAAATATTTTTGTAAGGCGGGTTTTATTACTAAAGGAGGCGCGTATAAAGGTTACGTTGATTGTCGTTTGATCGAGGGGTCGGACATTTACCTGTTTTGGGTACGGGATTTTGGATTTTTAAAAAATCCAGGATTTTTTATTGTGGATTTGTCATACAAAGTCTATAGGAGCAAAATTGGTGGATTTTGGATTTGTGGATTTTTTTCCAAATTTTGTACGGGATTTGGCCAAATGACCGACCCCTCGCGTTTGATTTAGGAGCGTAAATTCATATCAAGAAATTATTTAAGCCACGGTCACACTAGAGCTTAAAACTCAGTTTACACAGTTAGAAAAAAGGGTTTTATTATAAACCCCCAAGGTTCTTAAAAAAAAATCCACAAATTCAAACCCTCCAAAACCCTTTAACGGAAATTTTCAAACCCACAAGGCTTAACAATGAGCACTTTCTGTATTTATAGATTAAATTAAAAGTAATTAACAAATTTTGGCGATTGCAACGGGTGCGTTTCGAACCCAAGCCCTCTAGCACGACAGGCGGGCGTTTTACCACAGAACCACCGAAAGATGTATGATTGTAACGATGTTTAGAGAAACCATTTTGGCGTAGATATCGTGAGATAGTTTAAAACGTGCAGGGTTTGAAAAGGGTTTTAAAAAGTGATAATTTTTTTCTATAGGTTCTTAAATTGGAATCCTAAGGGTTTTCCATTGACCTATAGGGGTTTCCTTCAAACATTTAAACCCTTTTCAAACCATGCAAGTTGCCAAAACAAACCTTAAGGGTTTATAATTTTTTCCTAAACCTTTTTTAAACCCAAAGCAAACCTTAATAAAACCCATGGAAACCCTTTTTTCTAACTGTGTAGGTCTGTTTGAATACCAGTTTTGACCGTCGACGATAATTCAGGGTTCACACGTGCGAAATCGCTTCACCCCGGTTCGCTTATAGCCAAGGTTTAACGTCATTTCAAATTATGAACAGAATTTTTAAAATACTAAAATGTAACCCAAAACAATTAGTTAATCATGTCATCTAGCGCCAACTAGTATCAGTCGTAAAAACGTTATTTATTCTTCAAAAAAACGTGCAAGATAAATTCGATTAACTCTTAATTTACAAGGTTGGCTAATTTAAATCAACTTGAATTAAATCGCGATTTAAATCAATGATTAAAAGAAATAAAAATCATTGATTTAAATCAATGATTTTTATTTAGTATTTTTGAAAAATAAAAACCTCGCCAATTGCTATAATTTAGGTTTAAATGCAATCTTTCTAGTACTTCCCCCTAATGTTGCATTGGAATCTACCTGTAAGTGGAGATTCAGCCGAATTTTAATTGTAAATTACCAAAATAGGTTTTAAAAAATAAAAACTTCTATATGATTATTAGCTTAAATTTAATAAATTAATATTAATTTATTAATCATAGAATAAATTGAATACATATATAAGTCTTTACAAAATTAAAACATTTGTTTTAGGTAAAATTATGATACTAAATTACATAAAACTTTAAAATATTAATTAAAATCAAAAAATCCATAAAAATAAAAAATAAAACAATTAAAATCCGATTTAAATAAAAAAAATCGATTTATTTGATTTTTTTTAAATAAAAAAATTGCCAACCCTGTTAATTTAGTTCGTGCAATTAAAATTAAACCTGATTTGAACAATTTAATTAATTTAACTACGAATACCAAAATAGTTGTGAGTATAAATGGTGTAAAAAAACTTTAAAATAAAGTTAGTTTTTTAAATGCTTTTTTCAGTTCTGTAAAAGGGGTTAACTCTGACGTAACCTAAATAAGTTTTTATTAATATTCATCACTGACATTTTTCGTTGTTGACAGAAGTGGGATTTGTTTTGGATGTTTAAACATTTTTTCCTTTTAAATATTATATATTATATTTATAAAAAAAAAATCATAACTTTGATTATATATATTTAGCCTGAAATTTTCGTATTCATGGTTAAATAGATTCAGTATTATTATTATAAATTTCGCGGCCGTGAAAGCTTCTGAAGTTAAAAGAAAAGAGTCAGAAAGTCGAGCAGTAAGCGTAACAGATTACACGCTGGTGGTACACGAAAGCGTGTCCATGTAACCGTTATTTTTCGGCCAATTAAAATAAATAGTAGCATCAAGAATGTATTTATTTATACTCAGGGAGAATGAATATGTCGAGATTATTTTTAGCGTTTCTCCAATTCCACCCGTTGGGCCCCCCGGTATGCTCCTCCGCTTTAATAAAATCAAATAATACTGCAATCTCATTGGTTCTTAAAAATTACGTTTTTCGACGCGATTTAATTAACGCTGCTGCGAGGACGCAAAAAATAAGACCGCCTCCTTCCCCCCCCCCCCCTTAGCGTGACGGGGTTAGGGGCTCAACGTGTCCGTATATAGTCTCGACATATTCATTCTCCCTGAGTATAAATAAATACATTCTTGGTAGCATACGTTTAAATATAGTGGTATTCTTTCTATTTTATTCCATATTTTTGGCTATAATTAAGTTTAATTCAGTAAAAAAAATTAAAAATATCCTATTCCCTTTCAACAAAAGTAAATGAACCGAAGTTATCAGACTGCCATACTCCCTGTCGTGTTTTCCTGATATTAGGCTTAGGAAGGTTTTGGAGTTAAATAAAACTAATCCGTTCGGTTCTATATTTTAATAAAGACTACCTTTTTACAATTTCAAAACGCGTGCTTTTCGAATTCTCGCCTCTTTCCGCGCGCCAATTCGAAAAGCCCCAAATGTCAAAGCCTTCCCAATTATAAGCAATATATACATATTTGAGAATATTACACTCCCCATGTTGGAGGCGTTTTCCTTATGAAGTTACATTTTAACCTCGAATTTCAAATTTAGCGCGCTTCTCCGGCAAAATAAAAACGTTTGTTTTTATGAAACCATTTTTTATACATAGAAATAGCTATACCCACAATTCCCAAGTGCAATTTATCGCGTCAAAAAACGGGGATGGAAATTTGCTTTTATTTGACTCGATTTTCTCATCATTTCATAATGAAAACGCCCTCCGATTCTGAACGCTATTTCGGTAACTTCGGTTCATTTACTTCTGCTTTCAATGAAAGAAAAAATGTAAGGCCGAAAATAGTATCGATATTTCATGATTTATCTTTTAAAGAGGGCATGATTTTTTGTGAAGTTGGTCGGGCACTTTTCCCTCCGCAAAAATAACGGTAATGTCGATACCGATAAGAGTAGATATAATAGTTCTTCTTACCCTCATGTTGAGGCTGTTGACGACCGCTTCGAAACGCTCGTCGTTGCTGGCGATTATTTCTTGCACCATGGACCAATCCAAGCCCGGTCCCGCCATCTATTAATAAAAAGAGGAAAGAAATGTAGGAGGAGGTCGAAAATGAAATACGGGGGAAATCGAAAAAGTGTCGGATCAAATGGCACCACCGGGAAAAGCGAGCGCACCCTAGTGGCTGGTGCTACAAACGCCAACGTAGCGTTGGAAGGGGACCACGTACGTACCCCCCCCCCTCCCGGGATAAGGGTTGCCAGAGATTTCTCAAGCGGAAGGGCATCGATCAAAGCTATTTAAAGTCGCTTTCCTTCAATCGAGCCGGCCGTAGGATATTGGCAGCGTCGTACGAGGCGGGAATACGGTAGAGTCTACGTTATAGCGATATATCAGTAGTCTATGGCCGCCAGTATAATGGCGGAAGGCGCGTCCTCCACGCCTACTGTCGTCCATCGTAGTGTCACTCGAGGCTCTTACGTAGGAGCCAGGATAAAGAGAGGTCGGCATGGCAGAACGGTGGTTGTTTGTTGAAACTTAAGTGTTCAAATTTAAAGGGGAAATAAGGGGCCACTTTCCACTCGAGGGAACCGTATTATGCCTGTCACTCCCAATCTGCCCTCCGACGCCGCCTGTGTCACGACTAATCACCGATTACTCTCTCTATTGCTCTCGCGATTGCAGACTTCCTAATAGCCTCATTTAGCTAGTGTCTAATAGAGGCCGCCATTTTTGGGGCCCCGTGTTACATCATGTTCGAACGAAAGATGGCAGCACCCATTTGAAAAAAAAACGCGAAAGTTCACACCCCCCTCTCCCTCGTAAGGAAGAGTTACCACTCAAAAGACCCCAACCCTCCAAATTACGTCACAAGTACAATAGCACCCTAAACCTTAAAATTATTTAATTTTTATTAAAATTAAGTCTATTTATTTTTTGAATGTTAGAAAGAGCATATTATTATTATATATATGTTTGTCCGCTATAGGAATCTACAGTTTTCACCACATTTGGTATACTATCACATGGTACCCTGACTGTGGGTTTCGACGGTTACGGTCGGCAAAACAACTTTAATTAATTGAATTAATTTAATAACTAGGTATATACGCTATATACAAGATACTACACTTTGATCTTAGCCGAAAGACCGAGTTTCTTAATTCTTTAGGCATACATACGAAAAAAGCTTAAATTATTGTATTTTTTAAAGCCTATAGGCCGTATAATAAAAGGCAAATTATTATGTAGTCAACGTATAATTGGTTAAAATTGTCATTAACAAGTTGGTTATATTGGGTTCTATTTCTGAGTTTCGTCACTGGCGCTTTTTTCTAGGTATTCCTTGGTTTTTATTGTATAAGAAATGTTAAATTGTAATTTAAGTATATAAAAAAATTCAAATAGTTAAATAATCATCGAAACATTTGTTAAAATTTTCATAAGAAGAGATACTACGACCTTATCATTCAAATATTCATACTTCCCCGGGAAATACCGGGTAACCCAGCTAGTAAATGATAATAACAAATATAGGATATTGTTAGTTTTCCTTATAATAATAATTGATAATTTAGGTTCCAGTAGGCCTAAGACATCAAGCGACTTTTAAAGCCATTAATTCGGGTGGCCGGGTTATAACGCGTAGGAGGGTGGTGGCAAGCCCTTCGTGCCACGCGAGCCAACAGCTCCTTACAATAACTATAGTCAAGCATTCACAAACTCCCTCCCCCCTTGTAACGTTACGTAATTTGTGAACAAGTGACAACTCAAAAATCATCTTCTCCTTCGTACGGATTACTTAACATGTCATGTAGTAGGTCAAAAATAGACTAAACGCCTGTAGAAGTGTTCTGACAGCTACGCACCGGCTTCAGAATGACGAGGGAGCCACCCCAGATTACAATTAGACCCTTTGGCAGCTGTTGCGGGAGGTAAACGCGACCGTGTTTCTGTCGACATCTCGTCTAGACCTCCTCCGTTGACAATGAAGGTATTGAAATTCACAGCCCTCAACAATAGGGTTCGTTACCTTCGGTCAAAAGAAAGTATGTTCATGAAATTATTCCCATTATTGAATTATATTCGTCGGAAAACAATGAAAATAGAAAAAAACAATGTAATTTTTCAAACAACTTGTATTTTCGAACTCGTACGTGAGTGTGGCGCCACCCGGAAACTGACAAAGATTGGTCTAATACCGGCTGTTACGGAGCAAGGATAATTTATCAAAAAATATTCAAACAAAATAACTTCAAGTTTGAAATATTTTAATCTTCCTCAAAAATAGGGATGCAGCGATATGGGTATACAGTTGTCTATCATAACAGTAGTGTATATGATAACATCATTATAAAAGACGGTTCAGTGCACTGTCATATCAATTTATTCTAACTTTTCATTAAAAAGGTTTGCAAGAGCATATCCGAATATGTTTCTTTTCATTTTACTTGAGACATATTTCCTATCATAAATCGAATATCGTAGTTTTTATTTGTTTACACCCGTAACCCCCTGTCTAAACAATGGAATGATCTGCTTCTGAAGTCTGGCGTACGTAGGGCGGCCAATCAAATGTAATATTATCATTAGTTAATCGATAATTTTCTTATTTTTAAATGTTGTCTGAAAGTATTTTTCTAATACCGGTATCGGTCATTATCGGCTTCGCTTAAGCCGATATTGATGCCGATATTAGAAAACTAGGCCGTTATATCGGAGCATCCCTACTCAAATGTAATTTTTGTTATTAGCATGGTTCTACCGTAAACTGACCTAACAGGTTTGCTAGTTTTCAGATTCAAACAGACCATTCTATAAAATACTACTTATGTGGTTATTTTAGTAGAAGGAAAGTGATGACGAGACATCGATCCCGGGTTCGGGTTTGGGTTCGGGATCGAAATCCGGGATTTAAGGGATGAAATGGGGGTAAAATCGTCGAAAAGTCAATGTATTTATGATATTTCTCGCGACGATTTGTTTTTTCGTATATCAACATATTGTGTCCAGGCCAACTTGTTCATTTATCTACGCTTATCTCGAAAGATACTTGAACGTATATCTTATCAAGTTTTATCGTACGGAATAAGTTGAAATGATGTAAAAATTGATAACCTAGGCGACGCGTGCGCAGATTACCCCGGGGGACGCGGTAAATTTGAATTTAAGAGTGTTTTGACGTCATGATTCGTTGTTAAAGTAGAATGGAAATATTTTTAAACTTCATTTTAATATCATTGTAGTACGCTTGACACTTGAACCAATCTCACGAGTATTTCTTAAAAGAATATCTCGATCGCGTTTTATCGTACGAAATAAGTGGAAATTATGTAAGTTGTATGATTAATAACCTAGGCAGGATTACCTGGGAGGCGCGGATTGCCCGGGGAGCGCGGTTAATTTGAATTTAAAACATGGATTCCCTCTCCGAAATAATTCATGTACCCAAAATTGGACCGCAAGTTTTTTTTCTTTTAGGGGAATCTCTATGGGAGTTTAACATTACAATAAAGCTAATAGGTCCAGTTTGGGGTACTTTTGGTCCGAAATGGGGTACATAGGGCCGAAAATGGTGACTTTGGTCGTTTTAAGGGTACTTTTGGTCTATTTTGGTCCATTTTTGGGTACATCAGAAAAGCAGTTGGAAAAACGAAGAGCCTTATTTTTTTTCCACCCATCTCCAAACTCCAAAAATTTATTGCTTTAATTTATTTATCGCTTCCGTAGGTATAAAATAAGATAAAAACCACTTACCTATATTTTAATTACGGTAAATTAAAAATACTTAATTAGTGTACTAAGTTACGTTTAAAAGAACCTTTTGTAACAATTCCAATATGTAAATATAGGTATAAGGATTGAAAAAAATACTTTAAGTGGTTTTACTGATAAACTCTAAAGGAATTTAACTTTAAAGGGTATCTTAGATTATTGTTTTTAATTTTATTCAAGTTGAAAACGTATTAAGAGTCCTTCAAAGTACTATAAAAGGATTTTATTTACGAACTTAATTCATATTTTCTTCAAACTTTCAATTCGCTTTTATTACTATTTAAATACGGTAAAATATAATTCTTATACACAAATATAGTCAGAAAGATACTTAGAGTTGATAAGATTTGTAAATATCATTTGAAACTAATAATTTTCACGCTTTATTTAAGTCAAGCAATTACATTTTTAAAAATGAAAGAAGTTAAACAATATAAAAATTTGTAAATATTGTAAATATTTTAGGTAATAAAGAAATTAAGAAATGTTTTAATTAAAATATCTTTCATTTTCTACTACATTTTTAAAAATGAAAGAAGTTTAACAATATAATTATTCTAATATAATTTCAAAATCAGGTATTATTTAAAGTACAAATGCATAATTTAGTGAAGCAATTCTTATTTAAATACTTTTATTTAATTAATTTGTGTATCTGAAATGTATTTATTGAAAAATAAGTGGGTTTTACTATTTATCACGGTTTTTTTTATATATATATATATATATATTGGAATTGTTACAAAAGGTTCTTTTAAACGTAACTTAGTACATTAATTTATTTTGGAAGTTCAAAACGTATTAAGAGCCCTTCAGAGTACTATAAAAGGATTTCATTTAAAAACTAAATTAATATTTTCTTCAAACTTTCAATTCGTTATAAATTGAATTTAAATGAAAACATCATGGATTATAGGTGCGTAATCTACTATTAGACCGAACGGATTAAAAAATACTTAAAGTAAGTGGTTTTACTGATAAACTAAAGGAATTTAACTTTAAAGGGTATCTTAGATTATTGTTTTTAATATTATTCAAGTTCAAAACGTATAAAGAGTCCTTCAAAGTAATTTAAAAGAATTTTATTTACGAACTAAATCCATATTTTAGAAGTTAGTTTTATAAAATACTTACTAATACCTGAAAAATAGACTTTAGAATTGATAAGATTTGTAAATATCATTTGAAACTAATAATTTTCACGCTTTATTTAAGTCAAGCAATTACATTTTTAAAAATGAATGAAGTTAAACAATATAAAAATTTGTAAATATTGTAAATATTTTTAGGTAATAAAGAAATTAAGAAATGTTTTATTTAAAATATCTTTCATTTTCTACTACATTTTTAAAAATGAAAGAAGTTTAACAATATAATTATTCTAATATAATTTCAAAATCAGGTATTATTTAAAGTACAAATGCATAATTTAGTGAAGCAATTCTTATTTAAATACTTTTATTTAATTAATTTGTGTATCTGAAATGTATTAATTGAAAAATAAGTGGGTTTTACTATTTATCACGGTTTTATATATATATATATATATATATATATATATATATATATATATATATATATATATAGGAATTGTAACAAAATGTTCTTTTAAACGTAACTTAGTACATTAATTTATTTTGGAAGTTCAAAACGTATTAAGAGCCCTTCAGAGTACTATAAAAGGATTTCATTTACAAATTAATATTATCTTCAAACTTTCAATTCGTTATAATTTGAATTTAAATGAAAACATCATGGATTATAGGTGCGTAATCTACTATTAGACCGAACTAATTAAAAAAAATACTTAAAGTAAGTGGTTTTACTGATAAACTCTAAAGGAATTTTGGAATTTTCTAGAATAGCAAAGTAAAACTAAAACGTAAACCAAGTTTAAAACGAAACTAATAACTGGGAGAAAGGTTGAAGTAAGTAATTTTTTTTGATTTTTCGTTTTTTAATTTTGAGTTCCCTATATTATTATAAACTAAATTAAATATAATTTTTGAAAATTTGTGATAAAAGATCTGCTCCTTCGTGTTTTACATATATTTAAAAACTCGAGATTTTAATGAATTGTTTTCAAAGCATGAAAAATATAGCAGATCATTTGATTTTAATTGTAGTTAGTAGTTACTTAAAAAAAAGTCGCTAGCTGACTTGGAGCTGGTGCCCCATTTCACATTTCAGACGTCGAAGGAGGCTCGAGGCACCATCAGGGCGAGGGCGCGGACGCTGGGGCACGGGCGCCACCCGCGTCTCAATGTCTGACTATCATCTCGCAGTTCCATACTGGGCTATTTGACCATCAAAATGACCAAATACACGTATATTTGAACATTTCCTTGACTACATGACTGAAAAATTGTTTAAAGCTCCATCTACTTGGTTACAAAATTTGTTAAATACTTGGCTTTAAGGCCATCTAAATTAAAGTTAGAAGAAGCTAGACAAAGAGAAATTGTTCTGAAAAATAAAATTAAAGATATAAAAACTAACCAATAGTATTTCGAATACCAAATAATTCGACGTATTTGTTTTTGAAATAACTAAATAGTTTGCATATTTGTCAAAAAAAAACTAAAAAAGTAATTGAAATTACTATTAATTTTACTTGCAATAGTAAAATACTAAACCAAATGTATAATTTATATTTTGTTTTATTTAATAATTTTAAACTATAATACTAAACTTTTTCAAAAAAACTTTTACAAACAAAATTTAAAATACACATTTTTAAAATTTAACTACACCAGCTCCAAGTCAGCTAGCGACTTTTTTTTAAGTAACTACTAACTACAATTAAAATCAAAGGATCTGCTATATTTTTCATGCTTTGAAAACAATTCATTAAAATCTCGAGTTTTTAAATATATGTAAAACACGAAGGAGCAGATCTTTTATCACAAATTTTCAAAAATTATATTTAATTTAATTTATAATAATATAGGGAACTCAAAATTAAAAAACCAAAAAATCAAAAAAAATTACTTACTTCAACCTTTCTCCCAGTTATTAGTTTCGTTTTAAACTTGGTTTACGTTTTAGTTTTACTTTGCTATTCTAGAAAATTCCAAAATTCCTTTAGAGTTTATCAGTAAAACCACTTACTTTAAGTATTTTTTTTATTAGTTCGGTCTAATAGTAGATTACGCACCTATAATCCATGATGTTTTCATTTAAATTCAAATTATAACGAATTGAAAGTTTGAAGAAAATATTAATTTAGTTTGTAAATGAAGTCCTTTTATAGTACTCTGAAGGGCTCTTAATACGTTTTGAACTTCCAAAATAAATTAATGTACTAAGTTACGTTTAAAAGAACCTTTTGTAACAATTCCAATATATATATATATATATATATATATATATATATATATATATATATATATATACTATTTATCACGGTTTATATATATATATATATATATATATATATATATATATATATATATATATATATATATATATATATATAAACCGTGATAAATAGTAAAACCCACTTATTTTTCAATTAATACATTTCAGATACACAAATTAATTAAATAAAAGTATTTAAATAAGAATTGCTTCACTAAATTATGCATTTGTACTTTAAATAATACCTGATTTTGAAATTATATTAGAATAATTATATTGTTAAACTTCTTTCATTTTTAAAAATGTAGTAGAAAATGAAAGATATTTTAAATAAAACATTTCTTAATTTCTTTATTACCTAAAAATATTTACAATATTTACAAATTTTTATATTGTTTAACTTCATTCATTTTTAAAAATGTAATTGCTTGACTTAAATAAAGCGTGAAAATTATTAGTTTCAAATGATATTTACAAATCTTATCAACTCTAAAGTCTATTTTTCAGGTATTAGTAAGTATTTCATACAAACTAACTTCTAAAATATGGATTTAGTTCGTAAATAAAATTCTTTTAAATTACTTTGAAGGACTCTTTAAACGTTTTGAACTTGAATAATATTAAAAACAATAATCTAAGATACCCTTTAAAGTTAAATTCCTTTAGTTTATCAGTAAAACCACTTACTTTAAGTATTTTTTAATCCGTTCGGTCTAATAGTAGATTACGCACCTATTATCCATGATGTTTTCACTTAAATTCAAATTATAACGAATTGAAAGTTTGAAGAAAATATTAATTTAGTTTGTAAATGAAATCCTTTTATAGTACTCTGAAGGGCTCTTAATACGTTTTGAACTTCCAAAATAAATTAATGTACTAAGTTACGTTTAAAAGAACCTTTTGTAACAATTCCAATATATATATATATATATAAAAAACCGTGATAAATAGTAAAACCCACTTATTATTCAATAAATACATTTCAGATACACAAATTAATTAAATAAAAGTATTTAAATAAGAATTGCTTCACTAAATTATGCATTTGTACTTTAAATAATACCTGATTTTGATATTATATTAGAATAATTATATTGTTAAACTTCTTTCATTTTTAAAAATGTAGTAGAAAATGAAAGATATTTTAATTAAAACATTTCTTAATTTCTTTATTACCTAAAAATATTTACAATATTTACAAATTTTTATATTGTTTAACTTCTTTCATTTTTAAAAATTTAATTGCTTGACTTAAATAAAGCGTGAAAATTATTAGTTTCAAATGATATTTACAAATCTTATCAACTCTAAAGTCTGTTTGTTTTATTTAAAAAATAGGCTTGTTCACTTTCGATTATTTAAACATTTAACAATTTTTATTTAACTATTGGTTATTTAAATAAATACCACTTTTATTCAAATAAATGCTTGGTTTGGTAAAAAACACAATTAAATAAGTTAAAATGATATTCTTTTTACCAACGTTTTTTAAATAAATCGGAAAATTTGTGGATAAAAATTAATCGACTGCCGAACACTAGATTTAGATGCGTATATTTAAATAGGAAAAAATGAACGATTCGATCGGAGGCATATCATTAATTTAACGTATTGAACGTAGAGTAAGAGGCTTTTGTAGTAATTACTACCTATATTTGCATTTCAGAAATCTATTTTAACATATTGAACGCCAAGAAAAGAGGCTTTTGTAGTATTTACTACCTATATTTACATATTGGAATGTAATTTAACGTATTGAAGGTAGAGTATAGAGATTTTGTAGTATTTACTACCTACATTTGCATTTCAGAAATCTATTTTAACATATTGAACGCCAAGAAAAGAGGCTTTTGTAGTATTTTTACTCCTATATTTACATATTGGAATGTAATTTAACGTATTGAAGGTAAAGTATAGAGATTTTGTAGTATTTTACTACCTATATTGGCATTTCGGAAGTATATTTTAACGTGTTGAATGTAGAGTATAGAGAGTGTTGTAGTATTTTTCTTCCTACGTGACTACACCGGAAACGTCTCTGTGTTATTCGCTTTAGTAATCAAGCCGACTCTGAACATATGTTTTACTCTTTATTCTACGAGGTTTAAACATACACCATTTCAGTACATTCTTAACTTATTCCATACGCTATTTAAAACACATGCGATAAAGATAACGAGGAAACAAGTTAACTCTGAACATATATGTTATGCTCTATACGTGAAGGATGTTGTAAGCTTAAATTCATAATGGTTAATGTGTAGTATTTTTCTACCTTTTTACATTTTATAGTATTTCTTTATCTATATTTGTGTATCGGAAATGTATTTTAACGTATCGAACGTAGAGTAAATTTTTTTTTTATATTTTCTTTATATATTTGCGTATCAGAGTTGTGTGTTGTCGTATTAAAAGAAGAAAAAGGAACTTTTCATAGTGTTATTCTACCTATTTATATATCGGAAATGTATTTATATTTTACCGTATTTAAAATATAGGTAATTGTTTTTATTGGCTTGACTTAAATAAAGCGTGAAAGTTATTAGTTTCAAAATGATATTTACAAATCTTATCCACACAAATTTAATTTAATTTTAATTTTAGTGTTTTATAGTATCTTTCTGACTATATTTGTGTATAAGAATTATATTTTACCGTATTTAAATAGTAATAAAAGCGAATTGAAAGTTTGAAGAAAATATGAATTAAGTTCGTAAATAAAATCCTTTTATAGTACTTTGAAGGACTCTTAATACGTTTTCAACTTGAATAAAATAAAAACAATAATCTAAGATACCCTTTAAAGTTAAATTCCTTTAGAGTTTATCAGTAAAACCACTTAAAATATTTTTTCAATCCTTATACCTATATTTACATATTGGAATTGTTACAAAAGGTTCTTTTAAACGTAACTTAGTACACTAATTAAGTATTTTTAATTTACCGTAATTAAAATATAGGTAAGTGGTTTTTATCTTATTTTATACCTACGGAAGCGATAAATAAATTAAAGCAATAATTTTTTGGAGTTTGGAGATGGGTGGAAAAAAAAATAAGGCTCTTCGTTTTTCCAACTGCTTTTCTGATGTACCCAAAAATGGACCAAAATAGACCAAAAGTACCCTTAAAACGACCAAAGTCACCATTTTCGGCCCTATGTACCCCATTTCGGACCAAATGTACCCCAAACTGGACCTATTAGCTTTATTGTAATGTTAAACTCCCATAGAGATTCCCCTAAAATAAAAAAACTTGCGGTCCAATTTTGGGTACATGAATTATTTCGGAGAGGGAATCCATGTTTTAAATTCAAATTAACCGCGCTCCCTGGGCAATCCGCGCCTCCCAGGTAATCCGCGCACGCGCGCGCTATCTTCCTGCCTAGGTTATTAATCATACAACTTACATAATTTCCACTTATTTCGTACGATAAAACGCGATCGAGATATTCTTTTAAGAAATACTCGTGAAGTTTAAAAATATTTCCATTCTACTTTAACAACGAATATTCCATGACGTCAAAACACTCTTAAATTCAAATTAACCGCGTCCCCCGGGGTAATCTGCGCACGCGTCGCCTAGGTTATCAATTTTTACATCATTTCAACTTATTCCGTACGATAAAACTTGATAAGATATACGTTCAAGTATCTTTCGAGATAAGCGTAGATAAATGAACAAGTTGGCCTGGACACAATATGTTGATATACGAAAAAACAAATCGTCGCGAGAAATATCATAAATATATTGACTTTTCGACGATTTTACCCCCATTTCATCCCTTAAATCCCGGATTTCGATCCCGAACCCAAACCCGAACCCGGGATCGATGTCTCGTCATCACTTTCCTTCTACTTATTTTCTTTTGTATATAGAGAGGCAGAAGGTTCGGCCCAATTTTTCATGAACCAGGGAAGCTCAAAAAAGGATTATCTGGCAAACCTGTCAACCTGGTTGTCGGGATAAATAGTGGATTTTTGATCAAAATCCTACTCATTTAACGGTTATAGTTTTATACAAACCATTATAAATAGTTAATTAACTATATCTCATTAATTTCGAGAATAGTTCAGATAATGACTTACTATATTTTGAAATATACTATCTTCACTTAGGCTACCTTAGCTTAATTTTGAAAGAGACTTTACGGGTGACGCTTCAGAAAATACCAATCAAATAGGAATGACGGTAGCAAAAATTTAAAACCAAAGAATAAATCAGATTTCAAGTCCTACTGAAGTAGCGCTATGTTCTCTTCGTAAAAATATTTGGCCTGTTTCGGTAGGAGTTTATAGAAAGGTCTTTTCCAAGGTTTTCCCTGACCATTTCCAAACTTTTTAAGTCGAAACTTGTTTTTATTTGCAACCCAAATTAAATTAACTTTTCCATGACGTTTTAATTTTAATTCTTAAAATTTCTGGACAATTAGGTTAATTTTCATATTACAGGTACTGTGGCAACCCTACTATATCACGCTCAGAAAGTTCACCATAAAACCATATTCTCAAAGACTAGAAAATTCGGTCAATTGCATTTTAATTAAGCTGATGACATGTTTTATAGGAAATGCGAGATTGAAATATAATTCCCGTTAATTAAATAAAAAAGTAATGAAATAAATTATCTAGTATCAAAAATTAATTTTTTTTAATTTGAATTTGTTGGAGGTCCAACCTTATCTCGTTATCTCCGATGGACGATCATTAAAGGGAATATAACCTGCAAGGCAATCTGAATGGAAGACCCCTTCAATTTTTCCAAATTACCCTGTACAGTGGCGCCAAACATTTCTAAAGACAAAGGCAAGAGCGGTCAAAGCTGCAAACGTAACACCAACTATTTGAGATTATATTCCCTTTAAGGGGGAAGACTACAGTAGCCATTGTCTACTTTCGCGCTATTTCAAGCTGAACTCTTTTAATTTTGTATTTTAACTTGTAAAATTAATATTTAAGTGTATAGCTGCCTATTGTTTAGTGACTAAATAATTTTGACAATTTTAAATTTAAAAGTAATTAAGTTATTACGTTTTAATTCGGACCCCCGGAGCTAAACAAGTTGAGCAAGCGCCCAAACTACCCTTTAGTTAGGACCTTATATCTCGTTAACTATTAATATTAGAATTATCAAAATTATTTCAAGCACTAGAGGAAGGTTCGGCCTAATAAGAAAAATATAATTCAATTATGCAATTGTTAAAACAGAAACGTTCAGCTTGAACGAAAAAGAGTATTTTACTGTATTCTTCCCCCTTAAGCAAAAATAAAATCCCCAGCGAACATCGCCAAGGTCATTAAATTGATTCCGGTATTCATCGACTGTGTAGATTCTATTTAGACCACCGTGGATCACGTGGAAGAAAAATAACGAACTATGCAAAACGAAATCAATAAAGTGAATTATTCTCTTTCCATCCGTGTACGGCGAGTGAAAAATCCCGAAATAGTCCTTGTACTTCGTGCTAATAGGTCCAAAGTCAAGTTGAAATTTAATTGCTAATTAGGAAAAAGCCGGTTTAACCGTGACAGCGATACCGGAAGCATCCGAAAATCGCTTTATCTTAAATTTACGAGTCCCTCCAATTCGAGAAAGACGGCTTAGAGAAGAATGAATAATAAACAAAGTTTGTTTCGCGTGAATTCGAATGAATTCCCGGCCATTGATAGGCGCTTACCACTGGCAAAAAATAGAACGCTCGTTGAAGGTTAAGAAAATCCCGCGTCTTTGTACAAAGAATTTAAACTATCGAAAAGTAATTAAGGCCTATCCTTATCTGGTGAAACGCAAAAGAACTTCTCGTTGTTTCGCGTTATAACGAGATGATCTGTCGCACCACCTTTTCTTCGCCAGAATTAATGATCTTCCTAGAAACTACTTTTATTTACGGACCGGATAATGGGTTGCCTGTTAATTGTATTTTTAAGATTACACGAATAAAATATTTTGATTAAAGATTGTTACATATTTGGATTATTAAAAAAAAATTGAACCAGTGTCTAAATTATACCGTGGTTTTTTTTATGGAAATTGGGTTAAGTACCGGAAGATTTTTTAAAGCAATTAAGAATGTCATAACAAAAGACAATATATTCCATGTAGACAGAGACCTGTATTCATATTTTTTAAAGCGCTTAAAAAATAGGACATTGAGAAATGCGTTAAATTATTCCATGTATTTTTAACCGAAGTCAATTCGGTTGCTATGGGTCACCGACTCAAGAGGGAAGAACAGAATTCCCTCTTGAGTCCTCCGTCACCATCCTTAGCACCTCACCTACTTTCGAGTACACGCGAAAATACAAATTTATAATACAAAAATATTTGTAGATAATCAAAATCACACTCAGCACGCGAACTTTTTAAAAGTCAACATTTCATCTCCACTCATCTCTACAAACCAGTGTTGTCAATTTTTCGGAAAAATAAAACACGGAAAATTTTCCAGATCGGAAAAATAAAAATTTGAAACTTAAATTACCTTTTAAGGGTTTTTAATGTTTTGAACTTTTTATCGATATAAAATGTCTAATATCAGTAAACATACTACAAAACATTAATAGCGTTACATTGTTAATCAGTTTAAACTAGTCTAGAGGTTTAGTTTTACTTTCAGATTCGAAAAAATTAGGCGAAAATACCGCTTTATTTCAATTTGCAAACAATATACTAGACTAATCATGGAATGAAAACGTTTTTTTATTTTTTTCGGAAAAATACGGAAAATTTTCCGGAAAAAGGCCTTGGTCATTTTCCGGAAAATTTTCCGACTTACAACACTACTACAAACGGACTTTTATAGCAGAGAGAAATCGCCTTCGATAGGGCTGTGCGTGAAGTGGTTTTAACAATTTTTTCATCGAGTATTCCAGTCGAGTAATATTGAAGTCGAGTCGAGTATTTGATTCAGAAGAAATTATCTTATTCAAGTCAAGTAATTTAGAAAAAACCTCGAGTGATATTTTTAACGAGTCGTGATATCGAGTACTTGGTTAGGAGCTGATTATATTCGAGTAATTAGTTTATACTCATTTTAAATTTAATTTCCTAACTTTTAATGCTGAAAAATATTCCTTTAATTTAAATGAATAACAGCTTACACAACTTAAGTAACCTTAGTAACTAGTGGGATATAAAAGACTAGTATACTAGGCTAATAGCCTAATTATAGTAATTAATAGTAAAATAACAATACAATATACATTTTTAAAATTATTAATGTACTGTCTGTCCGTATATTTCTTAAGAAGTTAAGACTCCTAAGTCCTAACGCCGGCCGACATCCGAAATCGTGAAGATACATCAACCGAAACTTAATAATATTGTTTGGAGAAAAACCGCGCAGGCGCACTACGTATTAAAAACCGTGATCCATTCCCAAGGTCATTCAAAGCCTTTGTTGATGGTAGGGTTTGTAGGTAACATTTATTATTAACACCCCAAAAAGTTGCAAAAAGCCCTCTTTGAACTTAGAGCCGCTTATTCGAGTAATCGAGTACCCGACTCCGACCCGACTATGCAATTTTTTGGTAGTCGATAGTCGACGAGTATTTTCCAATTACTTATTCGAGGTCAAGATCGATTAAAAAATGCCGAGTAATCGATGACAGGGTTGCCACCAAATTTTGAGATTCAAATTCCCCCGAATATTCCCAGTTTTACCTTGAGCATTTTAAGAGAGTTTCCCTGACTTTTTATGGCCAAAATTTTAATTTTATATTTTAATTTTATCAGAAATTAATAATTTTAAAAGGACCCATATTTCAGTAAAAGGTTATTGCAATGTTGATAAAATTAGCCAAACAAATAAATGATGATCAAAGAATTGGTCATAGATCTAGAGTAAAATTACCTTCAAAAATTGCCGAAATAAAATTGAATTCCCTGAATTTTGACAACTTCTTAAAATTCCCTGTCAATTCCCTGAATTCTGACAAATTCTTAAAATTCCCTGTCAATTCCCTGACTTTTTAGGCCCATTTTTAAATTCCCTGACATTTCCCTGACGTTTTATGCCTATTTTTAAATTTCCTGAGTTTTAAGGGCTATTCTTAAATTCCCGGACTTTTCCTTGAATTTTGACAAATTCTTAAAATTCCCTGTCATTTCCCTGACGTTTTAGGCCTATTTTTAAATTCCCTGACTTTTCTCTGAATTTTGACAAATTCTTAAAATTCCCTGATATTTCCTTGAATTTTTAGGCCCATTTTTAAATTCCCCGACTATTCCATGAATTTTGACAAATTCTTAAAATTCCCTGACTTTTTAGGCCTATTCTTAAATTCCCTGACATTTCCCTAAATTCTGACAAATTCTTAAAATTCCCCAACTTTTTAGGACCATTTTTAAATTCCCTGACATTTCCCTAAATTCTGACAAATTCTTAAAATTCCCCGACTTTTTAGGCCCATTTTTAAATTCCCCGACTTTTCCCAGACGTGTGGCAACCTTGGATGATGTTCGAGTACCGGCGCAGCCCTAGCCTTCGAGCAACGTTTTTAGCATATTTCCAAACCGTCAAACGCGAAGTACACCCAAACACGAGTAACCTCTTAAAAGGCAGAGTCACTAGCCAAGGATGACGAGAAAAGTCAGCCTACCTGAAGCACGCCAGATTTATAAGAAAAGCGAAAGGGGAGCACCCGAAAGCTTCCGAGATAGTCAACTTGGCCAAGATGAGAAGAGCGGCCCGTTGCAACGCTCGGAAAAGGAAATGAGCGGCGGATGAAACCCGCGATTGGTCGTAGGCCAAAAAGAGAGCGAACCACGCCTAGGTGGGGCCACTATACGTATTCTCTTCCTACACTTATCAATTATTTAACCCCCAGATCGACTGTCACTCTGGAACACGCTAGCCAACCAAGGTAGTCGCGCTCTTCGGGACGACCCACGTTGAGACCATCGCGACTGAAAGTGGACAGGGCTCGCGCCTTCCCACCCGCTGTCAACCCAAAGCGGTAAAGGATCTCTCGGTCGGGCCGATTCGGTCGGGCAACTATCTAGAGCTCATTAGCGGCGACCTATTACGCTATAAAAGGACCAGGCGCTTTCCACCCATATAAGAGAGACCAGAATCCAAGATTTCATTCGGAACTCATTATTTATGGAAGACGAATTAAGCCAGGGAAGAAGGTACAAGCCGCGTTCGTTTTACGTACCGTAAAAATTAACGCTGAAAACTGTAAATGAAACAGTTTACCAGGCCCGTATATTGGGGGGGGGGGGGCGCCAGGGGATGCTCAGCGCCCCTAAATGAATACTTGGGCATCCCAATCCGACCGATCCAAAACAAAATCAATTGCTCAACCGGAGTCAACTACCAACTAATATCATATAACATCGGTTAACTGTATTTTTAATAAAATATTCTGTTTTCAACGAAGTCGAAATTAAAAAAAAATAATAAAATAAAATAAAATAAAGCCAATTTTATGAGTGGGAGTTAAAAATTAAGATTTTTAGTATCAAGGCATTGGCCCCCCCAAAAACAATTTGAGCGCCCCCGAGTTTTCGCGACTGGTTACGGGCCTGCAGTTTACGGAAAAGGTTTAGATCTTAAGCGTACTGGGATTGGAAGCGCTTCCTGCCGCCATTTCATCCGCTATTTAAATAGAAACTGCTGGTCGTTTAAGTTTAATTAAAGCATTCACCTTGATACTGGCAGAAAAGGGCGGCTCCGACGAGGTCGACGAACTCTCTTTACCGGAAAGAGATACTATCGGGCGTAAAGACCCGCATAGCGCGAGTGCAATCGCGGGAAGCCTAACTTCGTACACGAGGGTTATCAAATAAAGTCCTACGTAGCTATAGACCGATAGAACAATGCGGAAACGCGAGTTATTTAACCTTTCGAGTATACACTTACTAATTAACGGTTCATTGGGTTTTATTAAGGTCACATCGGCTCGATACTATCGTAAAAAACGCGTACTCTTTGAGGCCCGAAATTGCATTCGAGACACGATTCGCGCTTCACTTCCAACCAAAAACACACACGCGTTAAAAAAAGTGATAATCTAATTTTTAAGCGTAACAGTTCACGGTTGGTTAGAGTCCCTTCTTATTATCGTTACATTTTTAACATAAACAGTATTTCTATTCAAATTAACCTTAGAAAATAATACAGCTACCAGTAAAAGGCGCGAAGGAGAAAATATGAATATACCATATTTTGGAATTCCGTCAATGAATTTTTAGGGGGACATGGGCTAGTTGTTCCTATACATAAATCATACGGGGCTATTAAAATTGCGCTTCTTGGCACGGTCCGACGAGGGGGGAGATAAATATAGTAGTTGATGGCGCATAAGGGACTGATGCCACGGAAAAGGAGTTGGCAAGACTCGCTATAAAAGAACTAGAGAGCCATATAGTCGCCGACTTTGATGCAGGGTCCAGTGAGAATGGCCAAAGAAGCGTGTCCTCCTTCGTGTACCTTTCATTGGCTAGACTGTACGTTCAAGGCCGACGACTTCACCCCATCCTCGCCTCGGGGTTAAGTGTCAGGTTGAATAGGGAATACATTTATCTTTTACAGCGTTCGCCTTTGTACGTGGAAAATTTATGAAAGGGACGAGGGTCCAAGACGGCCGCCATGTACGGGAAGATTTCTGGAAAGGTCTATTTTTACGAGCTTGCGCGTTTTTCTCCCGCTTTTGGACATCCCAACTCCCGAAATGGATATGTTAATTCAACCGAAGGGATTTAAAAGATGGAACTAAAATTTGAAGCTCCTAGCAATAAAACCACGCGGGACTATATCATATTTTTAATCAAAAATTCTGTTGCGTTTCATTAACGACCTATAAAATATGAACGCGAAATATAACGTCAACTTGTCAAAACGGTCAAATAAAAATAAGAGTGGGTCTAGGCGTGGGATCAACCTGAAAGGTATGTTCGAAAAGCTACTCGACGATTAATCTCGGACCACTTACCATCCAACGGGACTCGTAACGTCACACTAAAAATATTCGTCACCTCTGAATACATTTTGGTCGCTCATTCATTTTCCAGTTAATTTCAACTTTTAAGGTGCCTTTTAGATATAATTATTCACAATAATCCCTGAAGTATTTAAATTAAATGTTAATTTAATAAGAATAATTCGATAATATTTATTTTTTAATGAGGTTCTTTATAAAATCATATTTAAAATCTTTTCGTAATAACCAATTAATATTTGAATTAAATGGGATTTCATTAAGAACCTTCAAATCTTTTATTCGTAAAAATTATCTATTTATTTTTAATTAAATATAAATTTCATAAGAACCGTCGACGGGCTGGCCACCACCCTCCTACGCTTTGTAACCCGGCCACCTGTTTAAAGGCATTATAAGTCGCTAGATGACTTGGGCCTAAGGTGGTGCCTTGGGTATTAGCCTAGCTGATTTTTTAAGCTCTTTTTTGTAATAACTCATTATTTAATATTTTAATTAAATATAATTTTAATAAGAGCCTTCAAAGCTTTTATTCGTAAAATTGGTTAACTATTTAATACTTTAAATATGAATTTAATAAGAACCATCAAAGCTCTTATCCGTAATAATTCGTAAATTATTTAACACTTTATTTTACAACCTCCCTTCAAAGCTTATAGAAAATAAAATAGATGTCGCGTCACTCAACTTTAAAATAAAAAATTCTAGAAAAATTTCTATATCCCAGTAAATAATAACATCAAGAGTCCAGTTGGAAGTACGTTGTCTACGGATTAATGTAGCTCGTATCGCAACTTCGCGAGGGTTGTCTTTGACAAGTTACGAGAAGACATCAAAGTTAAAACTGATAACATTTATCACTCGACACTATCAATTAGGTAAACCCCGATATGATCTAATTGGGACGTTTATTTGGCAAATATATCAGCTGATGAGTTAAGTTTATTCGTACGTACAACGCGTGATACTACGAAACGGCCCTTACAAATATTTACAGAGCCCGGCCAGCAATTGGGCTAAAATAAACAATCCAGTTTACGCCGGCTAATAAAAAAAGGGAAAAAAGAAAAATGGCATAACCGCGAACTTACGAAGACGTTACCCCTCCTAGACTATAAACCTTAGATAAAAATACCAGGTGAGCTAGGAGACAATCTAAGAAACGGTCGTCCGTGGCCTGGGAGCCGTAAGGTTAATAAATTGACCCCCGCCATCCAAATCGATTAGTAACAGAGGTGCTCTTGAGGGTGAAGGGAATCCTTAGAGAAGACGGCGGAACTAAAAGCAACCGAGGGGTCGGAGTTAATAATTACGGTTTTCTATTGGCTTCTTAAGGTCACGAGATCCGTATTAGGCTCTACGAAGTTTAATTGTACTAAAATGCAGACGGGAGATTACAAAATAGTGTTCGGAGAAACCCTACAACACAATACAATTCGTACGCAGGAAATTATTTTCGAGTTAACTCGACAAAATCTTTAATAATAGGGAGAGTGACATCGCGTGATGAAGTCGCGTTTTTTATTTTTGGGTTGCGATTGTGTTCGTCGAGCGTTTCTCCAACGCCAGACACTTTAATTCTTTCTTAGCTTGACAAATACGACTCCGAACGATTCTATTGTTACGTCTACGAAAGAGCTCCGAATACTAAACGAAGCGAAGCAAAAGCTTAAAATGCGTTTATTTAAAAGAGAATCCGCGTCAATTATCGCCGAATAGACCCGGCTTTAGAACGTGAAGGATTTTCTTAATTCGTTAATTAACCCTCTACGTCGTGGCTCCCTTTAAAAGAAAAAAGGGGGGGGGGCGATCTACGGATGGGGTGATACTTTTAAACGTTTTATCTTTAAATCCTCATCCTCTATTCAAATTTATACAAATTGTTTGAAGCGCTCAGCTGAGTTGAGTCATTTTTTTAATTCCAATTAAATTTATCGTAATTTAGGCTTACTGTTGAGTCGCGTGTTAGAAAGGTTTCTTCGCCCCAGAAATGACGTTTCAAGTTTTATTATGAGTCACCGTCGCAATTGGATTACGAGTTAGGCCTACTTTGACTAAAACAGGTGAATCTGTAAAAGTGTTTAGGCCTAGATATCATTTCCCGCCTTCCCACTATATCACTACGTTATTAACATTAACAAAAGTCTGCAACTCCCGTCTTTAAAATTACCGCGTCTAATAACAGCTCAACGAAAGCCTATAATTTATCGCCGCTTAGTTTAAACTACAACAATTTAACAAGTTAATGCTAAAGTAAACGGTAAAGTTTGGTCTACGTTAATAAATCAATGAACGGAACTTAAGCCTCGGCTCCATTATCACTTGCCTTCTAGACTCTGGGGTAATCCAACACACCTTTAGCGAAATAGTCTCGCGTTTAAACGCGAAACATACACTACCGTAAAGTACCAATCGTCAAGAAAAACACTTTACAAAATTCCTCGAACCAACACATGACTAATAATCCTAAACACTAACACGCTGGCTATCAAATTTTATACCAACAAAACCGAGAGACGAGACGACACACACAAACCGGGAGATTCACGGCGTCGTTTTCGGGCCTAAAAACTGGAAGAAGCCGCGAAGGTACCCAGGTGAGCCGCTTGATAAACACACCTAACGTCAGAGCGGGCCGATTTCATTTTTTTTACTTTCGCGTCCCCCTCTCTTCCACTTCGAACTCTTCTCCCCCCTATCGCCAAACGCGAGCACCACCTGGCTGGCCTTACAACTTCGGGAAACGTAGACCGACGAGCGCTAGAGAAATGAATGAGAGATAGAAGTATTTCGTAACAGTCTCCGCTGATAAAGGGCGGGGGAAAAGTGACGTGGGTGAGGTATTGAAGATTGTGTTTTCGAAAGGATAGATAGGAGAGACTCAGTGCCCCCTCTCCTCCCCATCTTTGTATTGTTGGCGAAAATAAAATATGCCGCGGAATTAATAAAGCCACGACGGGGTATAGGAACTCTTTTTAGAGGTGACATTTATAGAACCGCTCCTTAAAGATGAATCAGGGATTTTTTTGCTTTCTTTTTAACGCGTAACAAAGGTACAAAAGAAACTGGCTGGATGTTACGAAATCGAGGTTTCGCGTGCTATCAGAGAGAATACCAGGGCGGCACGGAATTTTTAAATGGCCATGTCACCTTAGCTAACAGTTGGGCTAAAGGCGGGGAATTTGGTAAATACCGCATCGTTAGATATCAGTTAAGTTTGTCATCAATTGTAACCAAAAGGATGAAAATTGATACATTTTTGTTAAAAAAAGGTCTTTCGAAATCTAGGCCTAGGTCTAGTTTTTTCGCCATTGTGTTATTTTTTCTTAACGAGTTATTCTACGCGTATTCTTTCTTACGCGTATGACGAAATAGACCTAAAATTTTATTCGAAACAGTTTCAACGAGGCTTAAGTCGTAATCAATGCGTGCCTCGGTTGTTAGCCCAATTTCAACAGAGACGCGAAATTAGCAAAAATAACCGATTCTGGAAAAAGCAGGGAGCCTCTTTAGGAGGGCAGCGATTTCCATGGTAATAAAGCTAAAGCTATAAAAACTGCGTAACATTAGGTTCTACTATTTAATCTAACTGGTTGCGGCTTTTGAAATTATCAGGACGCGAAAGGCCTCTTTCTGGAATGAATAAAGAGAATATTCATTGAAAATGAAAGCCGGCTTGATTCTGTGGCTAACATATAGATGGCGCTGCTAACAGACTAAAACAAAATCCCGCACAGAAATAACGCGTCTCCCAGACGCTGATAAATTTACGAAAATTGCTTCTTGTTCCGTGATACAACAACGCGGCGAAACTAAATCATTTTTTTACGCTTTTATCTTTTCAAGACGGATTTGGTGGCTAAAATCAATATGCATAAAGAAATTCTTGAAGATAAAACTTGTTATCGAATCCGCAGAAAATAAAAGCGTGAACATTTCGGTCGGAGTTTAGTGGCGTAATTTCAATGAAACAGACCGTGCAAAACTCGCGTGTTAATAAGTATTTTTTCGCTACTATTCTAAAAGATTTTTCGTCCGATAATAATAATAATAACAAAAATCGAAAGCCACTGAAGAAATTACCACTTTTTTCTACCGTAGTTTTTATAGCGGTAGTAATTTAAAAAAAAATCATGTTATTTGTAAATTTCGCGACTATGGTCATACGGGGAAGTGTTACGCTACAGAAATTTCGATTATTTTCTCATCCTACGAAGGAAATTTTGAAAGAATTACGGCAGAAGGCTTTTGTCCGACCCCTATCGTCATCTATTTATCACCACAAAAGATAATATTCATGAACAAAAATTAAAAATAAAATAATTATAATATTAAAATTATTTGCGTTGAGCGTTTTATTATAAAGCGCGCGAGGGTATCAACCTAAATAATACGAGAACTTTATAAGTATCCATATTTTAGGCCAAATTGGGTGCGAAATTCCCGCCAAATCGCGGATGTGTACACCGCACCACGGCTCAAAATTTACCGCGTGTATTACTCCGCCTAATTATCTCTGTAAGGATATTTACTTGTATTAAAATCTATATTTTCCTTATGGAATAGCCAGGCCCGATAAGAGAGCTAGGTTGGAAACCGCTACAAAATTAAATTACCGGGGCCCGTGAAGACTCGGGGCCCGATTTGGGAAAAAACGAGATATGATTATCCCCTAAAATATATAGTTATATCCAATAGTTACGGCTATATTATATGGCCCGAAATTAATATTTTTCGGGGCCCGGGCCCGCTCTCGGCGGCCCTGGGAATAGATAGAGATAGTAAATGTATTTTGTACGTATTCTGATACTAACAATTGTAAGCATAACTATTTCCACATAATTCATTCTCTGTTTTAATAAACACGATAGCAGTTTACGAAATAACTAAATTATACATTTCATAAGATCTAATGCCTAATGTAATAATCATTTTAATTTAAATGCCAGTTCGCCAAAAGCCATTACGATTGTGGTAAATTTTTTACCAAGTTTTTCATTCCCTGCTAACACGTAAACAAAACCTTGCAGAAGATGACAGCTACTGTCGCGGGTATACCTCTCGATCGGCGTCTTTCAATTGCGGGTCAATTATCCGTCAAACTAAGCCCGAAGAATCCTTCGCGTGCTCTCAATCAATACACCTATCCGTTAATTAACTCTTGGCAAATATGTACGGAATAACTCGCTGCTTCAAAGGACGCATTTCCAAAATATAAACCCCGTTCGAAGCCCGTAATTTAGAAAAATATAGAATTAAAAAAGTGGCAAGCAAGGACTAGTAATTATTAATTTGATAACGTTAGTATAGTTTCCCCTCTAAAGGTGTATTTACCGCACACCGACAACGGAGAGATCTATTAAGGTAATACACGCGAGACTCGACGTACTAAATCGAGAACAATTACCACCGTGTACGTCGCAGAATTCGACCCCTCCCACTCACACGGCCCGAAACAAAATGGGGGAAACCCCGAAATACGCAACCAGAAAGAAACAAGAATCTTTGAAGGTAGAAAACCAAAAAAAAGTGATAAAACTGACCTCATCGTCTTCGCTGTCCGTTTGAGAGTAGTAAGGGTCATCGAGGATTGAAATTTTGGGGCCCGCGTCGTGGGCGGCGAAAGAGCGCTGCCACTGTCGGCGCTGCATGGCTCCGGCTGCGGGCTCTCTCCGCTTCTCGGAGGCCGCTCCGACGTCGCCTCCTCTTCGCCCTCGAAGGAACGTTGCCATGGAAACGGATCAGCGCCTCTCCGGATGGAAAAAAAATGACACTCGGCGAGAGAGAGAGGAACAGCTGAGTCGCTCCCCCCCCCGCGCCCCGAAGAAGTTGGAGAGCGATAACCACTTCCAGAGACCAAGCGGGCCGAATTCCTCCTTCCTTCTAGACGGTGCCGCTTTCTTGGCGAAAAACTACGAGCAGATCCTGAGGAGGATAAAGAGAAAGAGATTGAGACGCGCGTTTATTAATATTCTCTTTTTGGAATGAGTGCCTTCATTTCCACAACGGGAGCTGAATCTCGCTCTGGTCAATCGGGGGCTGGCGGTGCCAGTAGTGGCCAGCGAGCGGTCGCTTCTTATTTTAACGCCTACGATCCTTCCGACCACCACCATTATATAGAGTAATATACAGGGCGTTTCAGAAGGTTACGGAAAAATTTGAAGGAGTTGTGGCCTACTAGCCCCTGGAAGTAGGCTGCAACAAGCGCAAAACCAAGCAGCGGGGAAACGCGAACATTAAGGTTTGGGTTCGTGTGATAGGTAAAAAAGGACTTTGTAAACAAATCGAGGTAACCAGCGTAAAAAAAAGTAAACTTAAACAGTATTTAAAGTCAATGCTGTTTGGTTTTGCGCTTGTGCAGCCTACTTCCAGGGGCGCTCTTTCAACTCATCGTAGGAAAATGGGGGAAAAAAGGCATACTTCTCAACTCGTTCCCTACAACTCCTTCAAATTTTTGCTTAAACTTTTGAAACCCCCTGTATAGAGCGACAATGATGCCAAGGAGAAAACTGCCGAGAAAAGTGGAACTCGCCCACATTTTACACGATAAATTGGCTCAGAATTTATTTTCGATATTGATTTCCTTTATAATTATATATATCGTCTATAGTACTATAGGGAATTTTAAATTTAATATTAATTAATATTTTTTACTCGAAATCAATGTTACTGAGACAACTAAAGCGGTCAGTATTTAACTTAAATAAACAGATAATAATTTATCCCACAACTTTGCACTCAAGCTCGCGCAGAAAAATCTCCATGTTAGTTTACATAGAAAAATTATCAGTTTTCTGTCCGATCGTAAATATTTCGTATTCGTGGCAGACAATAAATTTCACCTAACTCAAATCTAATAATATAACTCTCAGGTCACTTTATCACAATCCTCGCCTTTGGTAGTGCTCGAATGAAATAGTGACTTCGAGTATAGGTTCTAGCATAGAAATATGATAATGTGACATAACACTTTGGTGACAACATCCCTGTGACATTGATTAGTCTGTGATTAGTCTGAAAAATTGGGGGTTAAATATCTACGAGCCAAAATGATAAAAACTATAAATATGTTCTAGAATATTTATTAATTATTTGCAAAATAGTTTGGTAAAAATGGTAATTTATGAAGACCATGAGTGTTATGCTTGTTTTCCACTAGCGCGCGTCATAATGTTATTTTCTTTACGCGCGTAAAAACGTTTGAACGTTTCAAAGCTGAGAAACGCGTCGTTGCGCGCGCTAGTGGAAAACAAGCTTTACGCAATTTTGACCCAAAGAAAACGCCCCAGAAGTACTGACAATTTTATTCGAAACACCCTGTATCCACGTTGATATAATTTATTTAAATATTACAATTTTAAATATTATTCATTATTGAAAAAACGCCGCATTTCAAAAATCTTCGCTAGTCCTAATACAAAATTACAAACTATAGATTACGTCGACGCTAGGACCTAATGTGAACCAGCCTTTAAATTTTACGAAATAAACTTCAAAATAATAAATATGAAGTGGTTATAACTTCGTACCTTTCAAACTACGCATTACGGATAAATTAATTGTTAGTAGCGCCGATTCAGTCTTCCCGAGGCAAAATTTTATTTGTATTGTTCGAAAGGTATATTTTTCCCATCGTCACCCCCTCGTTATAATTCTTAATAACACCGTCTACATTCCGCGAAGTCAAACCTCGGGCAGTAGATTATTTAGACTGTTAATACTTTGACGGATAATATATATTACGAAACCATCTATTATAAATGGACTATGAATATTGGGTTGAATAGAATATATCAATCAATTTCAATATAATTTCCGACGATAGACTATCTGACGTTGAGGCAGCCAAGGTGAGTATTCAACGGCGCGCGATACACTTTTAATTAGTCTCATTAATTTGTACATATAGGGCGCCATTCAGCGGCGACGTCTCCGCACGAGGGCGCTCCGGGGGAACCTCGGGGGGGGGGGGGGGATAATCAACCCGAATATACGGGTGCTCTCTGTTGGCAAAGTAATTAGCGGTAGAAAGTCCGTTTTCATTTGCGCGGATCGTTCGTCAGCCAAATAGGTTAATTCGGGCCTGAAATATTTGGCTACGCTCGAAAGAGCCATAAATTGGAAAAGCGGCCATATCGACCATTAATCGGCTTCCTCTAATCGCGTCTTACCCGCTACACTTCCGTGTAAAATCCCGTCGAAGGGAAGCCCGACTTCCAGGGGATTCGCTACATCAACTTCAGGCGACACCATAAGTCTTTCAACCCTAAGTTTGAATCGAAAGGCAGTGTTGGTTCAAGCTAACGACTGTCGAAAGTACAGCGCTAAATCCAGCCGGTGGCGGAAAAGAGACACGTAACGCGTCTCGCAATGCACGATGCCAGCCGCTTCAGTAAGAGAGAAGTGCGTAGAGAGAGAAAGGGGGAAGAAAGAAGCTTCAATTTATCTCTACCAGGTGCCGATACTATCGCCTGATTTCTTCTTTTTCGCCCGTCCAGTGGTGGTACAAAGGGGGCTATGCGCGTTTCAAACTTAGGGTTGATAGGCTTATGGCGACACGAATAGTTTATGTCGTTTGCGGTTTTAACGATTTATATTCTTTTTACAAATTGCGTTTGTTCGATTTGTTTTCGCGTGTGACCCTTTTACGATTAAATACGACGCCATCTTGGAAAATGGTGGATTCCAAATTTCCAATAATCTATAAATCGTCATTGTTAGCCGATTTGCCCGATACTTTCTGAGGTCGTAGTTAAAACTTCGTAACCGAGACAGTGTTTTTGGGTTAAATTCGACGCCATCTTGGAAAATGGTGGATTCAAATAATCTAAGCCCCGTAATTATCCTCTGAAATGTTCTGGGTTGTTTGATGACAGGCCGTAGATAACATACACTTTATAGTTTAATTTCGGCTCCATATTGGAAAATGGCGGATATCATACCCGATAACTACTTTTTAGCCGAGTTAGTTAAAAACTTAAAATCCTACGTCAGCTAGGAATAGGAAAAATTATTCGGTACACAGTTTTAAGAAAAAATTAACTATCAAACCTCGGAAAAAAATTACCCCATTTTTAATATTCAAAATATTTTACCGAGGTTAGCCCAGCCCAAAAGTATAAAAAATTCAACTAAAACCCTAGTGTATTCTACATATTACAGTTATTACCATTAAAAATACAGTAATTAGCAAAGCAACAAAAAAAACCCACCCATTTATTGGGAAATACGTAATTAGCATCTTCAAACAACAATCAAGTAAGGTCACTCGTTAGCGCCGGCAAAGGCAGGGACAAGGTAAAGATAATATTTTCCAACCCATCCCAGAGCACCCGAGTGGTCTATAACCTTTTGCACAAAAATTTGTGTTTTTAAATAAAAAAGACGGTACAAGGTGTGAAATGACGGGTACCCTGCGTATCTCGAATTCCCACACACACTGACCCGAAATTCCTTCAACTTGTGACGTCACAAAAGGGGTAAGGCGGCACATCTTGAGGAAATAATAATTCTAAAATGCATTACGTCGAATACAAATTCCCCCCTCCCCCTGAGATTACAAAAAAACCAGAAATATAAGAAATATTTAAAGAAATAAATGATACGGCTACAGTAACCAAACTGGTATCTTGAAATATTTTTGGAGAAACAAAGATGATAGGAAGGGTTGCGGTGGGTTCGAGAACCACCTACTTTTTAGCCTCTTCCTACACTGAAACGGAGAAAAACACGCCATATTGAACCCACTAGTTTGTTTATTCCTTCGATTCATTTCAGCGTGATTGTAAGATACGGTTTCGTCGGAACCTAGTGACCGCTAAAACGCGTTCTCGTATCGACCAAGCATTAAGCCATCGACTCGAGTTGTCAGTAGTAATAAGGCGGCGATGCCTTTTTAGCGTATGTCGAAATTCCGGATGAAACGGCGAATGTAGGATGAAATCGCCATAAAAGAAAAGCAAAAATTCGTTTTCTTTGGTAGATTGGGCGGCAGACTGCGTCCAACATGGATAAGATCGAAAAAGCTCGCTTCTTGCGCGCCGTAAAAAAACGAGCAACTCGCGAAATGGGCTTTTTCTGTTACGAGCCACCCACTTCGAGCAGTTTCCTTTTTCCTCAATCTGCCCTCCTCGGATTGGAAAGACCCACACATTAGCCTTTAGCGGGGAACAAATATTGAAAATTCACCCTTCTCTTCAACCGCGATAAATCTTAAGCCTCGGCTCGATGGCCAAATGAAAAACTGACATTTTACACCGTGAAAATGATGAGCCTGTTATTCGAGACGCTGTCAAACGATTCAAACGCTATAGTTGTACACGAAAATGCGCTTCGATATGGTCACTTTCATCTAAATACAAAAACTAGGAATTGTTAAATTAATCGTGATTAAATGTTAAAATTTCTCGATCATAAAACTTTAAAAATGACTTATTTAAACTAGTATTCGAATATAAAATGGTCTTTATCATAAAAATTTAAAAATAGCTTTTTAAAACTAGTATTCAAATAGAAAATTGTCTTTATATTATAAAAACTTTAAAATAGCTTATTTAAACTAGTATTCGAATAGAAAATTTCGTTTATATCATAAAAACGTAAAAATAGCTTATTTAATCTAATATTTGAAAATAAAATTTAAAAATTGCTTATTGAAACTAGTATTTGAATATAAAATTTCCTTTATATCATAAAGATTTAAAAATAGCTTATTTAAACTAGTATTCGAATAGAAAATTTCCTTTATATCATAAAACTTTAAAAGTAGCTTATTTAAACTAATATTCGAATATAATATTTATTTTATATCATAAAAATTTAATAAAAATACCTCGATTTTATCGCTTTTAAGTTAAAAGATCTCCCATTCATAATTAATCCTTAAAATAGAATTCGAAAGATGAAGAACCTGTAAGATGGCAGAAATTTGCAACCATTTCTTCAGATCTATTTTTAGCTTATACATTTTCCAACGTCTTAAGAAAACGCCCTATTTATGCAAAAATAAATTATTAAAAGCCTCTCAAGATACACGAATATTAATTCTTTTGAATCGGAATCAAGTTTTTCTAAAATTTACACTGTTCCAGGAATTAACGTCTCACCGTTTGATATTTCCTACGGGGTTAAATATTTAAAATCCTTGTAAGTAGCAAAACGCATCTTTATTTGAAAAAAAAATAAAAAAATAGCTCCTTAGGCTGATACGTGCTTCAATCAATAGAGCCTATAGAAATAATAGTCCTTTAAGTACAGGCGGCTAATTATGGTAAGATACGTATATTCGGGGGATGTAGACCCCACGAATTGAACGGGTTGATCGTAATATACGCGACGCGAATTAAAAACATTTCTTTCGCTAAGTAAAGCCGACTAACCAAAAGAAAAAACACCCATTGGATAAGGATAAAAAAGCAGATTTTACCTATCAACCGCGCTTGGTCTGAAACACCAGCTAATTCAGAGGCAAAAAATGAAGTCTTACGTCTTAGCAGGTGGTGAGGACACGTTTTAGCGAAATGTGATCCAGAAGCAGCCCTTATTAGGTTTAAACTAAGCGAATCCATGTACCGACAGACGGTTCGTTGACTTTTTTCCATAAATTTGGTTGCGTTTACTTTTGCAGCGGGTGTTGCTGGTATTTTTTGTTTGTTTATCAATAACGATATCCTCTAATTTCATTAAGGCGTACGATTAGGGGGGTCACAAATGCGGGTTCCAGGGGGGGGGGGGGGGTAAAGAGAATGCCAAAAATTATTCTCGTGAAGGAAGTTACGCCGGCCGCAATCCCAATTTTTTACAGCTCGCCGACGGTTTAATATTATGATAATTATAAATAAAAATTGACGTGGGAGGACATTTCTAGGTAAACGTAAATAGAAATTCTTTCGAAATATTACAACGCTAATTTTCGAAAGGTATTATTGCGTAAAGACGAAAATATTTGAGGAGAAAGTTATTTGCGTTATTTTTCGAGCAGGAAACGTCAAATAATTTTGCTTTTAATTACGGATATGCAAATTTCGAAAAAGTTTCTAAGATAACGTTCAGTGTTAAGTCCATTTTGGGCGTTGCATTAACTGTACTAAATTTTCTACCCCTCGACCTTCTAAAGTTTACATAGTTTGACTTCCCAGGTGAAATTCTGTCTACGCTACTGATTACGTTAAGCATAAGTAACATAATAACAATAAGTAAGTCAATTAGGAAACCTTATCACGGAACTGATTTTCAGAGCTATTGCGTAATCTAGGTGTAGTTTTCAGCACATAGACCCCTAGTGTCGAAATATGCCCAAGGTCAAATAAATTACAACCAAGAACGATAACACGCTACTCCATTCGAGTGCGAGTCCCAATCGGAGTTTGGCGAGAATGTCAGTGTAGAAAATAAGTTCGATGAGGAAATTAGCATTAAAACTATAGGTAATGTCATACTTATTGTTATTAAGTTACTTCTGGTTAATTTATGTGCAGTTGAACACGCTATCTGCACAATTTCACACGTTGAAAGCGCGGTTTGTTACTTATGGTTAAGTTACGTTAAGTTGAACACGCTATCTACACAATTTGACATGTTGAAAGCGCAGTTTTGGAGCAAAATTAACTTTGTTCGAAAAATTAGGTTTAATTATGAACCTCGCGTAAAATCAATGCATCGCCAGTCCCACTTTACTAGTACGCTTAATAGTCTTACAACAAAAACCTTTAAATAATAATAAAAATAAAAGACTTACTTGAAAAATGAAGAAAATGTTCTATCTTGGTTTGCAATATCGTTTGTCTCGCATCGTTATATCCAAGTTAAAAAAAAACAAAATAGATGAAAATGGTATTTTTCGATACGCAATGTTGATTGGAATGCAACAGTAACTTTCGGAAGTGTAAATTTGGAATTTTCTTAGGACGTCTTTCAAGCTCTTGGCCCGGTAACTAGTTTCGGGTTTTGGTGTTGGATGGAAAAAGGCGGCGATTCGCTAGAGGGAGCCACCTCGCCGTTTCCGCCACCGACTCACTTCTCTTCCTCTCGTTTCGCGGGTGACCCGTGGGTGGTTCCGCGTCGATAACCACAGTTTTCTTTTTCTCACTCGAGTCTACGAGAAAATCATTCTTTCATTTTAACTTCTTTTATTTACGAACGTCTTCTAAAAGATCCTTGACCCTTCGCGTCTCACTCGCATTTGGAGGGCGGTGTAAGTAAAGGGCTAGCAGACGACGAAGCGGAGGACGGCCGAACGAAAAACGCGTCTTTCGCTTACTCGACCCAATTCCACCGAAACACTTTGTAGCTTCTTTCGACTCTTTTCGAGAAAAAAGTGAGGGTTTGCGCCGTTGGTTTTCTATCAAATGGGCGAATCTCTTTGGCGTATGGTAAAAGAATGTAGCGTACGTAGTGCCTTTTGTTGGCGTCTTTTTCCGCGAAATCTAGCGCCCGCCTCAAGTCGGTACAAGGCCGCGAAGACTGGCAGCCCCTTCTACGGATTCTTTATTTCTGGCCCCCTCAAAAAAACGCGTCTCTCCCGTTCCCCGCCTATCCTGCTTGACAGCTTTGCCAGAGAAACATTCAAAAATCACGGAATAAAAATTCCAGTTGCCCGTTTAAAAATCTTCCCCGAAAACTCGAAATAATAGCTCGTGTTAAAAAAAGTCTCTATCCTTTCATTTCATTAACTCAAATAGCCTCGGAGGATATTTTTTACCAAATTACGATTAAGAATGCTAATTATACAGCCCCGGTACTTTGACTACGAAAACCTTTTTCAAACGAGTCGAGCGTTAAACTCGTTTCAACGAGGGTTTATTTTAATAATGTTGAAAGGTAACTCAGTCAAAGTTTCGGCGGCGGTGTTTTCTATTTGTTGTAGTCCCCCCCCCCCATTTCGTGCCTGTACATGGCTGTTCATTTACGCGGTTTTCACCCTTTTTTTGTCCTACTACAAGTTTTATACCGTTTCGTACAAAACCGGTAAATATTTTGCAAGACCGGTGTAATCGTGGGTAATTTATAAACTTCAGACTCCAGTTCAAATATATTCCATCAATAAACAGTTTAAGCACGACGCGTCCAACGCGAGGTGCTTAACCCGCTTATTAATAGTGTTTTTTTATTATTATTATTTTTGTACATAAAACGCGAAACAATTTGTAAAAAAGAGAAATAAATTAAGTGCGGGCGGTTCGAGTAGCGTTCAGAGTTCGATCGTAGAAGCCGTTGAAATCGAAAAGCACCAGAAAATCGACGATATATTGTTGAAAATTTACATTTAAGGAACTCTTCAAAACTGCGGGAAAAAACACTATTAGTCACGGGAACCGAAATGAGATCCTTTGAAAAAACGCGCGCAAACAAATTAATAATAAAAACAAAAATCACAGAGCTACCGCCATCTATGAGTTAAAAATGAAACCAGGGTCGAAAAACAGCGCAAAAGTCGATAAAACCATGTCCGGCAGCATTTTGTTAAAACGGCCGGTACATTTGACAAAGTCTGGATTTTTGCGTGGATATTTACAGAATACTTCAGTTTTTTGATAAAAACGAGAGACCTTCCACAACCATATTAAAAACAGAACCCAAATGTCCGCCATCTTGGATACAAGCACGCAAAATATCTACGATGATTGCTATTCGCACTAACTATTGATTCGTTAGTACAATAACTTATTAAGACAGGTTAAAGATCCATAGAATCGATTAAATAATTCGGGGCGAATTTAAGGCCACGCCCCCCTTCCGTCACGTAGCCCCACTCTCGAAATTCAAACGACTCTGTGACCCTTTAAGCCCATTCTAGTAGAATGGGTATGTACTCTTGATCGTGTATCTTCTTTTGTCACTAAAGCAATTGACGACTTTTAAAATTCATTTTGCGCGTGAAAATACCTCTACATGTTATGGTCAAAAAAGCACGCAAAGAAGGCTGTGTGCCCAAGACATGTACCTGTAGTGTCGCGCGCTAAAACGTCATTTCAAAATCCGTCAATAGTGCTACCGTTAATAATTATGTACCAACGAATAGTTAGTAAGTAATTAGTACGATTGGAAAATAGTTCGACCGATCATTAGCCTGTAACAAAACTGTTTGAGTTGGACGACCAATTTAAATAATCTTTGGCATTGTTACAAATATGATTACGATAATAATCAGCTAGGCCAATAGCCAAGGCAACACCTTAGACCCAAGTCATCTAGCGACTTTTAATGCCTTTAAATCAGGTGACTGGGTTATCAGTGATAACGAACATCTCGGCCTAAGGGGGGGGGGGGCGGTCCGCCCCGGGTACCAGGGGATGCCATCGGAGAAGCTCGAGGGGGGGGGGTGCAAATCAGAACGATTAAACTTGAAGAAGACGGACCCGCGAAAACTTCTGCACGGTCATGGGGGGTGTCACAAAACACTGCCGCCGCCCCAGGAACCCAGCCTTCTTAAGCCGCCACTGGTCTTAAATAAAACACGAAAATATCCTCAAATTGAGCAAGCTTAACGTCAACCAACTAAGAAACAATCTATTGCTGATTACTTTAGAACCATACCAAATAATTGTACATCAAATTAATTTTCACTAAAGACTGAATTATTCGTGAAAAATAGACGCATTCACATATTTCCTACAGGGAAATATGCAAAAAGGGGCGAAATCCACCTAAGGTACCTTCCTATTTAATAATGTTTGAGGTAGATGGCGACACTATAAAGTTTATTAATTAATTACTAAATTATTGTACTTATCAAAAATATATATTTTTTGTAATTTAAATTAGCAATTAGTTTTAACATTAGTTAACACTCTCCGCCATAGGTGGCACTATAATACGATTTTAAACTATCTAATCAGGGAAGATAATTTTGTATTTTAAATATCGACAAAACCGTTCTACACTAAAAACTGAAAACTTTCAACCAATCGTTGAAAATCAAAATTATGACGTCATGCTGCTATCAGAGCGCCATCTACTAACAAATAACGCCATCACCACGTTACCTCGGATGAATTTTACCCCTTTAAAGTCGTCTTTGCCTCTTAAAAGTTGTAAATCGATCTATTGACCACGAATTACTGCAGGCTGGTGAACTAAAACTTAAATAGTTTCACCTTTTCAATTTCAAAGGAATCTTGTGTACAAGCTTTAGCTTATTGAGTGGTATTTCAAAGATCGATTTACAATCGTAGTACCCTAATCATAGGACTATTTGCCCGGACAACGCAACGACGGCCCTGAAAACGGCTCAAGTTTTCTTTTCTGTTTTAAACGCTACCAGAAGAAAATAGGGGGAAGTACGCTTCTAGTCAGCTTTGGAAAGGCGTCACTTTTCACGAATTTTCGCGCCAAAACGGTTTGGCGGGAAATCGCGGATGAATACATCGTTTAAAAAGTCATTTTTCTTAAATTGAACAATTGTAACATATTGCCCTTCTCATTCTCTGCTATTTGAGTTAAGGCGTATTTGCTTTCGTCGATTATAGCCGTGTTGAATCAAAACAAAAGTAGAACTACTTTTTCAGTTTGGTTTATTATGCGTAAAAAGGCGTTTTCGTGGGTCACACGACGACTTCTACGGCTCAAAGCTACAGATACGTACTTCCCCTATTTTCTTCTGACGCTACTTGACCCTTAGAACGCGATTCATAATCGACTAATTTTCTACGCACTCGGCACACTACCATTCGGTAAGTGCCAGACAACGTTTAATCGCTTCCTTTTCGAAGAGAGAGTACCGTTTTATTCTTGAAAACTCTTTTACGTAAGGCACTAACGAGGAGACTACCCGAGGTGATTATCACGGATTTTGTTGAAACTCGGGGGTTAGGTAGACCTTATAGTAGTATGAAAATTACCAAAGGGAAAAGTTGCAATGGGCTTTAGTTTTCCCATGGCAATCGAAAATGTTTTAAATATATTCGCCCTTACCAGCAGAAAGTGGGGAAGATTACGCGATGGAAGACGGCGAGGGGCGTGGTTTTTCTTCCGGGGAAATCCAGGGTTCGTGCAAAATTTCCGGGATTAAATTTCCTGGCATTTCCAGGTTTTTCCTGGCCATTTTTGTAGAATAAATGAATGTTTTGAGATAAAATCTTGAAAAATATTGATTATGTATTTTTAATACATCTTTCCAAAATCTATTTGCCTGATTTTTTTGGGGTCATTTTAAAATTCCTTACTTTTTTGAACCATTTTAAAATTCCCTGACCATTTGGAATCATTTTAAAATTCCCTGACTTTTCCAGGTTTTCCAGGTCGTGTACGAACCCTGAAATCACATGGCGAAAAGGGTGCAATCTACACATTATCTGTTAACATGAATACATTCTTGCTAGTAGTATTAATACAAATTTAATAAAGGCGAGCGACATTTCTTCTGGCTAGAAATAGGGTGAAATAGGAACCAAATATTTTA